>NC_079504.1:76975720-77297746 GCF_030052815.1 Hevea brasiliensis
TTTTAAATCATTAATTTACAATCATAAGTTAATTTCTGATGCAAATCTCAAAAATAATGTTATTATAATTTTATACATACAAGCTGCTCAAATTCTGAGAATACATATGTATACTATCATATTTACATCAAACTAAACTACAGGTATAGATAAATACACAGTATACAAAAATTCTTCAATTGTGCTCCTCTCTAGCATGTAGCAACTAAGCTCTCTTTGCTATGTCCTTTTCTCTATCTGAGATAGCAAGTTAAAGCTATCATTTGAGTATATAAATACTCGGTGGTGCACAATAAACATAAAATGCATAATATAAAACATTTGTGAACAAATCATCATTCAAAAATCTCATAATTGCATTTCACAAATTTTTTTTTCAAATCATATTTATGACAAAATCATAATTTTCAAAAGCAATATAGCATAACTTGATCAAACAATTTAATAAAAATAGTGTTTGCCAAACAATAACACAACTTAGGCTCACGACACAAAATTTTACTGAACATGTGGTGTGTATATCCACGACAAGACATACTCACCCCACTAATCAAAATCAATGAGGAGGTAGCTAGCTAGCTAATGAGTACTCATCCAAGCCTATCCCTCAAGTGGGAAGCCAGAGAGGGAGGAAAGTGATCAAATATCAAACTCACCCCAACAAGTGGAGAAGGAACATATTAATATTATCATGCCAAGTGTGAATTAAAAACAATTTAAATCAAGTTATTCAAATATTTTATACAATTCACAAATCATATTTCATTCTAAACTTTTCATTTATAAAGTAAGCAACACACTATTTTTCAAATAATATTTTCAAAGCCATAACAATCAAAATTATTCACAACATTTATTTCAAGAATTGTCAAGTAGAAATAAAGAATTTTAAGTTTATTGTGCACAAACCTGATGCGAGTAGCATCTAGGCCTTGACTGAGTCTCTTATACCTTTTGGGTCTTTTTCAGTTGAAACACAAAATTTATAGTATTTAAGTATCTTATTTTACAATAAATCCAATAATTAATTTTTAAATACTTAATTCTAGCCCAAATATACTTAAACTAATATTCTTGAAAATTTTCATTTTGGAGTTACTATTCATGGTACTATTCAAGTCAATTTGTTGACTTTCTAAGGCTTAATAGGTATGGAAATTAACTTTACCCACATACCACATTTTGGTCACTAAATTTGTTAGTTTGGTTGTTTACTCAAATTCTAAGTCTTTTAGCCAAATTTGCAAATTTTGAGTTTTGGCATCTTGAGTTGCTGTTCCATTGGTCATTTCTTTGTTAGAATTTGTAAAACTTTCTTCATAGAAAATGTTCCCTATTGCCTTAAGTTTATTATTTTTTTTTGAATCACTCCAATTGGAGTTTGTAGCTCAAGTTATAGCCATTTGAACCATAGTTCTTTGGATTAGACTTAACCAGTTTACAGGCAAATTTTGGTTTTAGCGATTTAGGTCATCAATTTTGGGTAGCCAAATGACAGCTAATGGCATTATTTGGATTTGTGTTCTTCATTAAAGTTTTAGGTCTATATCTCATCTGTCCACTGGTAAACTTTTAGGTCATTTATACCTGCCTAGCTCAAGTTATGACCAAATGAACAAACATTGTTCATTAGGTCGGTTTGTCTGAGCGGTGAGATTTCTGGATTTGGTCAATTTGTTCACTAGGTTTTGGTCACTTTTTGGGCATGGTTCGTAAATGAAAATTGTGTCATATAGTGTCTATTTTCATTCCCAATTTGTCTCATACCAATTGGACTTGTAAATTTTCTTTTGGTCCCTCAAAGGGACCTTGGTCATCTTTGCTAGCGGCATGACCACACTCAATCAATTTGATCTCAACTCCAACACTTGCAACACACTTCATTTGGTCACCATTAACCATTTCCACTTCAAACTAGGTCAAACACATCATTTCAGCATTTCTCCAAATTTTGTCTCCTTAACCTAAGTATCAAACCTAATTCTCAATTTGTTACATTCAATTAATTCTAAGCATACCAATGTCATTCCTCAACTCCATTAGGCTTTCATACCTATTGAATTCAATCAAAACACAAGCATATTCATAGCAAACCCTACAGCTGTATTCACTAAAAGTCCCCCAACAATTGTTTTCTTTGATTTTTAAGTGAAAATCTAAGTTAATTGAGCTAAACACACAAAGTATAAACTAAATTTTTTAAACTTAAATTATTAACCTTATGCAGAATTTTCTTCCCTTCAAAACTCTTCCTTTCTTCTTCTTTTTGTTGCCAAGTTCTCTACAAAGCTTGAAATCAAGATTTAATGTTGGAGGTTTAAATTTCTAAGGTGGAATTTAAGGTTTGTAAACTCAAAATGAGCTTTAATGGAGGATGAAGTGAGGATAGAGGAGAGAGCGGCAAAATGAGGAAGAAGAAGACTTTTTTGGTTTATTTTTTTTTCTTTTATTTTATCAATTTATGCTCTTGAAAGACCATAAAATTGAATTAATTAAATTTATTAATTATAACATTTATGGCATCATGCATGATGTCATCTCCCTTCACTTTTTCATTTTTTTTTTATTTTTTCTATTATTTCGTTAATTTAATTCTCGACTCAAATTTTTTTCTCAATTTTATTTGTGGTTAGGTCGAGTCGACTCTCGGGTTTAATTGACCAATTTGCCCCTCGCCGGTTCAACCCGATTTGCAAATAATTCAATATTTCTTCCGGCTCTTTGACCTAATTATTTGACTGGCTTAACAATTCTTTTTCGTGATTTTCTCTTTTTCACTGTGTTCGTAATGGTCCTAAGGACCTGGCGTCACATTCTGATTCGAAATTCCAATTTAAATTGACTTCACAATCCTTTCTGAGAAGGTCACCCATCGCTGTGACTCTCGGCTCGTTTAACTTCTTATGTTCTATTTTCTTATTTATACTTAACAAATTGGCAATTACTAATTATTTGTGTTTATGGCTTATCTAGTTGTCTTAAGTGTGGATCTAATTCTCTTAATTATGCGGATGACTCAGGTCACGAAGCGATATAATTTACCAGACTATGCAAATAGGGATGTTACAACCAATCTGAAAGGATCATTCAGATTTTGGAGTATATGCTTGGGGCTTGTGTGATTGAGTTTGAAGGGAGTTGGAACACACACTTGCCTTTAATTGAATTTGCCTACAATAATAGTTATCGATCGAGCATCGGCATGCCTCCATCTGAAGCATTTTATGGCGAAAGTATAGAACTCCCTTGTGTTGGGATGAAGTGGGCGAGAGGAAGTTAATTGGCGAGTGAAATGCAGGACGGAAAAAGGTTAAGCTCATTAGAGACAGACTCAAAGTTACAGCGGATAGGCAGAAGTCCTACATTAACCTAAAGAGAAGAGATATTGATGCAGTGTAGGTTACAAGGTGTTCTGAAAGTTTCCCCATGGAAGAGGATCATGAGGTTTAGAAGAAAGGGGAAACTAAGTCCTCACTTCATTAGGCCGTATGAGGTTCTGGAAAGAGTGGGTCCAATAGCATATAGACTTGCATTGCCTTCGGAGTTAGAAAAGATTCACAATGTCTTCCATGTCTCCATGTTGGGAGAGTCAGATCGAACCCCTCGACATTTTGCGATGGGAGATTGGCTGAATCGGACGACATATGATGAAGAGCCCATAAAGATCTTGGCATATGAGGTAAAGCAGTGAGGAACAAATAGATACCTCTAGTCAAAGTCTTTGTGGAACCATCATTCGGGCCGGGAGGCTACATGGGGCGTGAGGAGGACATGAGAGGCGGCACCTGACTATTGAGAGGCGAGACCAGGTAAATTTCGAGGATGAAATTTATTTTTAAGGAGGGGAGAATTGTAACACCTCGAACCTCTGAGTTATGAATAGTACCACTTTTGGTCCATGACTAGTACTATCTAAAGACACCTTGAGGACCAAAAATAAATAGAAAATTTAATTGAGATAGACACAATAAAAATTCAAATGACCCAAAAATATAAGGACTCATAGGGTATATTGTAAAGAGGATTATGACACGATAAGGGGCATTTTGGTCAATTACTTTAAGAGTTGATTTTTGACCAAAATGTCAATTTAATTAAATGAAAATAAAATATTGAATTATGAAGAAATATTAAGGAAAAAAATTAGAGTAAAAGTGAAAAGAAAATAAAAGAGACAAAATCTAGAATTTAAATTCCATTTTGACCTAATAAAAATTTAAGGGACCAATGGGCTTTTGCAATTAAACTTAATTAATTAGTTAAAAGAAATAAAATGGAGTGCGAAAGAAGACAAACCCCTCCTTTTTATTCCCTATGTGCAGCCACCTCTTCACTCTCCTTCTCTCTTCTTCTCCTATCTTCTTCCACTATTGCTTTCCCTTTCAAGTCTTGATTAACTTGAATTCCCTTCATAAATCCATAACCCACTAAAATAAAAGATTAAAGAGAACTTTGATTGAGGCATTGGAGCAAGTAGAGCAAGAAAAATTAGAAGCAAAATTAAAGTTGGAAAGAAATCACTTAAGGTAAGTTTCTTTTCATGTTAGATTAGTTGTATTAGCTTTGAATGAAGTTAACTTATGATGAAATTTCATGAGAAATTGAAAGGAAACATGCATGGAACCTATATTAGGGTTTTGGCCAAATTGGAGAAAAATTAGGGTTTGATGTATTTTAATGAAAATGATAATGAAATCAAGCTTAGTTGAAGTAGTATGCATGATTATAGTAAAGAAATTGCATGAAATGTATATAAATTTAATTATGGGAGATTAGGGTTCAAGGGAAAATTGGAGTTTTGGTGCTAGAGACTGAAATTGGAGTGTGTAGTGTTAAATTATGATCATTTGAGGTTTATTTAGTTTGAATTGACATTGGGTTGACAAATGGAAGTAATGAAATGGTAGGATTAGAGAAAATTGCAAACTTTGGTGTTTGAAAATTGTGGAGTTTGTGCTAGGAAGTACCATTAATGTGTCAATGCTAAATTATAGTCATTTTGGGTGAATTAAATGTGCATTGAGATTAGTTAGTGGGAATAATTAAAGAAATGAAAATTTGAACCTAGGGCAGAATTTTCTGCCAGTTCAGTGTGTTTGTGACCCATAATTGAGCTACACAACTCTAATTGGTGTGAAACTAATTGGGAATGAAACTTAAGACATAGGGCTAATATTTTCATGAAGAGACCCAACCCAGAAACTGCCCAGAAATTGCCTAAAACTTGGCTTGAACTTAGAGACAAAGTGCGGAACTGCAGAATTTGATCATATGAGCGATAAAATTTGTATGGCCATAAATCTCTCTAAAAAACTCCTATTTAGGTGATTCTTGAACCGATAGAAACTTAAAACATAGTAGAACATTTCCTTTCAAGAACTTGAGGCCAAATTATGGGCTTAACCTAATTAAATTGCGAAGCAAAGTTGAATCACCCCTCTGTAAGGCATAACATGATCCCGTAGTATACCTAATAAATTACCAACTTTGTCTTCTGATAACCCATTAAATACACTACAAGGGATTTTAAAACTTTTCTTACTTCTTTTACAGTGGGGAGCACTATTTACAGGTGTTAAAAACCTTTTTGAACTGAAGTGATAGAACTAACACATTTAAATTATTTAGAATTTCTGTAAAAATTTTGGCAGAGTGCCATCTGTATTTTGGATAAAACAGTTCTTCAGAAAACCTGTAAAAAGCACTTCAATATATTTCCAAATCTCAACTCCAACATATTTCTCAACACAACATATGTCTCAACTCAAATTCACGGTGATTTTCAAAGTGAGATACAAGAAATATAATACAATTTTTACAAGTCAAAATAACTCATAATTTACTTTACAACTTCAATGGACAATTTTAATTTACAACTGCTCAAAACCAAAAACAATATATACATACAGCGTATATACATTATAGTACAAAAGGCAAAATGTGGTATACTCATTATACCCGATAATCTCTCATTTGGATGTACTAGCGGCCTAGTCTGCTTTGCCACTGTCTGTTGTCTACTGCGGCGGTAATGAAAAGCTATCATTTGAGACAATGTCTCGATGGTGCACAACATTAACCAAATACAACTTTAAATCACGGTTCATAAATCATATAAATGATAGATCGTAAAACCATAGTTAAATTCAAGACAATGAATGTCATAAGAAATTTAACACAATATCACAATAAATCTCGATAATTAAAGCGTAGTTAAATTCAAAAGATGAATGTCAATAAGAATTTAAACTCCATTTCACATATTATCAAAGCTCATAATAACACAATTTAGTCAAATAATTTACGAACAGTGTTGCCAATTCATACACAACTTAAGCCATGACACAAAATTTCCGATCAATGCCGCGTTGTACACCACGACAAAGCAATCACAACCCCACTAATCGAAATCAATGAGGAAGGGAGCTAGCTATATAATGAGTACTCATCCGATCACCTCAAGCGGTAAACGGAGAGGAGAAAAATAAGCGATCACGACTCCATAAATGGAGAAGGAAAATAAATGATCACAACCCCATAAATGGAGAAGGAATGATATGATCTTTGTCATGCTAAGTGTGAACAAAAATCAATTCCAAACATTTTATTCAAATGATTAGTGAGAATCAATAAATTTCTAAAGTCATTAATTCATTCACAAAATGGCAACACAATTGATAATTAACTTCAAATTTTCACAAATCATACTAAATCAATTTTTACATAGTTTCAAACCATTTACAATGCTTTTTAAGCAATAAGTATCAATTCAAACACATTTCCATAATTGAAAACAGTAATATACAAATAGTCATAATTTATTTCAATTGAAAAAGTTAAAAGAAATAACTGTTGTGCACAAACCTCTGATAACTGTCTCCTGGCCTTGACTCAATGTTTCCTTCCCTTTCCCTGAGTCTTTGTTAACTGAGAAACACAATCTGAAATGTTTTAGAACTCATTTAAGTGTCTCTAACCATAATGCTTGATAATTAATTCACTGAATTCTAATATTTGCTTAGTCAACCTAAGATGTCGACCCTCGATGCATTCTAGGTAAATTAGGTTTTAATGTTATTAATATGTCACATTCGATAGTATTTTAGAGTTGGTACATGTTACCAAGTTCATTTTTAGTATCTTTGCATTTTCTTGCAATTTCTTTGGATTACGGGATACTAGTTTGACCTAGCCTGATGACCTAGTGCCCTCAGTTTTCAGGTTTCGGTCAAAACTACAAACTTGTAGATCTATGTCTTATGGAATGGAGGACAAAATTTCAGGTCATTCTGAGTTATGTAGACCAAGTTATGGTCATTTTACTATTGCTGGTCAAATTGCACCAAAATTGGTCATTTATGTCATTTTAGGTCATTTTAGGTTCGGCCAGTTTTGGTTCCGAATTTGTGCAAGCTGTTTGACTTTCTTATGGTCATTTCTGGGCTTTGGAGTCTTCATAAAACTTGTAGATATGGGTCTTAGCTATTCATGGTCAAAATTTCAGGTCAATTGGATCTGTTTTGAGTGAGTTATGGCCTAAACACTAACTGCTGCCCAAATGGTCAATTTTCAGGCCTCAATTGCACTTAATCCGGATTTGGTCATTTTCAAGCTACCTTGCAAGCAGAATTTTGGCAATCTTCCTTCATTAAGGTTGGCACATTTTGTACCTAGTTTCACCTCAATTGGTCTCATACCAATTGGAGCCACACATAGAGTTATAGACCTAAAACACAAACTCAATATTCATACACATCAAGGATCACTCCTAACACTTACCAAACTCAATATTCAAGTCAATTCTGGTTGTATCAAGACCTAAACATAATTCACAACACATTATAGGTCATTTTGACAGCTTACAATTACATTCAACATACACCATAAAGTGCAGAATTTTTCAACTTAATTT
Organism: Hevea brasiliensis; assembly: GCF_030052815.1. NCBI lineage: Eukaryota > Viridiplantae > Streptophyta > Magnoliopsida > Malpighiales > Euphorbiaceae > Hevea > Hevea brasiliensis. The sequence goes on from NC_079504.1 coordinate 76,983,633, forward strand.
ACAACAATTCAATCACCTAACCATAACACTTTTTTCATGTCCAACTTCACACCATCATATATACACTCAAACTGCCATAACATCAACACAAGTCAACATTAATATACTATAAACCAAGCATGAATTCAGCATTCTTCAAGAGTTAACAACTGCGCAATGGTGCCTTTACATTCCATAAATTTCAAAGCTTCAAATTTCAATTCACATTTACATATACTAAGTATACATCACCCAAACAATTTCCTACATAATATATATTTAATCAATCATTTAATTCACCATTTACAAGCAAAAATAAACTGCCTTTAAAGTGTTTTCATGGCTACCAAAAGTGCACTTTCCCATTCAACATCAAACTTCAAAAATCTCTCCATAAATCAAACACCCATAACATCCTTACAAACTTTAATTAAACAATAATCAAAAACACAAACTTACTACTTTGGAAATTCTTCAAAACCTCACCAAAACTTCTTAAAATTGCTATCAAACTCTTTCTTGTGATGTGGGGATAAACTTTAATGAAGCAACCTTAGTGTTTGGAGGTGGAATGGAGGAGATGTGGGAGCTTGAATCACATGCGGCAATGGAGGATTTGGGAGCTCTTCACTACGGCAATGGTGGTTTTGAAGGTTGAAGATGAAGTGTGAGTGGAGTAATCTGCCCACTTAATGCATATTATAATCCTTAGTGGTCCACTCACATAAATTAAATCATATTATATGTTTTAATTGATAATTACTCCATTTACTCTCCATTTTTGCTATTTACATTAGGTACCCCTAAATTAATTTTTCATTATATTTTCCAAGTGTAATATTATTTATTTTTAATGGACATTTAGGTCAAAAGACAACTCGGGATGTCAAATGACCACAATGCCTGTTAGGTTGCATTCTCGATTTTTGGTAACACGAGGTTTTGTCAGTTTTTGATTTCTCACTTTTCTTTGTACTAATTAATTAATTTTTCTTTGATATTTCTAATGGCATTTATACTTCAATAGGGTCTATTTAATTCCTAAAAATATTTTCGGGGTTCCGCGGTCGAGGACTAGTCAGCGGTCCCTTGTAGTGACTTCAGTCTGATCACCCATCGTTAGGGTTCTCAGCTCGCTTAACTTGGTTACATTTCTTTGCTATTATTTTTCCTTTGTTTTTCTTGTATTTTCTTTTCTTGTATTTCATTGTTTTATGTCTCCTCACTCATATCGAAGTGTAGTTCTAGGCATCCTATTTGTCCAGGACAATCGGTCACGAGAGCAGTGAAAGCACTACGAACTTAGGGTGTTACAATTCTCCCCCTTAAATAAATTTCGTCTCGAAATTTTACAGCATTAGTCCCTAAGCAGTGTGGGTCTGTCTCCTCATGTCGTCTTCACGTTCCCAAGTAGCTTCCTGGCCTGAATGATGGTTCCACAGCACTTTAACTAGGTGTATCTGTTTATTCCTCAGCTGCTTCACCTCATAAGCCAGAATTTTTATGGGTTCTTCTTCATATGAGAGTGCTGGATTTACTTCAATCTCTTCAGTGATAGTACATGAGATGGAGTGCGATCTGTACCTCCTTAACATGGACACATGGAAAACCACTGTGTATCCTTGCTAACTCAGAAGGTAATGCCAACGATATGCCAAAAGACCCACTCTTTCGAACTTCATATAGTGCGATGAAACGAGGACTCAGTTTCCCCTTTCTACCAAATCTCATAATCCTCTTCCAAGGAGAAACTTTGAGGAATACTTTATCACCCACTGCATACTCAATATCTCTTCTCTTCAGATCAACATAGGACTTCTGATCAATCTGATCTTTTCCTCTGTCTGCTGAACAATCTCTGGCCCAATCATCTTCCTTTCACCTACTTCATCCCAACATAAGGGAGTTCTGCACTTTCTGCCATACAAAGCTTCATATGGAGGCATCCCAATGCTTGATTGGTAGCTGTTGTTATAAGCAAACTCAATCAAAGGCAAGTGTGTATCCCAACTACCATCAAACTCAATCACACAAGCCTGTAGCATATCTTCTAATATCTGAATTACCCTTTCAGACTGGCCATCTATCTATGGGTGGAATGCTGTGCTGAAGTTCAATCTAGTTCCTAGGGCTCTCTGAAGACTACCCCAGAATCTAGAAGTGAACCTAGGATCTCTGTCAGACACAATTGATACTGGCACTCCATGCAATTTTATAATCTCATATATGTACAATCTGGCCAATCTTTCCAGGCTATAATCCATCTGAACTGGCAAAAAGTGAGTAGACTTGGTCAATCTGTCAACTATAAACCATACTGTATCATGACTACTCTGTGTCCTTGGAAGTCCTGTAACAAAATCCATAGTTATTCGTTCCCATTTCCACTCTGATACTGACAAAGGATGTAACAAACCAGCTGGAACTTGATGTTCTGCCTTTACTTGCTAGCAAGTTAGGCATTTGGAAACAAATTCAGCTATATCTCTCTTCATACCCATCCACCAGTAATGCTCTTTCAGCCCTCTGTACATTTAGTTCCACCGAGTGCATAGCAAAGGAGACTCATGTGCTTCCTTCATAATGATCTATCTCAATTCGGCATCATTAGGAGCGCACATTCTACTGATGTAGCAATAAACCATCATCTTTCACGAGAAAATTCAGGTTTCTTGCCTGCTGAACTTCCTTCAATAACCGATATTTTCATCACTCTGGCGACCATTACGATCGATCAATCAACACTAATTTGTACATGCCATGCAACAAGTATGCATCCCTCATTATCAATCTCTAAAGCGGCATGTTGTGCTTTCAACTCATATACCATGGAGAAAGGAGAAACTCTGAGACTTGCCATAGTCTTGCGACTTAAGGCGTCAGCCACCACATTTGCTTTCCCTGGCTGATAGTCTATTAAACAATCATAGTCTTTAATCAGTTCTAACCATCTCCTCTGCCTCAAATTCAATTCCTTCTAGGTGCCTAAGTACTTCAAGCTCTTGTGATGCTGTAAATGTAGCATTTCTCACCATACAAATAGTGTCTCGGATCTTGAGCAAAAACAATAGCTAGCTCTAAATCATGTGTTGGGTAGTTCCTCTCATGCGGTTTTAGATGGCGTGATGCATATGCAATGACATTCCGATCTTGCATCAGTACACAGCCTAATCCATTGTGAGAAGCATCACTATTAACTGTGTATTCTTTACGAAGTAGGTAAGTGAGATTTGGAGCTTCAATCAAACACCTCTTCAACTCATCAAAACTTTCTTTGGCATTTATCATCACTTTGAAATTTCACATCTTTCCGAGCGGTTTGGTCGATGGAGAAAATAACATAGAAAACCCCTTCACAAACCATTGTAATATCGGCTAAACCAGCGTGAATTTTGTGATTTTCTGGCGGCTTCCAATTAAGGATAGCTTCTACCTTCTTTGGAATCTACCTTAATCCCTTGGTGACACAACATGTCCTAAAAAGGAGATTTCTTTTAGCCAAAATTCACACTTCGACAATTTGGCGTGTAGTTGTTTCTTCCTTTTAAAGTTTGTAGTACAATCCGCAGATGTCTGTCATGCTCCTCTGCATTCCTCGAGTATATCAAAATGTCATCAATAAACACCACCACAAATTGGTGAGATATGGTGCGAAGATAGTGTTCATCGGATCCATAAGCGGTGGAGCATTTGTTAACCGAATGGCATTACTAGAAACTCATAGTGGCCATGCGAGTTACGGCGATTTTGGAATACTCTGCTCTTGCACCATCAGCGATAATAACGGATCATGAGATCAATTTTGGAGAAATCTGTTGCACCCTTCAATTGGTCAAGCGGATCATCAATGTGAGGCAATGGATATCATTCTTTATTGTCACCTTATTCAGCTAGGTAGTCAATACACCAGCGAAAAGTGCCATCTTTCTTCTTAACAAACAATACTGGCGCTCCCCAAGGTGACACACTAGGGCGGATAAAGCCCTTTTCAAGTAGTTCTTGAAACTGCATCTTCAACTCCTTCAATTCTGCTGGTGCCATTCTATATGGCGTTATGGAGATTGGATCCACACGAGCATAACATTAATTTCAAAGCGCACTTCTCTTTAGGAGGTAATCACGGCAATTCATCGGGAAACACATGCAGTGTCACACCTACCCCTCTGTAAGGCATAACATGATCCGTAGTATACCTAATGAATTACCAACTCCGTCTCACGATAACCCATTAAATACACTACAAGGGATTTTAAAAACTTTTCTTCTTTTACTTTGGTGAGCACTATTTACATTGTTAAAAACCTTTTTAACTGAAGTGATAGAACTAACACATTTGAATTATTTGGAATTTATGTAAAAATTTTGGAGTGCCATCTGTATTTTGGATAAAACAGTTCTTCAGAAAACCTGTAAAAAGCACTTCAATATTTTTTCAAATCTCAACTCCAACATATTTCTTAACACAACATATTTCTCAACACAACATATTTCTCAACTCAAATTCACAGTAATTTTTTTCAAAGTGAGATACAAGAAATATAATACAATTTTACAAGTCAAAATATCTCATAATTTACTTTACAACTTCAATGTACAATTTTAATTTACAAGCTGCTCAAAACCAAAAATAATATGTACATGTGAACATACATTCTGATTACAAAATGCAAAATGTGGTATACTCATTATACGAAAATCTCTATTTGGAGGTACTAGCGGCCTAGTCTGCATACTGCAATCTGTCTACACTGCTTGACAATAAAAGCTATCATTTGAGACAATGTCTCGATGGTGCACAACATTAACCAAATACAACTTTAAATCACAATTCATAAATCATTTAAATGATGGATATGTAAAATCATAGTTAAATTCAAGACAATGAGTGTCGGAAGGAATTTAACACAATATCTAATAAATCTCGAGATCAAAACATAGTTAGCTTCAAAAGGCAGTGAATGTCAATAAGGATTTAACTCCATTTCACAATCTCATAATACAAATCAATAAATCACACTGACTTAATCATGTTCCAAAGTTCAATTCGTCCCAAAAGCCGATGGCTAATGAGGTATTCAATTCGTCCCAAAAGTCGATGACTAATGAGGAATAACATAGCTAGCTAGCAAAAATATGAGTACTCATCCAATTCATCCTCCAGGCACACACCTCAACACTTGACGGAGAGAATTCAATTCGTCCCACTAGACAAGCTAGTGAGGAATACAATCGATATACATGATAGATGTGGTTTCAAACCATTTCAATGCTTTTCAATCAATAAGTATCTATCAATATCATTCAAACAATTTTACACAGTTTCAAGCAATAAATATCCATTCAAACATATTTCCACAATTTAAAACAATAATGTACAAATAGTCATAATTCATTTCAATTAAAAAATTCAAAAGAAATAGTTGTTGTGCACAAACCTCTGATAATTGTCTCTGATGCGGACTCGGTGTTTCCTTCCCTTTCCTGAGTCTTTACTAGCGAGAAACACAATTTGAAGTGTTTGATTACTAAATTAAAGCTTGTCTCTATCGATAATGTTTGATAAGTAATTCCTTTGAAAGCTATTATTTGCTTAATCACCTAATATATCGACCCTCGATGCGTTCTAGGTAAATTAGGTTTTAGTGTTACTAATATGTCACATTCGATAGTCTTTTAGGGTTGGTACATGTTACCAATTTCATTTCTTTGTTTAGTGCATTTTATTGCAACTTCTTTGGATTAGGGATACTAGTTTGACCTAGCCGGACAACCTAGTTCCCTCGATTTTGAGTTTGGTCAAAACTACAAACTTGTAGATCTATGTCTTACGGAACTCGGGAAAAATTTTAGGTCATTTTGAGTTATGTAGACCAAGTTATGGTCATTTTACTATTGCTGGTCAAATGGCATCAAATTTGGTCATTTTAGGTCAATTTTGGTCAACTTTGGTTCGGCCAGTTTTTGGACCCGAACTTGTGCAAGCTGTTTGACTTGCTTATGGTCATTTCTGGGATTTTGTGTCTTCATAAGACTTGTATATATGGGTCTTAACTATTCATGTTTAAAATTTCAGGTCAATTGGACCTGTTTTGAGTGAGTTATGGCCTAAACACTAACTGCTGCCCAAATGGTCAGTTTTCAGGCCTCACTTGCACTTAATCCGGATTTGGTCATTTTCAAGCTACCTTGCAAGCAGAATTTTGGTATGCTTCCTTCATGAAAATTGGCACATTTTGTGCCTAGTTTCACCTCAATTGGTTTCATACCAATTGGAGCCACACATTAAAGTTATAGGCTAAAATGCATCTGTCCTTAAATACATTGCTTAACATCTATCAATTGCACCTTTACTTGCTATAAGTCCACTTCTCTTCCCACTTCTGTTTTGGTACATTACTGAAACCATTTATCACTTCATATTAAAGTCACTTTGGGCAGAATACAATATCCTCAATACACCAAATGAAACTCTAATTCACAAAGTCCAAATAAAACAATATATACACATAACCACTCCTAATTATTACATACAATTTCCACAACCAATTTACATACATATTCATCAATCCTCAATGTCACAATTCACCCAATATCTTCATGAATTTAAACATTCATCAAGAAGTCTCAAGGCTGCCGAAATGCTCCCCATTGCCAAAGTTTCCCATGATTTCATTAACTTCCATTTCAAGTGCACAATCACCATATACATGTGGGATTAACTTACTAGGACATTAAATCACCTTACTCAACATGAATTCCCATCAAATATATGTATGAATATTTCATTAAATATACCACTCCATGGCTGTCCAAAATTGGATATGTCAATAACTTGTCAAACTTTAAAATTTCTTCACAAAGCAAACACTCATAACATGCTTACAAACTTTAACAAAGAAATATTCAAAAATACAAACTTACCTATTGTTAGGACTTGTTAAATCTTTACTAAAACTTCTTGAAATTGTTATCAAACTCTTCCTTGTGATGTGGGGGTAAATTTTAATGAAGATAGGTGTGGGAAAAGAAGGCTTGATCATGGAATTGTTAAGGTTTGAAGGTGGGCGGCCATGGGAGGTTTTGTTGGAGTTCATTCGGCCATGGTGATTCCCAAGCTTGAAGATGAATTTGCAGATTGTATAATGGGTGTACACCTGCCCATTTAGTTCTTAATTTATTCCATAGTGGTCCACTTACACAAATTAATTCATTTTATATGTTTAATTTTCATTTATTCCACATTAAACCCATAATTTTTGCTATTTACTTTATATACCACCAATTTAATTTTTCATTAAATTTTCCAAAAGACAACTCGGGGTGTCAAATGACCACAATGCCCCTGTTCGGGTTGCATTCCCGATTTTTCGGTAACACCGGGTTTTGTCTATTTTCCGATTTTTCACTTTTCTTTGTACTAATTAATTAATTTTTCTTTGATATTTCTAATGATATTTATACTTCAATAGGTGACTCAATAAGTCCTAAAAATATTTTCAAGGGTTCCACTGCGGTCGGGGCTAGTCAACGATCCATGTAGTGACTTCCCGGTGCGGTCACCCATCGCTAGGGTTCTTGGCTCGCTTAACTTGGTTACCTTTCTTTGATATTATTTTTCCTTTGTTTCTCTTGTATTTTCTTTTCTTGTATTTCATTATTTTATGTCTCCTCCCTCATATGAAAGTGTAGTTCTAAGCATCCTAACTGTCCCAATAACACTGGTCACCGGAACAGTAGAACGCACTACCGAACATAGGGGTGTTACATCTGGAAAGTCATGTACTGTAGGGATGTCCTTCAATGCTGTACTCCCCACTTGGGTGTCTACCACATGTGCCAAGTATGCTTCACACCCCTTTCTAATCATTTTTCTGGCTAGTGCAGCCGAAATGATGTTTGATGGCAATAACTGCCTCTCCCCATGTATTACCACATCGATGTCTTGAGGAGGTCAAAGTAGTATCTTGACCTACAGTCAATCATAGCATGATGCCTAGCTAACCAATCCATGCCCAAGATGATATCATAATCTCTGAAGGGCATTTCAATGAAATCAGACGAAAAAGTGTGTCCTTGGATCACCAAAGGACAATCTCTATACATTCTATTAACCCTGACCTCCTATCCTAGCGGACTTGTTACTAGCACCTCAAAGTCCATTTTTGTACATGGAACAGCAATGCAATCAATGATGCTAGCACTCACATAAGAATGGGTAGAACCCGGATCAAATAACACAAACACATCTTGATTAAAAGTTGAGAAGGTACCAGCCACAACATCAGATGTCTCTGCCTCTTTTCTCTGTCTCATTGCATAGATTTTGACTGGAGCACTCTCTTGCTCTGAATGTTTCACTGTGCCCTGGCTGCCTGCTGGGCTACCTCTACCCCTGCCTCTACCTCTACTAGGTGGTTGTGAACTTCTAGCGACAGGGCTTTGAACTGACCCTTCTGCAGTAGTAGGAGGTGGTCCAACTCTGCGACTACTGGTGCAGTCCTTGGCAAAGTGTCCTGTGCCTCCACAGTTATAACAGGCTCCAATAGCCTTATAGCATATCCCACCATGATTTCTTCCACAAGTTTCACATTGGCGGGGAGGGTAGGAACCTCAGTACTCTGTGACGGATAGAGGAGGTTTCTGTCCTGAAAATCTTCCCCTACCCGACTTCTTGCCACCTCTGCCATGTCCCCCATGATTCTTCCTCTTTCCAGTAGGACCACTGGAGCTCTGTTCTACTGATTTTCCCTCTTTCTCCGTCTTCTCTGATTTCTTTTTCTCAGGAGCTACTATAGACTCAATTCTTTTCAACTCTAGGGCTTGAGAAACAAGTTCAGAGAAGTTAGTGTGTTTAAACACGACTACTTATGTCGATACTGGGCTTCAAGCCAGTTTCAAACCTCTTGCATCTCTCCCTGCTGGTAGAAAGTAAACTCACTGCATAATGGCTCAGGCGGGAAAATTCTCTTTCATACTCAGCCACTGATCTGCTCCCCTGTTTCAGACTTAGGAATTCTTGTAGCTTCTGGTCTACATAAGCATCGGGGACATATTTACATGAATTCCACAGAAAGTCATTCCATGTGTACTGCAGTTCTACGGTGGGGAATGGTTTTCCACCAGTCATAAGCATCCCCCTATAGTAAAGATACTGAGTATTCAAATCTGAGCTCCTCTATACAATGTAGCTTCTTGAATACCCTATCCATCCTCTCTAACCACTGTTCAGCCTGTAGAGGATCTACTGTCCCCTTAAACTCTGTAGCCCCATATTTCATCAATTTGTCATACTGCCTAGCAGGAGACTGTGGTTGTACCACTGGTGTCTGTATTGGGACTTGAGTAGGCACATTACCAGCCATTTGTTGGAACATTGCGACCATCTGTGGCCAGGAGTAGGGAGGCTGCGGTCTTGTAGGGTTAGTCTTCTTGAACCACTAACATTGTGTAGGCACAGGGCATCCCCTTGCACCTCGACCTCTATAGATTGATCGACTGAACGATCACCCTCTTCCATGGTCAATGCGAGGATCTTAGACTCCCTAAACAATTAACACAAGGAGATTTCTTCCCGTTAGTGCATATTTATAATGTAATGTACTGTATGTATCAAACAATGATATTGAGCAGTTGTACTATGAAGGAAGAATATTCAAGTAATAGGTGAAAACAGAATTTAAAAACTTTGCTCTGATACCACCAAAACATGTCACACCCTACCCCTCTGTAAGGCATAACATGATCCCGTAGTATACCTAATGAATTACCAACTTCGTCTACTGATAACCCATTAAATATACTACAAGGGATTTTAAAACTTTTCTTACTTATTTTAAAGTGGTGAGCACTATTTACAGTGTTAAAACCTTTTTTTGAAGTGATAGAACTAACACATTTAAATTATTTGGAATTTCTGTAAAAATTTTGGCGAGTGCCATCTGTATTTTGGATAAAGCAGTTCTTGAGAAAACTGTAAAAGCACTTCAATATATTTCCAAATCTCAACTCCAACATATTTCTCAACACAACATATTTCTCAACTCAAATCCACGTGATTTTTCAAAGTGAGATACAAGAAATATAATACAATTTTACAAGTCAAAATAACTCATAATTTGCTTTACAACTTCAATGCACAATTTTAATTTACAAGCTCAAAACCAAAAACAATATATACATACAGTGTATATACATTTATAGTACAAAAGGCAAAATGTGGTATACTCATTATACGATAATCTCTCATTGGATGTACTAGCGACCTAGTCTGCTTACTGTCCGTCTATCTACCTCGACGGCAATGAAAAGCTATCATTTGAGACAATGTCTCAATGGTGCACAACATTAACCAAATACAACTTTAAATCACAGTTCATAAATCATATAAATGATAGATACGTAAAACCATAGTTAAATTCAAGACAATGAATGTCATAAGGAATTTAACACAATATCATAATAAATCTCAGTAATCAAAATTTAGTTAAATTCAAAAGACAGAGAATGTCAATAAGAATTTAAACTCCATTTCTAAATTATCAAAGCTCATAATAACACAATTTAGTCAAATAATTTACGAACACAGTGTTGCCAATTCATACAAAACTTAAGCCATGACACAAAATTTTCGATCAATGCCGCGTTGTACACCACGACTAAGCAATCACAACCCCACTAATCGAAATCAATGAGGAAGGGAGCTAGCTATATAATGAGTACTCATCCGATCACCTCAACTGGTAAACCAGAGAGGGAGAAAAATAAATGATCACGACTCTATAAATGGAGAAGGAAAATAAACGATCACAACGCCATAAATGGAGAAGGAATGATATGATACTATCATGCTAAGTGTGAACACAAAATCAATTCCAAACATTTTATTCAAATGATTCGTGAGAATCCAATAAATTTCTAAAGTCATAAATTCATTCACAAAATGGCAACACAATTCATAATTAACTTCAAATTTTCACAAATCACACTAAATCAATTTTTCCACAGTTTTAAACCATTTATAATGCTTTTCAAGCAATAAGTATCCATCCAAACACATTTCCATAATTGAAAACAATAATATACAAATAGTCATAATTTATTTCAATTGAAAAATTCAAAAGAAATCAGCATTGTGCACAAACCTCGATAAGCTGTCTCTGGCCTTGACTCAGTGTTTCCTTCCCTTTCCACGAGTCTTTGCTAACTGAGAAACACAATTTGAAGTGTTTTAGTACTCATTTAAACTGTCTCTAACGATAATGCTTGATAATTAATTCACTGAATTCTAATATTTGCTTAGTCAACCTAAGATGTCGACCCTCGATGCATTCTAGGTAAATTAGGTTTTAATTTTACTAATATGTCACATTCGATAGTATTTTAGAGTTGGTACATGTTACCAAGTTCGTTTAAGTGTATCTTGCATTTTCTTGCAATTTCTTTGGATTAGGGATACTAGTTTGACCTAGCCGGACAACCTAGTTCCCTAGGTTTTTGAGTTTCGGTCAAAACCACAAACTTGTAGATCTATGTCTTACGAAGCTTGAGGCAAAATTTTAGGTCATTCGAGTTATGTAGACCAAGTTATGGTCATTTTACTATTGCTGGTCAAATTGCACCAAAATTGGCCATTTAGGTCATTTTAGGTTCGGCCAGTTTTTGGACCCGAACTTGTGGAAGCTGTTTTACTTGCTTATGGTCATTTCTGGTGTCTTCATAAGACTTGTAGATATGGGTCTTAACTATTCATGGTTAAAATTTCAGGCCAATTGGACCTGTTTTGAGTGAGTTATGGCTTAAAAACTAACTGCTGCCCAAATGGTCAATTTTCAGGCCTCAATTGCACTTAATCGGATTTGGTCATTTTCAAGCTACCTTGCAAGTAGAATTTTGGCAAGCTTCCTTCATGAAAGTTGGCACATTTTGTGCCTAGTTTCACCTCTAATTAGTCTCATACCAATTGGAGCCACACACTTAAAGTTGTAGGCCTAAAACACAAAGCGCCTTATTGCATTTCTTTCATACACATCAAGGATCCTCCTAACACTTACCAAACTCAATATTCAAGTCAATTCTGGTTGTATCATGACCTAAACATAATTCACAACACATTATAGGTTATTTTGGCAGCTTACAATTACATTCAACAAACACCATAAAGTGCAAAATTTTTCAACTCAATTTACAACAATTCAATCACCTAACCATAACACTTTTTTCATGTCCAATTTCACACCATCATATATACACTCAAACTGCCATAACATCAACACAAGTCAACATTAATATACTATAAACCAAGCAAGAATTCCAGCATTCTTCAAGAGTTAACAAGCTGCAATGGTGCCTTTACATTCCATAAATTTCCAAGCTTCAAATTTCAATTCACATTTACATATACTAAGTATACATCACCCAAACAATTTCCTACACAATATATTATCGACACCATATTTTGGCGATCCCCAAAATCAATAAATTTGAATGATCCCGACACTAAGTCTCCTTTGCGAGCCAATTACATTTCGATCTCTCTTTCCAGAACAATCACATTTCGACCTCTCCTCAAAAGGAACCAAATCAATACTAAGTCCCCATGTCATTTAAAGCCTTCGATCTCTCAAACCAATTGTTAAATCTCCTAAATAGCCAATTAGATTCGATCTCTCTCGAATGGCCCGAACCAGCACTAGATCTTCATTTTAAAAGTTTACGAATAATCAAGTTAAGGTTCCAATCCGGTTTAATGGCGATCCCGATCTTAAGTACTCAAGCCAAATTTCCAATTTTAAAATAAATCCTGTTTAGCATTGGTTCCTTGCCAATCTCATGCTTATGGTGTTTTCCGACCTCATACACTTAGATTAATAATCACCTTTAGTTGTTTTAATATGCTCAGACAATCAAGTGCTAAAGTAATTTAGAGATTTTCCGATCACATCCATTCACTGAGCAAAAAGCGAATTTCATTTCATATTAAAGTTTGTATAAGTCATTCAGCTGGAGGATCACCCGACCTGATCTACATTTGCTCATCTCCTCTCGGCCTCGGCCTCCTCCTCGCTATCCTCACCCTCGTCACGGGGAGCGGATCTACCATCAGAGAAGTCCTCTTGAGTGCCGATTTTTGAGCTCGACCAGGAGATCCCTGTGAGCATTCACATAAGCGTTGGCCTCCCTTGTCACCACCTCTTCCTCTTTCGCTTTGAGCTCCTCAGTGAGCTGAGCAACTTCACCAGCCCAGAGCACCTGAATCTCTTCAAGAACACGATCTCGGTCGACTAGAACACGAGCTTGCTCGGCTAGCTTTTCCTCGTAGAACTTCATCCGCCCCTCAATTTCAGATATGTAGTTCTGAGTGGATGAGAGTTGGGATTGGAGGAAAGCTACTTCATGACCCATCTTCTCGACCTCCTTACCCAAGCAGTGAGCCTTCTTCCGGACGATATGCTGATTCACTAAGCACTCCGCGTTTAGGCTCATGGAGCGGGTCAGGATGTCATCAAGATTGTCCGGAGACAGCCTGTCCCGATCCTCTCGAAGGCAGATAAAAGCCCCCAGAACTTTAGCCAAACCTGGATTCTCCCAAACAGTTCGGTTCTTCTCCAAGGAATGGATCAACACTTGAGCACCGCGGGAGAGGGTTCGTGTGGTAGGTTGAGAAGGACCCTCTTTACTTTGAAGCGTGGAGGAGGCTGGGCGACTCTTCTTGGCGGGGAGGAGATCGGATCACTTCCAACTCAGGGATCGGACGCCCTGAAGGTTGAGATAGGCCCCCTTGCATTTCCCCGGGCTCATGGCTGGGTGTTTATAGGGCTTCAGCTCGCTTCATCTCCCGTACCTTCCGGGAGATTTCTCTCTTTCGCTTCCGGCTCTCCTTGGAGGCTTCGCCGCTTGCCATACCTGCACAAAGAAGAGGTCAGTGAGATCACTAAGGTCCAAAGGTCTAAAATATAGAAAATACCAATGCCGAGGTCAGAGAGCTGAAGCCTGCGATCTTCGCCGGTGATCAATTCCATTGTCTAGTGATGCAGTTCGGTAGTAACTGCATCCAAACAAGAGAACTTCTCTCTGCCCACCTAATCCTTCAGCTCCATCACCATCAGGCCTTCTTCTCTATTTAAGGTAATGCGCTTCGGAAGTACAGGGCTGTGGTGCAGCCAGCTGCGAGGGAAGCCCTCAAAGCCGTTCGAAATTTTACTCCTCAGGATAAAGAAGCGGTTCTTCCAATTCTTCAGGGAGGAAGGCAGGTTGGTAAAAAGCACACAATGGGGTTTCGCCTGGAAGAACCAATACTCATTGTCCTTTCAACGAGTCAGCCTATGCAGTTCGGCGAACACCTTACTGTAGGTCGGAGCCCCTTAGCTCGGCATAGGGCTCAAAAGGCTACTAAGATCCGCCACGAGTTCGGGTGAACTTGAGCGATGCACACTTGGTGATATTTTAAAACTTCCTTTAAGAAGTTGTCAAATGGGAACCATAAACCGGCTTCTAATTATTCTTCGTAGATCATGATCATATCGTTCTCCTCGAAGAAGTGATCAGCACGAAGATCGCCGTGACACCTAATCAACTCGTAGGAATCAGGCCGAATGTTATACTCTTGGCTGAACGACTGCATATCGGTTTCCTGAAGGACCGATGGCAACTCGTCCATGGGAAGATTCTCCCTCCCTGAAGAAGGTACATGCCTTGATGGTTCTACTTGCCCTCGATCTGGAACAGGGACCCTAGAAGGTTCAGGTTGCACGCTTGGTCCGACCACCTCCACTTCATCAGATGACCACGAGATCTAAATAGAAGGGGGGCTTGCCGCTCTCTGACCCTCGGCGCCGCTCATTTTCAAAGGAAACAAGGAATTTAAACTAAAAGAAGGATCAAAACCCTTACCGGAATCTGATCGGTGTCGGAAGAACTTGAGGAAATGAGAGAATTTTGAAGTTGTTCGTGGCGAAAATGGCATAAGGGAGCAATTGGCTAACCCCACCCCCATTTATACTCGTCCGAGCATTTAATGCTCACGATGTTCCAGGCAGTGCATCGGGTAGCGGGACTCGCCAGCTGTTCTGACACGTCTCACGAATATTCCAAAAATTCCATAAGGAGAGACCGGCTAGTTAGGGATCGGCTAATTAAGGCGAATGTTCGGAAGTGCGGATCGGATAAGGGCTGTTCAGTTGGAAACTAGATCGGGTAAATGCTTCTGAGATCAGAGAATAATCAATAAAATAATAATAAAGTGATAACTGAAAAAATAAAATTTTATTTCCAAAAGGTCGGATTACACCATTTGGGCGATCTCTAGAGATCGAATTACATTAAAGGTCTGATTACATCATGTGGGCGATCTCCAAAGATCGGATTACATTAAAGGTCTGATTACATCATAAGGGCAATCTTTAGAGATCGGTGGAACATCCTATCTAAAAGGCCTATGTCAAAGCCTAGTCTCGTGGCTGAGTCAAAAGATGTGTTTGACTAGGAGACTGGCTGGCGGGATTATGACTCTCATGAGAATGGGAGAGGTCGTCATCAAAGTTACCGCTCGAAACCAAGGCATTTGTCGGAACACCCGGTGTGGAGAGGAGGCGGATGAGCGCCAAGAGCAATCGCGGTGTTGAAGGAATATTAGCGATCTTCTACTTGAAATCGGTTCGCCGCTTATATCGGACGACGATTTGAATCGATGCGATCGAGGTCCTCAATCGGTCGGTTAATTAGTCGGTTCTCTCCTTTGTCATCGATAGGGTTATCATGATTCTCCGATCAAGGATCGTAAATTTTGAGATAAGGGACAAAGAGGATAATCGGAAAAGATCAAAAGTGGCCACCATGGCGGAATTGTAGGGCAGTTAGAACAAGAAAAGTGAGAAAGAAAGAGGAAAAATCAAATGAGGAAGGATTTCCCTCTTGAAGGTATATATATAGGGGATGAGTGAGCATTTATTACTAAGCGAGAAAATGAAGCGGGCCTTGGAAATTGAGGAATAAATGCTTTGGTGACCGGACTGATAAAGAAAAGACGAGTAGGAGAGGTCGGAAGAAGGAGGCGGCATGAAAGGCGGAAAAGGGCGTGTCGGAGAGATCGGAAGAGAGGAGTCGGTATGAGAGATCGAGAAAGGATCACGTTGGAAAGACCGAGAAAGGAGGAGGTCGGAAGACAAAGAGAATAAGGCGACTTGGCTGATTATCGTCATGTCGGTAGAGGTAGTTAAAGCGTCGTGAGCGAAATCTCCACCGCACGCCCGGAATCGCCGCATGCTTGACATGTGCGAGTGCGTCATGGCGATCTTTGTACATCCTAATCTCCACCATTGATCTTACTTGTAAGGACGAGCTCGGAGCCCTCGGATCGAAGAAGAAGATGACAAGATCAGCGCCTTTCACTCCTAGCCCTCGGATCGCTCTTGACAATAAATTTTGGGCAGTCAGATTAGAAGAGAGAAAAGGACAAATACTCCGAAAGGGATCTCAGTTTTACGTTCTGATTCTCTTTAATTCCCGAGCCTTAGATCATGTCCTTCAAAATCTTAACCCTCCATCTCCCTCAAAACAGATCCTGACCCTCCATGGGGAGCACCCGGTTCCTATAAATACCTGCATGAAAAACTATTCAAAAGTGGACGAATAGTGAATATAGCGGATGGACTCTGAAACTTAATTCAGCTCGTTACTCTGGTACTTTTGAGCTTTCATAAGAAAAACTTTTGATACCAGTTTTCTGAAGTATTTTCTTACAAAGGATTTCTGAATACTGAAACTCTCCATTTTCAGTTTGTTCATCATCCTGTGACACTCTCACTTTCTGTCTTTATTATCTTTATTCCCACTTCCATTGTCCAAGCTCAACTTCATTCATACTTGGTTATAATTTCGATCGGACTGCATTTTAACAAGGTATTCTTCATTTCAAGGCAAACCTTAGTCTTCAGGCTACCAGCCCGCAGCCCCATTACGTTCTGTGATCCCGTAATTAGTTCAATAGATCCGACTCCCTACAGGTGAGTGCTCATATTGCTGTTTTATTAAGTGCTCATTCTTATTTTACGTACTTCCTTCATTCTATATATATATAATTTTCTCCAAGTTCATATTGCGCTAAAGAACACGAGGAAGGTCATTCTCGAGTTTACTTCCATATTGACCAGTCCATTCTTTTGTTAATCTTTTTTATTCCTGAATGTAAGTCCACTAGTCCCGAGTAGCGTATAAGTGGTTGGATAAAATGTAGGTAACTATATCTTAAGGGTCTTTTTAAAATGATGAAAGGTCTGAATAATAAGTCGGGAAAATAGTAAGGTCGAATCACTAGAATAACACAAAAGACAATTGAGTAAGACGTCATAAGGCAGAGTAAAACCTAACCTTAAGATAGATAAAAGGGATAGATCGGGTATCAATAGGTACTGGTAAGGCGACCACATAGGAAGGTCGAAAAATTTAGTTTGGTGTCCCCTGACTAGTCACAAGATACCAATGACTTAAAAGAAGCCTTATTCCGAGCCCCGGCGTCTTTGAATACCAGAACCCTTAGTTCTAGGATTTCGTGACGGGTAGCTGTGATCAAATTTCGAGAGATCGGAAAAGTCCTTATCCGACTCCTATTAGAATAAAGAGATCGGAGGAGAGTTCTTATCCGATTCTCAATCTAAAATCTTAATAAATATTTAAAGGAGATCGGAGGAGAGTTCTTATCCGGTTCTCACTTAAAAATTTTAACAAATATTTAAAAAGAGATCGGAGGAGAGTTCTTATCCGATTCTCACTTAAAAATTTTAATAAATATTTATAAAGAGATCGGAGGAGAGTTCTTATCCTATTCTCAAGCCTAAATATTTTAATAAATATTTTAAGGAGATCGGAGGAGAGTTCTTATCTGATTCCCAAATTAAATTTTAACAAATACGTAAGATGATCCCCTAAAATAAAACAAATGCATAATAGCAACTCACTAAGGTTGTCTCATTTACTTATGTATACAGGTAATCCGGATTAGCGAAAAATCAAATATTCATTTTTGTCAAAGGATTAACATTTCCATTCAAACCCTCCTAACTATAAAGAGCGTGAAGTTAAATGCACTTACCCTCATTGAGGGATGAGGTGGGGTGCCTAACACCTTCCCCGCCCGTTTACGGACCTCGAACCTAGAATCTCTGTTTTTGAAGTGGTTTCATTTTAATTTAATTTCTCTCAAAATTAATGTGGCGACTCCTTACTTTTCCCACTTCGGTGAGTGTTCGTCAGACTACATAAAACACCTTGCGACGACTTAGCGACTCCATTGGGTGAACTTAACCGGTCTAGGCGTCCAAAAGTAGATTTAATTTTGCGATCAAATCATAGTTAGGTGGGTTCACTCTGCAAAATTTTATACGTCAATTATTATTCCTGCTAACTGTTTTGCTTGTTTTGCTTGTCTTACTTCCTACAGTGCTCTTCGTCTAAAAAAAAAAAGGGGGGGGGGGGGAGAGAAAGTTTCCCCCTGTATTGGGAAGAGGTAAAGGTGTTCCTTCACACACTGAACACTCACATGATGTCCTCACACACTTTAGCACTATACCTGGGCTTTCTTACCCTTTTAGGAAAATAGGAGGGGGTCATGTAGCGGTACCTGTGGGTTTTTACCCCATTAGTATCTGTGAAGGCTTCTGCTCAAATTAAAACTTGTTCTATTCACTGTGATACCCGTGGAATTTTCCCGACAGTATCATGGGGGATAGAATGGGGCTCTACTGTTTACAATAGAGGCAATTTGAGAACCTGTGGCTTTTAGAAAATTAGACCTTGAGCTAAACTATCATGATAGCTGGAAGCCGTAGCAAACTACCTTATAAGATAGAACTATCTAATTAGGTAGCACCTAGCCGGTACTAGGACTCTCCTTTATTTTAGGACAAAAGGGGCATACTTACTCTTACCCTATTCTGTTTATTTTATTTTGTTCTTATTTTTAAGGGTAATCTTGAATCATACTGTTAAGCAAACCTACACATTTTCCTACTTTGATAAATGTGTAGGTGTCCTCTATGAGTATAATTCAAGATTACACAATTTATCCCGCTAACAAGTTTTTCCTACAGGCATCACCAAAATAAGGTCTGTAAAAGGATAAGCATCATTTTTAACATGGCATCCTCGAGTCAGTCGGCAGAAGAAGTTCTTAAGTCAGAACAGAATGCTAAACCATGGCCCAAAAATAATTCAGTACCCCCACACCATGATACTAGCTCATTACCTCCATTGGACCTGAAAAAGATTGAAGTCAGAATGAACAGTCTCGAGGGTTTGGCCAATGGTTGGAAGTCATTTCCCGATCAGGTCAAAGCACAATTTGAGAAGAAATATGGGAGATTGCAACCTTGATGCGAGTTAAAGTTCAAGTCCCAGCACTAAAGGCCATGTTGTCAGTTTGGAACCCTAAGTTTGGAGTGTTCTCTTTCAATGACATCGATACTGCTCCCACTATGGAAGAATATCAAGCATTGCTAGAAATCTCTTATGTGGCGCATAATCGGATTTACCTACACCTCGAGCATAGGCAGACGTGGAAACGGTTCACACATATATTGGGAATTCCACCAGAAGAAGCAAAGGCTAGGGAAACTATCAAAGGAAACACGCATGGATGGTATTGGACTTATCTTAAGAAGGGGTTGGATCAATGCATCCAAGATGAACAGTGGGATCAAGCTTCATTGATGCTCGCTCTAGCAATTTACGGCTTGATCTTGTTCCCTGGACCTCCCGGAATCATAACCTACGGTGTTGTGGAAATGTTCTGGGCAGTAGAGAAATAGAAAGTCAATCCAGTACCGGCAATACTTGCCGAGACTTTCTTAACCCTCACTTACTGCAGACAGCAAGGCAAGGGATCCATTAAGTGTTGTTCTCAGTTGTTGCATCTCTGGATCATTAGTCATATGTGTCTTGTGGAGACGAAGGGATTAACTTGGTACCTTGACCAGCCTCTCATCGAGAAAATGACCCGATTGGTAATCAGCCCGAAGGATGAGCGCGTTGGCAAGCGATTTTTAGCTTCAATAGCCATTACTACAGTTGGAGGAAATTTTGGACGACAAGTAAATCCATTTTGATTAGCACGGGGGGTAATCAATCGGTATCCCTAATCGGAGTGACTGGATACACAAGTTACACTCCAGCATTAGTAATGAGACAGTTTGGCTCAACACAATTCAGAATCAACATTAAAGAATACCACCAAGGTCATTTCTACCATGAGCTCAAGGAAGAGGAGGGGTTGAAAATAGCTCGCAAATCTTGGGAAAACATCACTCCGATTGAGAGGTCGCCTAAAGGTTCGAGTGCCATGGGTGATTATCTTAAATGGAGGGCTGATAGGGACCAAGAACACTCAACTGCAGAATTCAAAGACAGCGACCCTCGCCGAAACGTCCTATCAAAAGAAGCTAATGATTATCTGGCTGACTCACTACAAAAGGCGAACACCGAAAACTTGCAACTGCAAGAACAAATTAAACAGTTGGAGGATCAACAGCGGAACCTTAAAAGAAAATTGAGAAGACTCAGGGAAGAGGCAAGAGCCGAAAAGATGAGCTTTGAAGAGCAAGAGGCACGGTGGGAAAAGGAAAAAGGTTCTCTCCAAGCTGTGGTAAAAGAAGTAGAAGTGCAGAATAGTAAGCTTCAGGAAAAAATGAAATACCAAGAGATACTCGTAGAAGAATATAAACAAGAAAACAAAAAGAAGAAGCTCGAATTGAAAGAACAGGCACTACTCATCAATGATATCCTGAAAGAGTGTGCTAAGGAAAGGAAGGAGAAAGAAAGACAAAATTTGCTCTCTATCAAGAGTGAAAGAAAATGTTGTCAGTGGAAAGAGCGATAGTACAGGAAAAGCGAGAACTCCTACGAATCGAGTATGCTCTAAAAGCGTTCGACCACGCCAAACAAGAAGAAAGGTTATCTGAGTATCTCGAGAAAATGTCATCTCATTATAAGGAACCTCCACGAGCTTAGGCCAATGTAAAGATTCGTATGCAATTATTCAGTTAATAGAATGATTTTTGGGCCATTGTTTAGCAAAATGATGAATGAATAGTATAACTCCGTAGGAACCCCCTCGCTAGGGTTATGCGAAAAATTGGATGTGCCATATGAACAGGTATCATAGAGGCACATTCAATCCCGTCATTCACAGTCAGACTATCAAATGATGCCATGATAAAATTGATGCAATCATCCTTCGGCAGACTTCATTTTGGCTCCCAAATGCCACTATATCCTCTGTCCGAACCAGGACCTTTAGTTTCACGAGATTCAAAATTCATTACAAGTTTTTATTTTATTCTCCCTCTGAGAAAATCAATATTGCTTCAAACAAAGCAAGTCGGCCAGAGCACAGTTTAACCCAAACAAGTGTACTTGAGATCAGAACAAAGAAGATAATGGAAGACCAGGAACAAGTCCAGAACCTACAAGGACAGGTTTCTGAATTGAAAGACCAGGTCTCGGAACTCATGAGACTAATGAGGGAGATGTCCCAAAATAAACCCACTTCAGAACCTAACTTACCATTACCTCCCCCACCACCTACAACAATGGATCCTCATCAGGCTTCAACCTCTTTCACCTTTCAGTCACCTATCCCGGATCCGACAATCACTGTCAATCCGACTACCACAAATAATGACCTACCTTTCTCCCATTACCCAGTCGTCTCAAATGTTGACCCATACCCTTCAATACTAATTCCTCGATTCCTCGCCCCTCATCTCCCAACTAGGAAGCATTTTATGCGATGGGAGGAGAAAGTAAGACCAGGAAAGCGAGAAGTGTCTACTCTGGAGGAAAGATTGAGAGCAATAGAGGCTGAACATGTATGGTTCGATCGATGTGGCGTCACTTAGATTGGTGCGGGCGTGGTGGTGCCACCCAAATTCGAAGTCGGTTCGACAAGTACAGGAACTCGGACCCCGCATTCACTGGCAACCTACATTGCCAAAAATGCGCCTTGATGAAGATGGCGGACTTCTCATCCACTTCTTTCATGAGAGCCTCTCAAGCGGCCACGAGATGGTGTATACAGTTGGACAGGAGCAAACTATGCTCCTGGAAGGATTTAGCTGATGCCTTCTTAAAGCAATATAAATTTAACTGTGATGTGGCCCCCACAAGAAGAGACCTTCAAAACCTAGTGCAAAGAGATAGGGAAAGCTTCAAAGAATATGCCCAAAGATGGAGGGAGAAGGTTGCAGAAGTATATCCTCCAGTAACTGATAATGAACTATGCTCCCTGTTCATCGAAACATTGAAGGCTCCTTATTTCAATCTGATGATTGGGAATACCTCCAACAGCTTCTCGGATATCATCCAAGCGGGTGAGAGAATTGAGGCCAACTTAAGGATGGGATGACTACATGAGTTGGCCGAGAACCCTGTGAAGAAGACTGCCAGTTTTGGCAAGAAAAAGGAGGGTGATGTGCATTCCATCACCAGGCAGAACAATTATTCCCCACTTCCCCAAAACAACTACTAGCCGTTTCTTCTCCCTCATGGCTAAACAGTTGCCAATATTCCACCTCCTTTCCTAAATTATCCACACCCACGCCCACAGTATCCTCCACCTACAAATTATCAACCCAGACCACCTCCTCCACCTACCCAACCCAGGCCACCTCAAAATAATCCCAGACCACTAAGAAACCCTGATCCACCCATTCCCCCCCCGCCCCACTCAATGAAACATACCGATACCTCGTCGGTATAAACCAAATAGTACCGGTTCCTCTAGACCCAATTCAGCCACCATACCCCAGGTGGTATGATGCCACTGCCCATTGTGAATATCATGGAGGGGCACAAGGGCATTCAGCGACAAGCTGGGGCACTCGGAGGAGAGTGCGCTTTGTCGAAGCGGGTGGTTGAAGATTGAGGGGAATGGTTCCCTCCCTAATGTTACCTCAAACCCGTTGCCCAATCATAATGCGGGCAATGGCATAAATATGATAGAGTCTGGCGGAGAAGGGTCAACCCCAGAGATAGATAATCTAGTTCCTCACTTTGAGGCAATTTTCAGGATGACAGTAAGGGAAGGTTACCTCTACCCTCAAGCACCGGAACCTGAAGATGGGGCAGGTAGCTCCTATCATGGAGGGGCAGCTAACCACCAGCTGCGAAATTGTGAAGAGTTTAAGCAAGAGGTTCAGAACTTACTATCCCTCAAAGTTCTGAGATGCCAGACAAGGTTAAGGATGGAAGGGGGAGTGAACATAGCTAGATTCAGCCAAAATGCTTCCACCTCTAAACCCAGAATCACCTTCTCACCCCCAGTAGCCTCACCACCAGTGACGATTATCCGAACCCCGCCTCAGCTCCCTGTCACCAATACCCATGCCATACTTTGGAATTATAACTTCCAAGTTTTCACTCAAGGAGCGTCGAGCAGTACATCGGCTCCTAATCTTATCTCACCTTCGTCACCTCCAAAATCGTGCTTCACTCCTCATGAGCATTTTAAGATGACTTATGCCGGACCTACCAGCAATACTACTCCCCAAACTAATCCTCAGCCCGTTGCTGCCACAAAATCCTCCCCACCTGAGCAATAAGTTGAGTTTATAACCAGAAGTGGGAGATGTTACGGGTCTGATGAAAAAGAAAAGAAGAAAGGGAAAGTAAAAATGGGAGAGTCACAGAAGAGAACAGAGGAGGAGGTTGAGAAAACAGAGGAGGCTGGAACCCAGAGCCTAAAGAAGAAGAGGAGCTGTTGCTTCAAATAATGAAGCAGATAAAATATGACGTGGTTGAACAATTAAGGAAGACACCGGCTTGAATTTCACTATTGTCACTAATTCTGAGCTCTGAGGTGCACCGTCAGGCCTTGCAGAAATCCTAGATCAGGCCTTTGTAAACCCCGATATCACACCGGGGCAGTTCGAGAAGATAGTGGGACAAATCCAGGCATCCAGTTTTGTCACCTTTTACGAAGAAGAAATAGACCACATGCAAACGCACACTAAAGCCTTACATGTGATAGTGAAATGCAAAGGTTGTATAGTGGCCAAGGTCTAATTGATAATGGATCAGCTCAATGTACTACCTAGTACAACCTTGGCAGTGTAGGTTGGCCGGTCGAATATACGTCAGTGCTATAGTGGTAAGAGCCTTTGGCGGCACAAGGAGAGAAGTCTTTGGGAGACATCGACTTGCCACTCCAAGTTGGCGCATGCACCTTCAGCGTCACATTCCAAGTGATGAACATTGAACCAGCCTACACTATGTTACTGGGGAGGCCGTGGATCCATTCAGCGAATGCCGTTCCCTCAACTATGCACAAGAGGATAAAGTACATTATGGACGGTAAAATCATCACTATAAGAGGGGAAGAAGCCATATTGGTCACCAAGTCACAATCACTTCCTTATGTGGAAGCTGCTGAGGAGTCATTGGAAAGCTCCTTCCAAGCCCTCGAATTATAAGAAACTATCTCCAGAAATGAAGGGACTATGGCTATGGTAGCCAAAGTGATGTCAAGGAATGGGTATGAAGAGGGCAAAGGCCTAGGCGCTGCATTGCAAGGGATTGTCAAACCTATACCGGCTATCCAGAAGGTAGGACATTGTGGTTTGGGTTATGAGGAGGATGCCCTCATGGATGGGCGATTTGAAGGAACGGAAGCGTGAAAAACACAAGTTTATACCATTGAATTCAAAAATTTTCACCTAGGGTCACATGCATCATGCAAGATTTATTTTTTTATCTATTTGATTTCAATGATAAACAACATATTAAAACTCTTTTAATATGTTTTTGGATCTGTATTTGCCATTTAAGATTTTAAAATTAATCAGATTAATTTTAGAACCCTAGATTAAATCAAGAACGATTACACTAACCTCTTGATGCGCTGCGTATGTATGCGCCTTTGAGATTCGTCTTCAGGACACCAGATGTTGTCCCTCTAGCTTGTCCACACCAAGAACACCTATGGCAGCCCTTGAATAGCTTCTAAAGCTTTTCCTATTAATTAGAAAATCAAGTTCTGCCTTTTAAGAGATTAAAGATGTAAACAGGACACTAGAAACAATTCCTAGTGTTCTTAATTCAAGAGATTGATGGCTAATCTCTTTGAATTGATGAGAGATGAAGAAGAAGAGAAGAAAACCCTCAAAGTGGCGTGACAAAGGAGTGTGGCTGCTGGTTGTGTTTTATTTTTCTCATAACAACACTTATATAGCTAGGTTAACACATTAAACCCTTGCCACATGTCACCCTTTGATTAGCTCTAGGTTTAAGTGACCCAATCACATTGTGCCAAGTGTCAAACCTATATTTAATCTTGATTTTAATCATCTTACATGATTAAAAAACATTTTGCAAGCTTATGTGTTATGCCATGTGTCACCATCTCATGGTGCCACGTGTCACACTGCAAAATGACCAAAATGCCCCTGTGTCTTAATTTTGAGTTCTTAACCCAAAATAATTATTTTCTTCTTCTAATTAATGTATATCAAATATAAATTAATTAATTAATCTCTATTAATTAATTTCTCATTAATTAAATTCATATTTAAACACTTTAAATATAAATTTAACTTATATTATACATCCAATAATCTAGATTTGGTTTCAAGTCATGCTAGGGACTTTGCAATTTAATTGCAAACCAAATCAATTTAATTAATCAATTAAACTCTTTAATTAATTAATTAAATCATATTTAAATAGGTGATAACTTGTGTATGTGTGTGACTTACTAGGCTCATCACTAATTGGCAATGAGACATGATATCAACTCTTAATATCATCAGAACTCTTTCTTACCATAAATGATTTCTCTAAATCATTTTATGAACCTCATAGACCATGGTTAACACCTAGCATAGCATGCCATAGCCACCCAATTAGTAATAAGGTTTACCTTAAATGAACCTATAATCATATGTTACCATGCACTAGAATCTCTACATTACAAAATCCCAACTCAAAATTTGGAGTCATGGTTTATGTCAAACTCCATTTGCTATGAATATTATGTTCTCTTTTAATTCCAGTTCTTGATTAAAAAGATTTTCTCATCAGAAACTCTTTTCTGAGTAAATCTATCTGTCCTGGCCAGGAACTTGAAACATCAAGAACAATTAAATGAACATACGATTTTATCTCTATTTACTTGGTGGAACAGATTCCATCTTGATCAACACCTACCTCCATATATAACTAGTAGGAGCCAACACATGCCCATATACCCATACACAGTACAAGTATGAAAGCAGTATCAAACTCAAACTACCTATATACAAGATAAGCGTGCTATCTCGGTCTAAAGATTATATGCCTTGATATGATTTATGACAAAACATTGACAGAGTAAACTCCATGTGCTTGTCATAAGTGTCAACTAGTTGACCTACTTATCATTTATAAGTGCCTATCATGTTTGTCATATGGCATGAGACTCACCATTCCATCTTATTTATATCTCATATAAATAACTTGGGAACAAACATGAATACAATCTTTCTGGATAAGTCATGTCCTTATTATGAAGTATCCTCGATTGTGAACCTATTTATGATACTTTGTGCTAGAAATATTGTCACTCATATTCTTAACAACTTAAGAATAATATTTATAACAAAATATCAATGGACCTTTTCTATTACGCATAAATATATTATGTAAACGGAAAAGTGGAAATGCCTTTTATTAATAAAAATATATACAAGATACATACTAAATGATATGCTCTAGGGCATACTACTAACACGATTTTGGTTGAGGAACAGACTTTGGGATCAAAGATTCGATCAGAAAGTCGGGAAAATGAAGGAGGTCCCAAGAATCACAGAGGTCTTCACTAAGCTGGTCATCGAAAATCCGGCAGAGGTTGAAGAATCACCCGATGAACCATCCATCGATGCCATCCACCTGGATTCCTTGTATGAGGCTCTGGTCTCGCCAATAGCTGAGGGGCAAGAACTGGACAACTGGACAGCAGAGGACATCCCTGTACTTAATTTCGAGTAAAGTACCTTTGGTTATCTACACTTGATCATTTTGTCCATGGTGGCAAGTGTAACATTGTAAATGGACCCTTTTCTTATGTCGTAAATCTTAATGAATTAATAGCGCATTTTATATCCATTTTTTTTTCTTACTTTTGAATTCCATCCTTATAATATATTCCATTTTCATTCATTCGGGACCATTCATCAATTAACACCTAATAATTCAATAGACTCAGAAATTCCTCTGGTTAATTTTGAAATCCCCATAACTGCCATTACTTCAAGTGATTCTGAGGTGGAGCTCACAGAAGAAAGGGATGAAAGGGATGAACCTTCCCTAGTGCCTTGTGGAGACGAAACGCGCACCATAAACTTAGGCATGGAAGAAGTGAAAAGGGAACTTAAGGTTGTGGAGAGTGAGGAATTGGGAGATATGATCGGTTGCTCAAAGAATTCTGGGCGTGTTTTCTGGAGCTATGGCGATATGGTTGGTTTGGACCCCGGATAGTGGCGCACAAAATTCCCTAATTAGGGGACAATCCCGATAAAGCGAAGCTAAGAAGAAGGAATCGGATCGCTACTCAAAGTTAGGGATGAGGTCAAGAAATAGTATGATCTTTGGGTTCTGAAGTAGTCAAATATCCCCAATAGATAGCTAATGTTGTCCCAGTAATAAAGAAGGACGGGAGAGTTAGGGTGTGCGTTGATTATAGGGACCTTAATAAAGCGAGCTTGAAAGATGATTTCCCCCTCCCTCACATTGATGTGTTAGTAGACAATGCTGCGGGATTGGGTAGATGTTCGTGTATCGATGGGGCGTCAGGATACAATCAAATCCCAATGGACGAGGAAGACAAGGAGAAAACTACTTTTATCACTCAATGGGGGCTATTTTGCTATCGGGTCATGCCTTTCGGGTTAAAGAATGCTAGCGCCACCTACTAACGCGCTATGGTCACATTATTCCACGACATGATGCATAAAGAAGTGGAGGTATACGTGGATGATATGATCATCAAATCTAGGGGAGAAGAGAGTCATGTGCAGGTGATGAGGAAAGTATTTGAGAGACTAAGGAAATATCAGCTGAAACTGAACCCTGCCAAATGCATATTCGGAGCTAGATCTGGCAAATTGTTGGGATTCATAGTAAGCGAGAAAGGAATAGAAGTTGATCCAGACAAAGTCTGAGCCATTCAAGAGATGCCATCCCCAAAAACAGAAAGGGAGGTGCGCGATTTCTTGGGAAGTTGAACTACATATCAAGGTTTATTTCCAATCTCACCGCTAAAGTGAGCCTATTTTTAGACTACTCAGAAGAACAACACCATCCAATGGGATTCGGTTTGCCAAGAGGCGTTTGAGAAAATCAAGTAGTAATTGTCCAACCCACCAGTATTGGTTCCGCCTGTGGCAGGTATGCCTCTGATCCTGTATATGGCAGTCTAACAAAGTTCAATGGGATGCGTTTTGGGGCAACATGATGATACCGGCCGGAAGGAGAGGGCTATTTATTACCTGAGCAAAAAGTTCAATGATTGTGAGTCAAGGTACTCTTTTCTAGAAAAAACTTACTGCCCGTTAGCATGGACAGCGAATCGCCTCAGGCACTACATGTTGAATCACAAGACATGGCTCATTTCCAGAATGGATCCTATCAAGTATGTATTCGAAAGCCCATTCGTGCCGGGAAGGATAGCCAAATGGCAGGTCATACTATCTCAATATGACATTGTCTATATGACCCGGAAAGCAGTGAGAGGCAGCGTGATCGCTGACCTCCTAGCGGAAACTATTCAGGATTATGAGGCTCTGGATTTTGAGTTCCTCGATGAGCATATCAACGAAGTAGATTGCGAAGAAGAAGAGTTAGCTGATGTATGGGAAATGTATTTCGACGGAGCTGTCAATTTGTCCGGTAATGGAATCGGAGCTGTATTGGTATCCCCGGATGGGAAACACTTCCCGATAGCTATCCAGTTGAGATTTGACTACACCAACAACATCGCTGAATATGAAGCTTGTGTGATGGGTCTACAGGCCGCCATCGAAATGAAAGTCAGGAAGTTGGATGTATATGGAGACTCAGCCCTGATCATTTATCAAGTCAAAGGAGAATGGCAAACTAAGGATCCGAAGCTAATCCCATATGAGAAGTACTTGCTGGAGCTGACTAAGAAATTTGAGGAAATCTCTTTCACTCACCTTAGTCGAGACAAGAATCAATTTGCAGATGCCTTAGCCACCTTGGCTGTTGTGGCTCAAATGGAAGAAGGGCAGACGACTCAGGTATTAAAGATTAAAGCAAGGAATGAGCCGGCCTACTGCTTCATGATCGAAGAAGAGCATGATGGTAAACCTTGGTATCATGACATCCTGGTTTACATCAAAACCAGAGAATTCCCCTCAGGGGCGAGCAAAAATGGAAAGAGGATGATTCGAAGATTAGCATTGGGGTACTTCCCCAGTGGAGAAATTCTATACAAAAGGAGCTCCAACGGCGAATTGTTGAGATGTGTGGATGCGAAAGAGGCAAAGAGAATCCTTTTCGAGACCCATGAGGGAAACTGTGCAACCCATACCAATGGACATATGATGGCTAAGCAAATCATGCGACGGGGGTATTTTTGGACCACCATGGAAAAGGATTGTGTAGAGTATTTCCGGAAGTGCCATAAGTGTCAAATCTACGCGGATCAGATAAATGTTCCGCCTCACCAGTTATTCAACCTCGTCTCACCTTGGCCTTTCGCAATGTGGGGCATCGATGTGATTGGTCCCATTAAACTTAAGGCATCTAACGGGCATAGATTTATCCTGGTAGCCATCGACTATTTTTCTAAATGGGTCGAAGCAACATCATATGCTCACATTACACATAACACATTTCTTAAATTCCTCAGAAATAATATCATCTGCCGACATGGCCTCCCCAATGAAATCGTCACTGACAATGCCAAGAATTTGAATGGTCCAAAGATCCAAAGGCTATGTGATCAATACAGGATTCGACATCTCAATTCCTCCCCATACCGTCCCCAGATGAATGGAGCAGTGGAAGCCGCAAACAAAAATCTCAAAAAAATAATCCAGAAAATGACGATCACTTATAGGGATTGGCATGATATGCTCCCCTATGCTATTCATGTATACCAGACCTCCGTAAGAACATCAACTGGGGCAACTCCGTACTCACTGGTCTACGGGATGGAAGCTGTATTGCCTATCGAAGTTGAAATTCCTTCCCTAAGGATTCTAAAGGAATCAGGGACTGATGAGTCGGAATGGATCCAGTTAAGGTTGGACCAATTAAACTTGCTGGATGAGAAGAGGCTAGCAGCAGCATGTCATGGGCAGTTGTACCAGAGAAGAATGGCCAGGGCATTTGACAAAAGTGTTTGCCCTTGCGAATTTCAACCCGGGAACCTAGTTCTGAAGAAAGTTCTCCCGAATCAAAATGATCCCCGGGGTAAATGGTCACCAACCTACGAGGGACCCTATGTGGTTAAAAGGGCATTTTCTGGTGGGGCCCTGATCTTAACCTACATGGACGGCGAAGAATTTCCAAGACCTGTGAATACTGACGCCGTCAAGAGATACTATGCCTAAAAAAAAAAAAAAAAAAAAGGGTAGGGGTGAAAACCCGAAAGGGCGCTACTAGCAAAATGTGTGAAAGAAGGCGAAAACCCTTGAAGGGCGCTTTCTGTAAAATGAGTGAAGGATGAAAACCCGAAAGGGCATCCTGAAAGAGTGAGCCAAAAAAAAAAAAAAAGAAAAATCTTGGGGTGAACCTGAAAGGGCATCCCAAGAACCAAAAGGGGAGAAATAAAGAGTGGGGCATGAAATTGAGAAGGGAAATAAACCGTCATGGCACGAGGCTTCAGAGTATTTGAAATAATGGCAGTTAAGGGACTTCAAAGCTAACTACAAGAAATATGTGAGATCTATCCTTGTACCCTTTTCCCTTAAAATTGTATCTTTGTTTCTTAAAGTCTTAATAAAGTCATCCTTCCTCTCCAATCTATCTTCTTCCCGTTTCAATTCGTCTTTTTGCTTTATCTTTATACTCACACTATTTTCTCTATGCTATTAATCATTTAAAATTTTGCCATAAGGTTAGGATTTGAAAATTGATAACCTCACATACTTTACTATGAGATTTGTAGGAAATGGCCAAAAAAAAAAAAAAAAAAACTAGAGGTGAAAACCTGGAAGGGCGCTTCTAGTCAAATGGACGAAAGGAAAGTGAAAACCCGCAAGGGCACTTTTCACAAAATAAGAAGAAAGTCAAGGGGCATCCGAAGAAATGAGGTCGTAGGCCAAGTCTTGTAACTCGTCCTCCATTAATCATCGGCTTTCGGGATCGCTTCATCGGGGAAGAACTTCTTGTGTCGGGATTAGGCTTGCTTTGTAAGTGCATTTTAAATTTTCTGTTAATCAACCTTTGGTTCCTTGATCTAAGTTGATTTTAATTTCAGCATTTAAATTTCCTGTTATCAACCTCTGGTTCCTTGATCTAAGTTGATTTTAATTTTCTGCATGTAAATTTCCTGTTATCAACCTCTGGTTCCTTGATCTAAGTTGATTTTAATTTCAGCATTTAAATTTCCTGTTATCAACCTCTGGTTCCTTGATCTAAGTTGATTTTATTTTCAGCATTTAAATTTCCTATTATCAACCTCTGGTTCCTTTATCTAAGTTGTTTTTAATTTCCTGCATTTAAATTTCCTGTTATCAACCTCTGGTTCCTTGATCTAAGTTGATTTTAATTTCAGCATTTAAATTTCATGTTATCAACCTCTGGTTCCTTGATCTAAGTTGATTTTAATTTCAGCATTTAAATTTCCTGTTATCAACCTCTGGTTCCTTGATCTAAGTTGATTTTAATTTCCTGCATTTAAATTTCCTGTTATCAACCTCTGGTTCCTTGATCTAAGTTGATTTTAATCTCCTACATTTAAATTTCCTGTTATCAACCTATGGTTCCTTGATCTAAGTTGATTTTGATTTTCCGCATTTGAATTTCCTGTTATCAACCTCTGGTTCCTTGATCCAAGTTGATATTAATTTTCTAGCATTTTAAATTCTGTTACCGATCCCTAGATCACTAACTTAAGTAGGTTTTACTTTCCTAACCTTGAACACCTAATCGCCCAAAATATGGGTCTAAATCTTCACATAATCCCTACACGTAAATTTTTCCAGTAGGAATTATGTAATGAGGGGCAGCTGTTGACACCATATTTTGGCCGATCCCCAAAATCAATAAATTTCGAAACTGATCCCCAGCACTAAGTCTCCCTTTGCCAGCCAATTACATTTCCGATCTCTCTTTACTGAACAATCACATTTCTGACCTCTCCTCAAAAGGAATCAAATCAATACTAAGTCCCCATGTCATTTAAAACCTTGCCGATCTCTCAAACCAATTGTCAAATCTCCTGAATAGTCAAATACATTCCGATCTCTCGTCGAATGGCCCGAACCAGCACTAGATCTTCATTTTAAAATTTTACTAATAATCAAGTTAAGGTTCCAATCCGGTTTAATGGAGATCCCGATCTTAAATACTCAAGCCAAATTTCCAATTTTAAATTAAGTCCTATTTAGCGTTGGTTCCCTACCGATCTCATGGTTATGGTGTTTTCCGACCTCATACACTTAGATTAATAATCACCTTTAGTTGTTTTAATATGCTCAGACAATCAAGTGCTTAAGTAATTTAGAGATTTTCCGATCACATCCATTCACTGAACAAAAAGCGAATTTCATTTCATATTAAAGTTTGTACAAGTCATTTGGCTGAAGGATCACCCCCAGCCTAATCTACATTTTGCTCATCTCCTCTCTCACCCTCAGCCTCCTCCTCGCTATCCTCACCCTCGTCCTGGGGAGTCAGATCTACCATCCAAGAGAAGTCCTCTTCGGGGTACCGATTTTTGAGCTCGGCCAAGAGATCCCTGTGAGCATTCACATAAGCGTCGGCCTCCCTTGTCACTGCCTCTTCCCTTTTTGCTTTGAGCTCCTCAGTGAGTTGAGCAACTTCACCAGCCCGGAGCGCCTGAATCTCTTCAAGAACACGATCTCACTCTGCTAGAACACGAGCTTGCTCGGCCAGCTTGTCCTCATAGAACTTCATCCGCCCCTCAATTTCAAATATGTAGTTCTGAGTGGATGAGAGTTGGGATCGGAGGGAAGCCACTTCATGACCCATCTTCTCGACCTCCTTACCCAAGCGGTGAGCCTTCTCCCGGACGATATGCTGATTCACTAAGCACTCCACGTTCAGGCTCATGGAGCGGGTTAAGATGTCATCAAGATTGTCCGGAGATAGCCTATCCCGATCCTCCCGAAGGCAGATAGAAGCCCCCAGAACTTTAGCCAAACCCGGATTCTCCCGAACAGTTCGGTTCTTCTCCAAGGAATGGATCAGCACTTGAGCACCGCGGGAGAGGGTCCGTGTGGTAGGTTGAGAAGGACCCCCTTCCGCACCTGAAGCGACTGGAGGAGTTAGAGGCGGCTCTTCATGGTGGGGAGGAGATCGGATCACTTCCACCTCAGGGATCGGACGCCCTGAAGGTTGAGATGGGCCCCCTTGCATTTCCCCGGGCTCATGGCTGGGTGTCTGCAGGGCTTCAGCTCGCTCATCTCCCGTACCTTCCGGGAGATTTCTCTCTTTCGCTTCCGGCTCTCCTTAGAGGCTTCACCGCTTGCCATACCTGCACAAAGAAGAGGTCAGTGAGATCGCTAAGGTCCAAAGGTCTAATATATAGAAAATACCGATGCCGAGGTCAAAGAGCTGAAGCCTGCGATCTTCGCCGGTGATCAATTCCATTGTCCAGTGATGCAGTTCGGCAGTAACTACGTCCAAACAAGAGAACTTCTCTCTGCCCACCTGATCCTCAGCTCCATCACCATCAGGCCTTCTTCTCTATTTAAGGTAATGCGCTTCGGAAGTACAGGGCCCTGGTGCAGCCAGCTGCGAGGGAAGCCCTCAAAGCAGTTCGGAATTTTACTCCTGAGGATAAAGAAGTGGTTCTTCCAATTCTTCAGGGAGGAAGGCAGGTCAGTAAAAAGCCCACAATGGGGTTTCGCCTGGAAGAACCAATACTCATCGTCCTTTCGATGAGTCAGCCTATGCAGTTCGGCGAACACCTTAGCTGTAGGTCGGAGCCCCTTAGCTCAGCATAGGCCTCGGAAGGCTACTAAGATCCGCCATGAGTTCAGGTGAACTTGAGCGATGCACACTTGGTGATATTTTAAAACTTCCTTGAAGAAGTCGTCTAAAGGGAACCGTAGACCGGCTTTTAATTGTTCTTCGTAGATCATGATCATATCGTTCTCCTCGAAGAAGTGATCAGCACGAAGATCGCCGTGACACCTAATCAACTCGTAGGAATCAGGCTGAATGTTATACTCTTGGCTGAGCGACTGCAGATCGGTTTCCTGAAGGACCGATGGCAACTTGTCCATGGGAAGATTCTCCCTCCCTGAAGAAGGTACATGCCTTGATGGTGCTACTTGCCCTCGAGCTAGAACAGGGACCCTAGAAGGTTCAGGTCGCACCCTTGGTCCGACCACCTCCACTTCATCAGATGACCACGAGATCTGAATAGAAGGGGGGCTTACCGCTCTCTGACCCTAGGCGCCGCTCATTTTCAAAGGAAACAAGGAATTTAAACTAAAAGAAGGATCAAAACCCTTGCCGGAATCTAATCGATGTTGGAAGAACTTGAGGAAATGAGAGAATTTTGAAGTTGTTCCCGAGAAACTGAAAATGGCATAAGGGAGCAATTGGCTAACCCCACCCCTATTTATACTCATCCGAGCATTTAATGCTCACGATGTTCCAGGCAGTGCATCGGGTAGCGGGACTCACCAGCTGTTCTGACACGTCTCACGAATATTCTAAAAATTCCATAAGGAGAGACCGGCTAGTTAGGGATCGGCTAATTAAGGCGAATGTTCGGAAGTGCGGATCGGATAAGGGCTATTCAGTTGGAAACCAGATCGGGTAAATGCTTCTGAGATTGGAGAATAATCAACAAAATAATAATAAAGTGATAACTGACAAAATAAAATTTTATTTCCAAAAGGTCGGATTACATCATTTGGGCGAACTCTAGAGATCGGATTACATTAAAGGTCTGATTACATCATGTGGGCGATCTCCAGAGATCGGATTACATTAAAGGTCTGATTACATCATAAGACATTAAAGGTCTGATTACATCATAAGGGCAATCTTTAGAGATCGGTAGAACATCCTATCTAAAAGGCCTATGTCAAAGCCTAGTCTCGTGGCTGAGTCAAAAGATGTGTTTGACCAGGAGACTGGCTGGGGGGATTATGACTCTCATGAGAATGAGAGAGGTAATCATCAAAGTTACCGCTCGAAATCGAGCCGCTGTCGGAACACCCAGTGTGGAAAGGAGCCATATGAACGCCAAAGAGCAGTCACCGGTGTTGAGGGGAATATTAGCAGTCTTCTCGCCTGAAATCGGTTCGCTGATTATATCGGACGAACGATTTGAGATCGGTACGATCGAGGTCCTCGATCTAGATCGGTTAATTAGTCCGGTTCTCTCACTGTCATCAGATAGGGTTATCATGATTCTCCGATCACCGGGATCGTAAATTTTCAGACAAGGGACAAAGAGGATAATTGGGAAAAGATCAAAAGTGGCCACCATGGCCGGAATTATTGCCAGAGCAGTTAGAACAAGAAAAGTGAGAAAGAAAGAGGAAAAATCAAATGAGGAAGGATTTCTTGTTGAAGGTATATATATAGGGGATGGTCTGAGCATTTATTACTAAGCAGAAAACAAAGCGGACGCCTCGGAAATTGAGGGAATAAATGCTTTGACTGGACCAAACCTGATAAAGAAAAGACCAGAGTAGGAGAGGTCGGAAGAAGGGAGGCCGGCATGAAAGACTGAAAAAGGAGCGTGTCAGGAGAGATCGGAAGAGAGGTGCCCGGTATGAGAGATCGGGAAAGGATCACGTTGAAAAGACCGGAAAGGAGGGGAGGTCGGAAGACAAAAGAGAATAAGACAGCTTCTGCTGATTATCGTCATAATCAGGGCCGAGGTAGTTAAAGTGTCGTAGACGAAATCTCCACCGCACGCCCCAGAATCGCCCGCATTACTGACATGTGCCAGAGTATGTCATGATAGCACTGTACATCCTAATATCCACCGTTGATCTTACTTGTAAGGACGAGCTCGGAGCCCTCGGATCGAAGAAGAAGACGACAAGATCAGCGCCTTTCACTCCTAGCCCTCGGATCGCTCTTGACAAGAAATTTTGGGCAGTCAGATTATAAGAGAGAAAAGGACAAATACTCCGGAAGGGATCTCGATCTGCATTATGATTCTCTTTAATTCCCGAGCCTTAGATCATGTCCTTCAAAATCTTAACCCTCCATCTCCCTCAAAACAGATCCTGACCCTCCATGGGGAGCACCCGGTTCCTATAAATACCTGCATGAAAAACTGTTCAAAAGAGGACGAATAGTGAATATAGAGGAAGGACTCTGAAACATAATTCAGCTCGTTACTCTGCTATTTTTGAGCTTTCATAAGAAAAACTTTTGAAACCAGTTTTCTGAAGTATTTTCTTGCAAAGGATTTCTGAATACTGAAACTCTCCATTTTCAGTTCATTCATTATCCTGTGACACTCTCACTTTCTGTCTTTGTTATCTTTATTCCTACTTCCGTTGTCCAAGCTCAACTTCATTCATACTTGGTTATAATTTCGATCGGACTGCATTTTAACAAGGTATTCTTCATTTCAAGGCGAACCTTAGTCTTCAGGTTACCAGCCCGCAGCCCCATTACGTTCTGTGATCCCGTAATTAGTTCAATAGATCCGACTCCCTACAGGTGAGTGCTCATATTGCTATTTTATTAAGTGCTCATTCTTATTTTACGTACTTCCTTCGTTCTATATATATATAATTTTCACCAAGTTCATATTGCGCTAAAGAACACGAGGAAGGTCATTCTCGAGTTTACTTCCATGTTGACTAGTCCATTCTTTTGTTAATCTTTGTTATTCCTGAACGTAAGTCCTCTAGTCCCGAGTAGCGTATAAGTGGTTGGATAAAATGTAGGTAACTATATCTTAAGGGTCTCTTTAAAATGATGAAAGGTCTGAATAATAAGTAGGGAAAATAGTAAGGCCGAATCACTAGAATAACACAAAAGACAATTGAGTAAGACGTCATAAGGCAAAGTAAAACCTAACCTTAAGATAG
Source organism: Hevea brasiliensis (assembly GCF_030052815.1). Taxonomy (NCBI): domain Eukaryota; kingdom Viridiplantae; phylum Streptophyta; class Magnoliopsida; order Malpighiales; family Euphorbiaceae; genus Hevea; species Hevea brasiliensis. The sequence continues at coordinate 77,020,865 of NC_079504.1, forward strand.
ATAAAAGGGATAGATCGGGTATCAATAGGTATTGGTAAGGCGACCACATAGGAAGGTCGAAAAATTCAGTTTGGTGTCCCCTGACTAGTCACAAGATACCAATGAGTTAAAAGAAGCTTTATTCCGAGCCCCGGCGTCTTTGAATACCAGAACCCTTAGTTCTAGGATTTCGTGACGGGTAGCTGTCATCAAATCTCGAGAGATTGGAAAAGTCCTTATCCGACTCTCAATCTAAAATCTTAATAAATATTTAAAGGAGATCGGAGGAGAGTTCTTATCCGGTTCTCACTTAAAAATTTTAACAAATATTTAAAGGAGATCGGAGGAGAGTTCTTATCCGGTTCTTACTTAAAAATTTTAACAAATATTTAAAAAGAGATCGGAGGAGATTTCTTATCCGGTTCTCACTTAAAAATTTTAACAAATATTTAAAAAGAGATCGGATAAGAGTTCTTATCCGATTCTCACTTAAAAATTTTAATAAATATTTAAAAAGTGATCGGAGGAGAGTTCTTATCCGATTCACAAGCCTAAAAATTTTAATAAATATTTTAAGGAGATCGGAGGAGAGTTCTTATTCGATTCCCAAATTAAATTTTAACAAATACGTAAGATGATCCCCCCTAAAATAAAACAAATACGCAATAGCAACTCACTAAGGTTGTCTCATTTACTTATGTATCTGGGTAATCCGGATTAGTGAAAAATCAAATATTCCTTTTTGTCAAAAGGATTAACATTTCCATTCAAACCCTCCTAACTATAAAGAACGTGAAGTTAAATCTGCTTACCCTCGTTGAGGGACGAGGTGGGATGCCTAACACCTTCCCCGCCCGTTTACGGACCCCCAACCTAGAATCTCTGTTTTTAAAGTGGTTTCATTTTAATTTACTTTTCACAAATTTTTTTTCTTTAATTTCCCTCAAAACTAAAGTGGCGACTCCTCACTTTTCCCACTTCGGTGAGTGTTCGTCCAGGCGACCGCAAAACACCTTGCGACATATACATTTAATCAATCATTTAATTCACCATTTACAAGCAAAAATAAACTGCCTTTAACGTGTTTCCATGGCTGCCAAAAGTACACTTTCCCCATTCAACATCAAACTTTAAAAATCTCTCCATAAATCAAACACCCATAACATCCTTACAAACTTTAATTAAACAATAATAAAAAACATAAACTTACCACATTGGAAATTCTTCAAAGCCTCACCAAAACTTCTTAAAATTGCTATCAAACTCCTCCATGTGATTTGGGGATAAACTTTAATGAAGCAACCTTGGTGTTTGGAGGTGGAATGGAGGAGATGTGGGAGCTTGAATCACATGTGGCAATGGATGATTTGGGAGGTCTTCACTACGGCAATGGTGGTTTTGAAGGTTGAAGATGAAGTGTGAGTGGAGTAATCTGCCTACTTAATGCATATTATAATCCTTAGTGGTCCACTCACATACATTAAATCATATTATATGTTTTAATTGATAATTACTCTATTTACCCTCCATTTTTGCTACTTACATTAGGTGCCCCTAAATTAATTTTTCATTATATTTTCCAAGTGTAATATTATTTATTTTTAATGAAAATTTAGGTCAAAAGATAACTCGGGATGTCAAATAACCACAATGCTCCTGTTCGGGTTGCATTCCCGATTTTTCGGTAACACCGGGTTTTGTCTGTTTTTCGATTTCTCACTTTTCTTTGTATAATTAATTAAGTTTTCTTTGATATTTCTAATGTTATTTATACTTCAATAGGGGTCTATTTAAGTCCTAAAAATATTTTTCAGGGTTCCCTGTGGTCCAGGGCTAGTCAACGGTCCACGCCGTGAATTCCGGTCATGATCACCATCGCTAGGGTTCTCGGCTCGCTTAACTTGGTTACATTTCTTTGCTATTATTTTTCCTTTGTTTTTCTTGTATTTTCTTTTCTTGTATTTTCTTTTCTTGTATTTCATTATTTTATGTCTCCTCACTCATATCGAAGTGTAGTTCTAGGCATCCTAGCTGTCCGGACAATACTGGTCCCTGGAAGAGTAGAACGAACTACCGAACTTAGGGGTGTTACACACCGAATCTGCAGAAATCTAAAAAACCTACAGATTTACTATATGAACAGTAAACTTTGCATGGCCATAACTCTCTCTAGAAAACTCAGATTTAGGCGATTCTTGAATCGATGGAAACATAAGACATAGTAGAACATTTCATATGAAGAACATTAGACCAAATTTATAACACCCCTATTTGTATAGCCTGGTATATTTCACTATTCTGGTGACCGGTGTTAGTCTGGATAATTAAAGGGATTAGAACCACATCTAAGACAACTAGATAAGCCCTGAACACAAATAATTAGTAATTTCCAATTAGTTAAGTATAAATAAGAAGTTAAATGAGCTGAGAGTCACAATGATGGGTGACCTTCTCGGGAAGCACTACGAAGTCGATTTAAACTCAAATTTCGTACCATAAAATGTGACGCTGTAGTCCTTAGGACTATTGCGAAAACAGTGACAAATAGGAAATCATGAAAAAAAATTGTTAAACCGGTTAAATAATTAGGTTAGGGATTCGGAAGAAATATTGAATTATTTACAAACAGGGTCGAACCGGTGAGGGGCAATTTAGTCAATTGACCCTTGGGGCTGACTCCTGACCTGACAGTCCAATAAAATTGGAGAAAAGAAAATTTCGGGATCAAGAATTAAATTAAAGAAGTAAATGGAAAAGAAATGAAAAATCCAAAAAAATCAGAAAGTTTATGACATCATGCATGATATAAGCATGATGCAATAAATTCTAATATTTAAAAATTGAAAATTTGGGATAATTATGAAGTAATAAAGTTGAAAGTTCAAAAGAAATAAAATTATTTCCTTTCTTCTTCCTTTGGACGTCCACCTTCACCTTCTCTCCCTTCACTCACTAAACCTCCATGGAAGCTTGATTAAAGCTTCTCAAAACCCTCACTTTGGCCATAATTTTCCCAATCCATTAAACTAAACCTTGTTCTAGCACTTTAGTTCAACTATTAAGCAAGAAAGAAAGAAGGAAAAGAGAAGAAATTGGAGGGGTGAACTTCAAAGTGGAGGTAAGCAATCTAATTTGAAAATTTTAGTTTATTAGTTGTGTTTGTAGCTTAACTAACCTAGAACTCAACTTAAAAATCAAAAGAAAACATCTTTGGAGGACCAAATAGAAATTCAGCCAGCTAGGGTTTAGGTTTGAGAATGGATGATTTTGATGCAAATTATGAATTAGTTAAGTGTGATTGAGTGTATGAGAACTAAATATGCATTTATAATTCAATAAATGAACTAAACATGGAAGTTAGGGTGTGTTTGACCTTGTTTGAGCTGAAAAATGGTCATGTATGACCAATTGCGGTGTGTTGAAAGTGTTGGAACCAAATGGAAATTCGGATTGATTATGGGCATTCCGCAGGGAGCATGACCAAGGTCCCTTTCAGGGACCAAAATAAAAATTTACAAGCCCAATTGGTGTGAGGCCAATTGAGAATGAAACTAGACACAAAATGACACATTTTCCATTTAGGAATCATGTCCAAAAAGTGACTAAAACCTAGTGAACAAATTGACCAAATCCGGACTTAGGTATTCTGCCTTGTACAAAAATGACCAAATGGCCATAACTTGGGCTAGGCAGGTCTAAATGGCCTGTAATTTTACCAGTTGAAAGCTGAGATATAGATTTAAAACTTTCATGAAGAACATAAACCAAAATTATGCTCTTAACCAAGTCATTTAGCCACCCAAACTTAGTGACCTAAAACTGCCAAAACCAGAATTTGCCTAGAAAATCTGGGTTAAGTCCAATCTGGCAGCCATGATTCAAATAGCTATAACTTGAGCAAAAAAACTCCAAATGGAGTGATTCAAAAAGGAGAATAAAGTTAAGACAATAAGGAACAATTTCTATGAAGAAAACTTAGCCAAATTCTAACAGCAACATGACCAATAGAATAGTGCAACATTAGACACCAAAATTGAAAATTTGCAAATTTGTCTAAAAGACTTAAAATTTGAGAAAACAACCAAAACCAACAAATTAGGTAACCAAAATGTGATATGTGGGTGAAATTGGAATTCCCATGCCTATTAAGCCTTATAAAGTCAATAAATTGACTTGAATAGTATTATGAATAGTAACCCCAAAACACAAATTTTAAAGAACGTCAAGTTTAGCATATTAAAGCTAGGTAAAAATAAATTTGAATTTATTTTGGACTTATGATAAGTTATGATACTAAAACACTGTAAAACTTTGTCTTTCAGTGGAAAAGAATACCGGGAAAGAATTCGAGGGATCAAGTCAAGGCCAAGAGGCAACTCGTATAAGGTTTGTGCACAACATAAAATTTGTCTTTAAATTTCTTTTGCAATTGTATAAAATAAATTGTGATTTATTTTGATTGCAACTTTGTGATTGAAATGAACAATTGTTTTGACCTAAATTGTTGTAAAGTTTAATTGTATGTGTTTCATTTGGCAATAAGTGTTTGATAAATTGTTAAGATAGTTTTGAAACCATAGTGTCATGACCATATATTTGAATACCTCACTAGTATGACTAGTGGGGGAAATCAGTTTCGAATTTTGATTCCCTCTCTGGCTTGAGTGTTGAGGTGTGTGCCAATGAATGGGTTCCCATATATTTTGAGCTAGCTAGCCTTTTGATGTGACTTCTCCTTAGCCTCTGGCTATTGAGATGATATTTGTTTCGAATGGCATGATATAATTGTGTGTTTTTATGAAATTTGTTTTGAGACTTTTGAAAGGAAATTGTTTGGATTAAAATTTTATAAGTCATGTTTTGAATGTATTGCTCATGTTCAATTTAAATTTTGAATAAGTATGATTTAAATTCCGCATAAAGATTATTTTAGTATATTGTGCACCACTGAGTCCTAGTACTCAGCGATGGCTGTTATTGCTATCGCAGATATAGAGACTAGAGGAGCAACAGAGTGAGCTGCTGAGGATTGAGGAGCTATCTATGCTGAATTCTATCGGGTATATTTTATACCCTGATTGTAAAAATTTTTTTGATGTATGTAAATGTATGTAACTGTATGGACATGTAAAATTGGTTATGAGCAGTTGTATAAAGTTGTATAAAGCTTGTAATAAATTTTGGTTTGGATTTTTCTTAATGTAAATTTTTGTAATGATGTATATAAATTGTTTTATCTTTATTGAAATATAAATGGAAATATTTTTTTTTTAATTTGAATGAAATTGAATTATAATATTTTGATGATATTGAATTTTGAAAATTGAGAAATGATGTTGAAATTGGTTGGGATGGATGTTGAAATGATGAAGTTTTTGAGATAAACCCTTGGAAGTGTTTTTTTTCAGGTATTTGAAGAACTGTTTTCTCAAAATACAGACGGCACTCTGCCGAAATTTTTATAGAATTTGCGAAAAAATAAAATGAGACAAAAATCTTAACTAGTTTTCAAACTCTAATTAAATGTTTTGATACCTATTAGAAAATGCTCATCACTTATAAAAAGTAAGAAAATTATTTTAAAATCCCTTGTAGGGTACTTAATGAGTTATCGGTGGGTGAAGTTCGGTAGTTCATTAGGTATTCTACGGGATCATGTTATACCTTACAGAGGGGTAAGGTGTGACAAAATTATGGACTTAACTTGATCAAATTGTTGAACGAAGTTGGATCGATAAATCTGCCAGAACTGAAACTGCAGGGTGAATAGTGACGTAAACAGTAACCGTGTTTTGGTCATAACTTGAGCTACACAACTCCGAATTAGGCAATTCAAAAAGGAAAATAAAGTTAAGACCTAGATGAACAATTTTCATTAAGAACACCCCACCAAATTATGATCGAAACTAGGTAAAAATTAGGTTCAAAGATTGGGGCACCAAGCTGTCCAAAACCAAAAATCTCTAAAATTTGCAAAGCTAATTTGGGATGCATTACACATTTATGTAATGAGTTCTTGGCAGCAATTGAGATGCATATTGAGACATTATATTTGTGTATTTTCAGTAGAGAAAGAGGTTGGGACGGACAAGGAATAGTGAGTAAAGAGAAAGGAGAGCATTGAAGGTTTGTGCACAACTAACCTTTTCTTCGTTTTTAAACTTGTAAATTGTTTGGAGTATGTTTATTTGAATGAGTTTGCTTTGAACAAGTTTACTTTGGCTGAAATATAGTTTTCTTCTTGTATTTAAGAAATTTGAGATTGCTTTGAACAAATTTACTTTGACTGAAATATAGTTTTTCTCTTGCATTTAAGAAATTTGGGTGTTGCCACCTTTATGTGGATATTATGATGAATTTAAATGTGTTTATTGGTTTATAAATGTGATTGTTGAGTGGAAAAATTTTGGAAACTGTTTTGAAACCATAGTTAGCATGACAATCCCTTTCGAAACTCCCCCAGTAGTAACGGCTACTTGGGGTTGATAATAGATATTGATTATGTCTCCCATTAATAACGGTTAGTGGGGTAAGACTACATGAGTACTCATTAGCTAGCTAGCCCTTCCCTCATTAATAACGGTTAGTGAGGTTGAGATTGCTTTGTCGTGGTGTACAGCACGGCACTGATCGTGAAATTTTGTGTCATAGCCTAAACTGTGTGTTGATGTTGACAACATTAATGCTTGTGAATTGTGATTTATGAAGTGTGATTTCTCATTTGAAATGTTATTCCAGTAAATGGCTCCTATGAACTTAGAACTATTGTGATGTTTCCTTGACAAGTTTTACTTTATTTTATGTTTTAAAGTTATTAGTTGTGCACCACTGAGTGATATACTCAGCGATAGCTTATTTATGCTGTCACAGGAAAGGGAAAGGAGAAGGCTGCTAAGTGAGAGACTTGGAAGCAGCATTTTGGTTTTGATTGTGGGTATATATCGTAGGTATCCCCCTGTAATTTCCTTTTGATTTATTTTGTACCTATATGTATGGATGTACGAACATTGAGCAGTTTGTATTTAAAAGCATTGCATTGCTATCACATTTTGAGTTTGTAACTATTTTGTATTTTACTTTGAGACTTATGAAAATGTAACTTTTGCAAAATTTAGTCTATCATTATTTTCAATGAATGTTTACATGGAATTTTAACTATTCTCATACAGTTTTCCACAAAATAATTGATAAGATAAAAAGCTATGATTTGTTTTAAAATCCTTTGTAGCATAACTAATGGATTATCGGTAGGTAGAGTTCGGTAATTCATTAGGTATGCTACGGGAACATGTCATGCCTTACCAGGGATAAGGTGTGACATGTTTTAGTAGTATCAGAGCTTTGGTTTTTATACAAGTTTTGAAATTGCATGTTTGAAAATATTTTGATAAGTACAACTGCTCAACTGTCATTAATTGATACATATAGTGCATTACATCATAAATATGGACTAATGGAGGGAAATCTCCTTGTGTTGGTTGTCCAGGGAGTAGAATTCTTTGTGATTCAGTATGGAAGAGGGGGATCACACAGTAGAGCAATCAGTAGCAGCTGAGGTACAGGGGGAAGCCCCAGCTCCTCAGAATGCCAGTGGATCGGCTGCACCCATCCCACCCATGCAGTTTTCTGCTCAGTTCGCTCAGCAGATGGCTGCACTATTTCAGCAAATGGCTGGCAATATACTAGTCCAAGCTCCTGTGCTGTCACACCCTACCCCTCCGTAAGGCATAACATGATCCCGTAGTATACCTAATGAATTACCAACTTCGTCTACTGATAACCCATTAAATACACTATAAGGGATTTTAAAACTTTTCTTACTTCTTTTTATAGTGGTGAGCACTATTTACAGGTGTTAAAAATTTTTTTACTGAAGTGAAACCAGATAACACATTTGAAGAATTAATAATTTCTATAAAAATTTTGGTAGAGTGCCATTTGTATTTTGAATAAACTAGTTTTTCAAAAACCTGTAAAAAAACACTTCCTATATTTTGTTCAATCCCCAAACTCCAATATTCAATCAACACAATAAGTTTCTCAACATTTGCCAACTCAAATGCACAATAATTTTTTAGTGTTTCAAAAGTTGAAATAAAAGAAATATATCACAATATTTACAAGTCAAAATAATTTACAAATTTAATTTACAACTTCAATATACAATTTTAATTTATAACTGCTCAAAACAAAGAACACTATATACATACAGTGAACATACATTACAATACAAAATACAAAATATGGTATACTAAATATACCCGATGAACTCTAAATGAAGCACTAGCAGCCTAGTCTGGTGCCCTGTCAGTCTGTCTACCTGCGACAGCAATGAAAAGCTATCGCTGAGCCAATGTCTCAGTGGTGCATGACATTAACAAAATGCAACTTTAAATCACAAATCAGAAGTCATATAAATAGTGAATACTTAAAACCATAGTTAAATTCAAAGACAGTGAATGTCATAAAGAATTTAAACTCCATTTCACAATATCACAATAAATATCAATAAATCACACACACAGCTTACTCATGTTCCAAAGTCCAATTCATCCCAAGAGCCGATGGCTAATGAGGAATAACATAGCTAGCTAGCAATAATATGAGTACTCATTCTATTCACCCTCAACAGGCACACACCTCAACACTTCACCCCGAGAGGGAATTCAAAGTCAATTCATCCCACTAGACAAGCTAGTGAGGAATTCAATCAATATACATGATAGCTGTGGTTTCAAACCATTTACAATGTTTTTCAAATAATAAGTATCCATCAAATATCATTAAGACAATTTTTTCACAATTTAAACAATAATAGACAATTTATCATAATTCATTTCAATTGAAAATTCAAAAGAAATAACTATTGTGCACAAACCTCTGATAAATGTCTCTTGGCTTTGACTCAGTGTTTCCTTCCCCTTCCCTGAGTCTTTGCTAACTGAAACACACAATTTGAAGTGTTGTAATACTCATTTAAACTGTCTCTAACAACAAAGCCTAATAATTAATTTATTGAATTCTATTATTTTCCTTAGTCAACCTAAAATATTGACCCTCGATGCACTCTAGGTGAATTAGGTTTAATGTTACCAATATGTCACATTTTATAGCCTTCTAGTGTTGGTACATGTTATTAAATTCACTTTCAAGTATATTGCATTTATTGCAATTTGTCGGATTTCGGTATACTAATTTGACCTAGCTAGATGACCTAGTTCCCTCGGTTTTTGGGTTTCAGTCCAAACTACAAACTTGTAGGTCTATGCCTTATTGCATGCGGGGCAAAATTTCAGGTCATTCTGAGTTATGTAGACCATGTTATGGTCAATTTACCAATGCTGGACAGAATGTACCAAAATGGTAACTTTAGGTCATTTTTAGGTCACTTTTGGTTCGGTTAGTTTTTAGACCTGAACTTGTGCAAGCTATTTGGCTTGGTTCTGGACATTTTTAGGCTTTGGTGTCTTCATAAGAATTGTAGATATATGTCTCAACTATTCATGGTAAAAATTTCAGGTCAATTGGACCTGTTTTGAGTAAGTTAGGGTCAAAACACTAACTACTGCCCAAATAGTCAATTTTCAGGCTTTTAAATCACTAATCCGGATTTGGTCATTTTTCAAGTCACCTTCTAGGCAGAATTTTGGTAAGCTTCCTCCATGAAAGTTGGCACATTTTGTGCCTAGTTTCACCTCCAATTGTTTTCATACCAATTGGAGTCACACACTTAAGGTTCTAAGCCAAAACATACACTGCCCTACTACACATTGTTCATGCTTTACCAGTTACACATTCAACACTTACCAAGTTAACACTTCCATGCCAGTTCTGGTTGTACCGTACCATTAACACATTTTACTTCACATTTTTGGTCATTTTGGCAGCTTGAAACCACTCTCAACATGCACACTATAATACAGAATTTTCCAAAGTCCCATTTACAACAACTTAACCACATGACATACCTCATTTACATGTCCAAATTCAAACAATTATTTATATACACATGCTGCCATCAATGACAACATAATTGAACAATATTTCATGAACTCAAACACTTCAATCTTCTTCATGAGGCTGCCACAAGTTTTCACATACTCATCAATTTCCATTTTCACCTTTCAAGCTTCCAAATCAAACCTTACACATGGAATTCAACTACAATACAATGAAACATTTAAATCATAATTGAAACCACTATTTACATGCAAGAACAAGCTGTTCATAGTGAAGTTCCATAGCTGCCAAAATGGTGTACCACCATTAACTAATCAAACTTCAAAACTTCTTCTACAAATCAACTCACCACAACATCCACTCAAAGTTTAATGAAACAAGAATAAAAAATACACACTTACCACTTTTGAAGTTCTTCAAAACCTCACCAAAACTTAACTTTCTTGCTCCCTATTTGCTGCCCAAGTTGTATAATACAACTTTAGTGAAGAGTCCTAGAAGGATTGATGGCTTGATGATGGTGGTTTCACCCTTGCATGGTGGACGGCCATGGATGGAAGCTTGGGAGAAATGGGTTCGGCAATGGTGAAGAATAGATGAGGAAGAAGGCTATTAGTGGAGGTGGCTGTCCCAAGTTTGATTATGTGTCAAATGTATTTAGTTAGAGGAGCACTAATTGAATAAAAGTATATTTTAATGTTAAACTTTCTAATTTTCTACATTTTCCTCCTATCTTTTGCTTTTTAGACAACTTGGAGTGTCAAATGACCACAATGCCCCTGTTCAGGTTGCATTCCTGATTTTTTGGTAACAACGAGTTTTGTCGTTTTCTCGATTTCTCGTCTTTCTTTGTACTAATTATTTAATTTTTCTTTGATATTTCTAATAACATTTATACTTCAATAGATTTTTATTTGAGTCTTAACAAAATTTTCTAGGGTTTCCTGCAGTCCAGGGCTAGTCAACGGTCTACACCATAATTTCCCGATGCGGTCACCCATCGCTATGGTTTTCGGCTCGTTTAACTTGGTTACATTTCATTGCTATTATTTTTCCTTCGTTGTTCTTGTATTTTCTTTTCTTGTATTTCATTATTTTATGTCTCCTCACCCATATCTAAGTGTAGTTCTAGGCATCCTAGCTGCGGACGACCCAGTCGCTGAAACAAAGAGAATGCACTACTGAACATAGGGGTGTTACAATTCTCCCCCCCCCCCCTTAAAATAAATTTCGTCTCGAAATTTTACCTGGCATCAGTTTCTAAACAACTATGTCTCCTCATATCCTCTTCATGTTCCCAAGTAGCTTCCTAGCCTGAATGATGGTTCCATAGCACTTTAACCAGGTGTATCTATTTATTCCTCAGCTGTTTCACCTCATATGCCAGAATTTCTATGGGTTTTTCCTCATATGAGAGGTTTGGATTTAACTCAATCTCTTCAACTGATAATCAATGAGATGGGTCGATCAGACCTCCTTAACATGCACACATGGAAGACATCGTGTATCCTTTCTAGCTCGAGGTAATGCTAATCGATATGCCAAAGGACCCACTCTCCGTAACCTCATATGGTCCGATGAAACGAGAACTCGCTTTTCCCTTTCTGTCAAATCTCATAATCCTCTTCCAATGAGAAACTTTAAGGAATACCTTATCACCCACTGTATATTCAATATCTCTCCTTTTCATATCAATATAGGACTTCTGACAGTCTAATGCAGCTTTAAGTCGATCTCTGATCAATCTAATCTTTTCCTCTGTCTGCTGAACAATTTCTTGCCCAATCATCTTCCTTTCACCTACTTCATCCCAAAATAGGGGTGTTCTGCACTTCCTGCCATACAAAGCTTCATATGGAGGCATCCCAATGCTTGATTGGTGGTTGTTGTTATAAGCAAACTCAATCAAAGGCAAGTGTGTATCCCAATTACCTTCAAACTCAATCACACAAGCCCATAGCATATCCTCCAATATCTGAATTACCCTCTCAGACTGGCCATCTGTCTGTGGGTAAAATGTTGTGCTAAGGTTCAATCTAGCTCCTAGGGCTCTCTAAAGACTACCCTAAAATCTAGAAGTGAACCTAGGATCTCTGTCAGATACAATCGATACTGGCACTCCATGCAATTTTACAATTTCATATATGTACAATATGGCCAATCTTTCCAGGCTATAGTCCATCTGAACTGGTAAAAAGTAAGCAGACTTGGTCAGTCTGTCAACTATAACCCATACTGCATCATGACTATTCTGTGTCCTTGGAAGTTCCATCACAAAATCCATAGTTATCTGTTCCCATTTCCACTCTAGTACTGGCAATGGATGTAACAAACTAGCTGGAACTTGATGTTCTGCCTTTACTTGCTGACAAGTTAGGCATTTGGAAACAAATTCAACTATATCCCTCTTCATACCCATCCACCAGTAATGCTCTTTTAGCCCTCTATACATTTTAGTTCCACCAGGGTGCATAGCAAAAGGAGACTCATGTGCTTCCTTCATAATGATCTGTCTCAAGTCAGCATTATTAGGAACGTATATTCTTCCCTGATGTAGTAAATAACCATCATCTTTCACAGAAAATTCCAGTTTCTTGCCTTGATGGACTTCTTTCAGTAGCTTCTGATATTTTTCATCATTCTGAGCAGCCATTCTGATCTGATCAATCAACACTGGCTGTACATGCCATGCAAGTACTGTCTGTCCCTCATCATCAATCTCCAAACTGGCATACTGTGCTTTCAACTCATGTACCATGGACAAAGGAGAAACTCTGAGACTTGCCATAGTCTTACGACTTAAGGCATTGGCCACCATATTTGCTTTCCCTAGTTGATAGTCTATTAAGTAATTATAGTCTTTAATCAATTCTAACCATCTCCTCTGCCTCAAATTCAATTCCTTCTGGGTGCCTAAGTACTTCAAGCTCTTGTGATATATGTAAATGTAGCATTTCTCCCCATATAAATAGTGTCTCCAGATCTTCAGAGCAAAAATAATAGCTGCAAGCTCTAAATCATGTGTTGGGTAGTTCCTCTCATGCGGTTTCAGCTGGCATGATGTATAAGCAATGACATTCCGATCTTGCATCAGTACACAGCCTAACCCGTTGTGAGAAGCATCACTATCAACTGTGTATTCTTTACCCATAGTAGGTAAAGTAAGGACTGATGCTTCCGTTAAATACCTCTTTAACTCATCAAAACTCTGCTGGCATTTATCTGTCCACTGAAATTTTACATCTTTTCGAAGCAGCTTAGTCAGTGGAGAAGCTAACATAGAAAACCCTTTCACAAACCAGCGGTAATATCTAGCCAAACCCAGAAAACTGTGAATTTCTGTGATATTCCTGGGTGGCTTCCAATTAAGGATAGCTTCTACCTTGCTGGAATCTACCTTCATCCCTTCAGCTGACACAACATGTCCCAAGAAGGAGATTTCTTTTAGCCAAAATTCAAATTTCGATAATTTAGCGTACAGCTGTTTCTCTCTTAAAGTCTACAGAACAATCCACAGATGTTTGTCATGCTCCTTTGCATTCCTCGAATATATCAAAATATCATCAATATACACCACAACAAATTGGTCGAGATATGGTCTGAAGATAGTGTTCATCAGATCCATAAAAGCAGCTAGAGCATTAGTTAACCCGAATGGCATTACTAGAAACTCATAGTGGCCATATCGAGTTCTGAAAGCAGTCTTTGGAATACTCTGCTCTTGCACTTTCAACTGATAATAACTAGATCGCAAATCAATTTTGGAGAATACAGCCGCACCCTTCAACTGATCAAACAGATCATCAATGCGAGGCAATAGATATCTGTTCCTTATTATCACCTTATTCAACTGCCGGTAGTCAATACATAAGCAGAGGGTGCCATCTTTCTTCTTAACAAACAATACTAGCACTCCCCAAGGTGACACACTAGGGCAGATGAAGCCCTTTTCAAGTAGTTCTTGCAACTATACCTTCAACTCCTTCAACTCTGCTAGTGCCATTCTGTATGGTATTATGGAGATTGGATCCACACCAGGCATAACATTAATTTTAAACTGCACTTCTCTTTGCAGAGGTAATCCTGGCAATTCATCAGGAAACACATTTGGAAAGTCATATACTGTAGGGATGTCCCTCAATGCTGGACTCCCCACTTGGGTGTCTACCACATGTGCCAAGTATGCTTCACATCCCTTTCTGATCATTTTTCTGGCAAGTGCAACCGAAATGATGTTTGATGGCAATAGCTGCCTTTCCCCGTGTATTACCACATCACTGTACTGAGGGAGACCAAAAGTGACTGTTTTCAGCCTACAATCAATCATGGCGTGATGCCTGGCTAACCAATCCATGCCTAAGATGATATCATAATCTCTGAAGGGCATTTCAATGAGACTAGATAGAAAAGTACGTCCTTAGATCACCAAAGGACAATCCCTATACATTCTATTTTACCATGACCTCTTGTCCTAGCGGACTTGTTACTAGCACCTCAAAGTCCATTTTTGTACATGGAATAGCAATGCAATCAATAATGCTAGCACTCACATAAGAATGGGTAGAACTCGTATCAAATAGCACAAATACATCTTGATTAAAAGTTAAAAAGGTACCAGCCACAATATCAGATGTCTCAGCCTCTTCTCTCTGTCTCATTGCGTAGACTCTGATTGGAACACTACCTTGCTCTAATTGATTCACTGTGCCTTGGCTGCCTGCTAGACTACATCTACCCTTGCCTCTACCTCTGCTAGGTGGTTGTGAACCTCTGGTGACAGGATTTTGAACTGACCCTTCAGCAATAGTAGGAGGTGGCCCAACTCTACGGGCACTGGTGCAGTCCTTGGCAAAGTGTCCTGTGTGTGACACCCCTTACCCATGTACAGTATACCCGAGTAAGTAATGCCACCTGGTGTACCGGCACACTCTAATATTCCTCAATTAATTTAGACAATGCTTTTGCATATAATTTATGAAATACAATTTATTTAAACCATTTATCAAAAGTATCATTCATTTAAGGTTCCAAAAATTTTAAAGAAAATCCAAGTAGTCTGCACTAAAAATGGAGAAAACCGTTCTTCGGAACCTGTTAAAAACACTTCCAATATACAATTTCATTCATTCTCAACTCCAATATCATCACAAAACTCAATATCAAGATATCAACAATTTTTCAATTTGTGTCTCAACAACCTTTTCATTGCTCAAAACATCCCTTTCTCAGGGTTCTCATATATAAATAACTATTAAATACTCAAATTAATACCATACATGACCATAAATCTTTATTATTTACAATAAGCTCAAAATACATTACATAAATCCCAAATACATATGAGAAATAAAAATTTAATTACAAAATGAAAAAATGACATCTAGTGTCCTACCAATGCAATCGCAGTGTGAAGTGACACGGACAGCAGAATCGCGGATGGACTCACCCAGTCTGTGGTCTACTGGGCTCGCGATTGGGATCTCCAGTACCTACGCGTGGCAAAAGGAACGCGCTAAGCAATAATGCTTAGTGGTGTAATAATATAATAAAAGAAAATAGCAAGAAAATAAATGTGTAGAGAATGTGTATGCTTTCTTTGTTTGGTATTGATATATTCATTGTTTCATTAACGTTGTTCACTTTTATTCATTTGGTTGCCCCAAGTAACCTACACTAGGCATGGACTAGATAACGGGTAACCGCACCGGGTACCTAGTACTCGGGCCGTCACACCATCGGTCACATATGCATCTCCGGTGTGCAACAATGCCTAACAAGTCAGAATAATATCAGGCACAAGGCCAAGTCTCAATGCAAAGTCAGAATGGCTAAAAGCCATGAAATCATAGAGTGGCATTTTTGCCATGTGCAGTACTGCTAACTGAACCCTATTGGCATGCCAAACTATCCAAACCAATCTTGTTAGGTATACTAGGGCATTTGAAACTCTTAAATTTATCAATTTGTGAATTTCAACTTTTTTGGTGTCACTATTCATCATTGGTCAACAAAAATATTGACTTTTAGAATAAAAATGTGTACATCAACTTTGGCACTCCCAACATACCACATTTGGTGTTTAAAACTTGTTGGCATTAAGTGTTTTTGCCATTCCAAAGTGTAACTCAACACAAACAGATTTTTCAATTTTGGTGAGTCAACTTCACTATTCCATTGGACATTGTTACTATTAGAATTTGAGGAAATGTAAAACATGAAAGTTGTTCCTTATTTTGTCTAGTTGAATTTCCTTTTTTGAATCACTCCATTTGGAGTTTTTTAGCTCCAGATATAGCTCAAAAACCCAAGCTATCCGGATATGCATTCTGCAGAAATTTACCATATCTACAGTGCATGAACAGTAACTTGAGTCACTTGGTGGAATGGGTTCTGGCCATAATTTGGGGTAGGTTCCTTCATGAAAGTTGTTTGTCTATGTCTTAACTTGTTGCTGTAAAAATTTCAGGCAAATTGACCAAATCTACAGTGAGTTATGGCCAAATGAACAGTTACTGTTCATTTGGTCAATTCTGCAGAATTCAGTGCAGGGTATCCGGATTGGGGCTGAGTTTTGGTCCTCTTGCTTTGGTCTTTTGGGCATGGTTTCTTCAGAAAAAATGTGCCATTATAAGCCTAGTTTCATGTCCAATTGGCCAAACTTCAATTGGACTACCACTGCCCAAGTTATGGCAGTGCAAAGGGACTGAATTTTCAGTCCCTATGCTGCTATCCTAGGCAGCCTGCAATCCTCACTTTGCAATCTCATTTTTCTGTCCCATTTATGGTCAACACATCTAAAATGGTCACTAATTGACCATTACAATGTGCCCTAACAATTTCCTAAGCCAAGTCACACTTTCACCTTTCCAAATCCTAATTTCCATATGAATTTTCACATGCTTTAATTAACTATCTCATTCAATAATCACATGCATACATGGTTTAATCTTGATCTCTAGTCCACTTTAAGTCCATCAAAACACTCATTCCTTTTCATTCAATAGGGCTGCCAAAACTTAGGTCATGGATAGACATAGATTTCATTCATTTTAGTTACAAATTCCTACTTATTCCAAGTCTCTAACATAGCATTTAAAAAGCTTTAGATGTATATATGCACTAACCTTGTTTGGGCAGAATTTCCAAAGCCCTAAACTCCAATTTCCTTCCTCTTGTTGGCTGCCAAGAGCTTGTTTAAGGTGTGGGGTAAAGTTTTAATGAAGAGGGGTTAGGGAAATGTGGTGGAATGATGGAGATCTAAAGCTTGAAAAAAAAAAACTTGAATGGAGGTGGCTATGGAGGTGAATTTCGGCTGGTCTCTTGGGGAGGGTGGCTGCTGCACTTTCTTTCCTATTTTGGTCTTCATTTTGTCTTTTATTTGTTAGTCAATTGATAGCTTAATTTTGATTGGTTGGTGAGTAAGTGAGTGACCTCATATGATGTCATTTTGCATTATTTTGCATTTTCTTTTCTTTTCTTTCACTACTCATTTCAAATTTCATTTCTAGTAATGTTTATTCATATTTAATGTTATATTAATTATTTACTCAACTGGACAAGTCGGCCAAAAATCACCTCGGAAGCGAAATGACCAAAATGCCCTCCGCTTGGCTTAACTGGTCAAAATCGTCTGCATCGATTGGAAAAATTTTTCTAGGTATTTTCTTGGCATTCTAATGCCATGGGAACCTCAATTACCCTTCTCTGGAGTCCCAAAAATTTTTCCCGGGTCTAGGGCTCCTCGTTGCGAGAAGCAACTTCCCTCCTGCTACCCATCGCTGGGCACTACTCGTTTAACTTGGTTGTATTTTATTTCTAAAATTTTTACTAAATTTTTCTTATTAATATTTGAGTTAATTATGGTTCTGACTTTAGTTTAAATATTTTTCGGACATTCTAGCTGTGGGACCGACACCCGATCACCGGAGCAGTAGGAATGTACGGAGTGGTTCTGGAGGGTGTTACAACTCTTCCTCTAATTTAAATTTCGTCCTCGAAATTTACCCGATGCAAAATGATCGAGGAACTGTTGCCTCATCGACTCTTCACTTTCCCAAGTTGCCTCCTCGGTGTTGTGGTGCCTCCAAAGCACTTTCACCAATGGAATTTGCTTGTTTCTCAACTCTCTCACTTCCCGAGCCAAGATCCGTACAGGTTCTCCTTCATATGTCAAATCCGGCTGTATTTCAATTTCTTCTCTGGAGATGAAATGCGAAGGATCCGAGCGGTATCTTCCGAGCATGGACACGTGGAACACATTGTGGATCTTGTCCACTCAGTGGTAAAGCTAGCCTATAGGCCATCGGACCCACACGCTCAATGACTTCAGATGGGCCAATGAACCTAGGGCTTAACTTACCTTTCCTTCCAAACCTCAATACCTTCTTCCATGGTGACACCTTGAGGAACACTTTGTCGCCAATCCCATTTTCTATTTCTTTCCTCTTCAGGTCGGCATAAGATTTCTGTCTGTCTGAGGCAATCTTTAAATTGGCTTTGATTGATTTCACCTTTTCCTCAGCCTATTTCACCAGGTCTGGCCCTACCAGTTTGTCTTCGCCTAATTCAGTCCAGCACACTGGAGTTCTACATTTTCTTCCATACAGTGCTTCATATGGAGCCATTTGAATGCTAGCTTGGTAGCTATTGTTGTATGCAAATTCTGCCAGTGGGAGGTATCTATCCCAACTTCCCTCAAACTCAATGACACAACTCCTCAGCATATCCTCAAGGACGACAAGTATTTCACGTTATTGTTATCATTTCAATTCAATATTTGTATCAATTTCATTGGTTTCAATTGTTTACCTGGATTACTCTTTCAGATTGCCCATCCGTCTGAGGATGGAAAGCTGTGCTGAAATGGAGTTGTGTACCTAAGGATTCATGCAACTTCTTCCAGAATCTCGATGTAAACCTTGGGTCTCGATCAGATATGATGGAAAGTGGAATTCCATGCAGTCTAACTATCTCACTGATATACAATTCTGCTAACTTCTCCAGTGAGTAGTCAGTCCTAACTGGCAGAAAGTGTGCTGACTTGGTCAATCTGTCCACTATCACCCATGCTGCATCATGCTTCTTCCGGGTGAGAGGTAGACCACTTACAAAATCCATGGTGACCCGATCCCATTTCCATTCAGGTATACGTATAGGTTGTAGCAAACCCGATGGAACTTGATGTTCTGCCTTGACTTGCTGACATGTCAAGCATTTAGTCACATAGTCAACTATGTCCCTCTTCATACCAGGCCACCAATCAAGCTTGTGGTCATGATACATCTTTGTACTTCCTGGGTGCATAGCATATACACTGGTGTGTGCCTCTTTTAGAATGCTAGCCTTTAATTCCCCATCATCTGGTACACACAGTCTTCCTTTGTAGTGCAGACACCCATCTGCTTTCACCTCATAGTCAGCTGCTTTTCCCTCTGGGATTTTGCTCATAATAGCCAGTAATTTTTCATCTACCTTCTGCCCATCTAAAATCTGCTGTAGCAGGTTTGGCCTCACTTGCAACTCAGCCAAAATAGCTCCATCTCGAATCAAGGTTAGACGGGCATTTAATGATCTCAAGGCTGTCATGGATTTTCTACTCAAGGCATCAGCAACTACATTTGCCTTCCCAGGATGGTAGTCAATTACACAGTCATAGTCCTTCAGGAACTCAATCCATCGCCTCTGTCTAAGGTTGAGCTCCTTCTGGGTTGGCAAATATTTCAGGCTCTTGTGGTCTGTGTAAATGTAGCACTTTTCACCATACAAGTAATGCCTCCATATCTTCAGTGCGAAGATAATTGCTGCAAGCTCTAGATCATGGGTAGGGTAGTTCTGTTCGTGTGGCCTCAACTGCCTGGAGGCATAGGCGACCACCTTCCCCTCTTGCATCAATACACACCCTAACCCATTATGTGAGGCATCACTATAGACCACAAAGTCCTTTCCGGACACTGGCTGTGTTAACACTGGTGCCTCTGTCAACATAGCCTTCAATTTCTCAAAGCCAGTCGACACTTGTCATTCCAACCGTCGACATTCTTGTGTAATAACTTGGTCATTGGAGCAGCTATTAGGAAAATCCTTCACAAATCTCCTGTAATACCAGACTAGCCCCAAGAAACATCGACCTCGGTTGTATTTAGGAGGCTTCCATTCCATCAATCCTACTATTTTCTTGGGATCCACCCTAATCCCATCAGCTGACACTATGTGTCCAAGGAATGCAATCTCATTCAACCAAAAGTCACACTTGGACAACTTAGCATACAGCTTCTTTTCTCTCAGGGTTTGCAGAACAATCCTCAAATGCTCATCATGTTCTTCACTGGTCTTGGAATACACCAAAATATCATCAATAAAGACCACTACGAACCGATCTAAGTGTGGATGAAAGATACGGTTCATAAGGTCCATGAATGCCGCTGGTGCATTTGTTAGACCAAAGGGCATCACTAGGAACTCATAATGCCCATACCGGGTCCTGAATGCAGTCTTGGGCACATCTACATCCTTCACCCTCAGCTGATGATACCCTGATCTGAGATCAATCTTAGAAAATACTCCTGCTCCCTTCAACTGATCAAACAGATCATCAATTCTAGGCAATGGATATTTATTCTTCACAGTCACTTTATTCAACTGCCGGTAATCAATGTAAAGTCTCAAAGTCCCATCCTTCTTTTTCACAAACAGCACTGGAGCTCCCCATGGTGACACACTGGGGCGTATGAACCCCTTATCTAGTAACTCTTGCAACTGAGTTTTCAACTCCCTCAATTCAGTAGGTGCCATCCTATAAGGAGCAATGGAAATGGGTGCTGTACCCGGCAGTGTCTCAATAGCAAATTCAACTTCCCTTTCTGGTGGCAAACCAGGCAATTCTTTAGGAAATACTTCTGGGAAGTCTCTCACTGTGGGTATGTCACTCAAGTTTGGCTTAGCCTGCCTAGTATCCACCACATGTGCTAGGTAGGCTTCACAGCCTTTTTTCATCATTCTTCTTGCAACAATGGCTGAGATGACATTGGACAAGAAATCTGTCCTTTCACCCACAACTGTAATTTCATTACCCTCCGGAGTTTTTCTAAATGTGACACCCCTTACCCGTACGATATACGAGTAAGTAATGCCACAGTATCTGGCACACTCTAATATTCCTCAATTAATTTAGACAATGCTTTTGCATATAATTTATGAAATACAATTTATTTAAACCATTTATCAAAAGTATCATTCATTTAAGGTTAGAAAATTTTAAAAAAATCCAGTGAGTCTAGGCTAAAAATGGAGAAAACTGTTCTTGAACTGTTAAAAACACTTCCAATATACAATTTCATTCATTCTCAACTCCAATATCATCACAAAACTCAATATCAAGATATCAACAATTTTTCAATTTGTGTCTCAACAACCTTTTCATTGCTCAAAACATCCCTTTCTCAGGGTTCTCATATATAAACAACCATTAAATACTCAAATTAATACCATACATGACCATAAATCTTTATTATTTACAATAAGCTCAAAATACATTACATAAATCCCAAACACATATGAGAAATAAAAATTTAATTACAAAATGACAAAATGACATCTAGTGTCCTACCAATGCACTGCAGGTGATGAGGTGACACGGACAGCGAAGCGCCGGATGGACTCACCGATCTGTGGTCTCTGGGCTCGCGATCGGGATCTCCGGTACCTACGCGTGGCAAAAGCGCGCTAAGCAATAATGCTTAGTGGTGCAATAATATAATAAAAGAAAATAGCAAGAAAATAAATGTGTAAAGATTGTGTATGCTTTCTTTGTTTGGTATTGATATATTCATTGTTTCATTAACGTTGTTCACTTTTATTCATTTGGTTGCCCGAAGTAACCTACACTAGACGACTGGACTGGATAACGGGTAACCCTTTGGGTACCTAGTACCTCGGGCCGTCACACCATCGGTCACATATGCATCTCCCGGTGTGCAACATAACAGCTAACAAGCTGTAAATAATATCAGGCACAAGGCCAAGTCTCAATGCAAAGTCAGAATGGCTAAAAGACATGAAATCACAGAATGGAATTTTTGCCATGTGCAGTACTGCTAACTGAACCCTATTGGCATGCCAAACTATCCAAACCAATCTTGTTAGGTATACTAGGGCATTTGAAACTCTTAAATTTGTCAATTTGTGAATTTCAACTTTTTTGGTGTCACTATTCATCATTGGTCAACAAAAATGTTGACTTTTAGAATAAAAATGTGTACATCAACTTTGGCACTCCCAACATACCACATTTGGTGTTTAAAACTTGTTGGCATTAAGAGTTTTTGCCATTCCAAAGTGTAACTCAACACAAACAGATTTTTCAATTTTGGTAAGTCAATTTTACTGTTCCATTGGACACTGTTACTGTTGGAATTTGAGGAAATGTAAAACATGAAAGTTGTTCCTTATTTTGTCTAGTTGAATTTCCTTTTTTGAATCACTCCATTTGGAGTTTTGTAGCTCCAGATATGGCTCAAAAACCCAAGCTGTCCGGATATGCATTCTGCAGAAATTTACCATATCTACAGTGCATGAACAGTAACTTGAGTCACTTGGTTGAATTGGTTCTGGCCATAATTTGGGGTAGGTTCCTTCATGAAAGTTGTTTGTCTATGTCTTAACTTGTTGCTGTAAAAAGTTCAGGCCAATTGACCAAAGCTAAAGTGAGTTATGGCCAAATGAACAGTTACTGTTCATTTGGTCAATTCTGCAGAATTCAGTGCAGGGTATCCGGATTGGGGCTGAGTTTTGGTCCTCTTGCTTTGGTCTTTTGGGCATGGTTTCTTCAGCAAAAATGTGCCATTATAAGCCTAGTTTCATTTCCAATTGGCCAAACTTCAATTGGACTACCACTGCCCAAGTTATGGCAGTGCAAAGGGACTGAATTTTCAGTCCCTATGCTGCTGTCCTAGGCAGCCTGCAATCCTCACTTTGCAATCTCATTTTTCTGTCCCATTTATGGTCAACACATCTAAAATGGTCACTAATTGACCATTACAATGTGCCCTAACAATTTCCTAAGCCAAGTCACACTTTCACCTTTCCAAACCCTAATTTCCATATGAATTTTCACAACATGCTTTAATTAACTATCTCATTCAATAATCACATGCATACATGGTTTAATCTTGATCTCTAGTCCACTTTAAGTCCATCAAAACACTCATTCCTTTTCATTCAATAGGGCTGCGAAACTTAGGGCATGGATAGACATAGATTTCATTCATTTTAGTTACAAATTCCTACTTATTCCAAGTCTCTAACATAGCATTTAAAAAGCTTTAGATGTATATATGCACTAACCTTGTTTGGGCAGAATTTCCAAAGCCCTAAACTCCAATTTCCTTCCTCTTGTTGGCTGCCAAGAGCTTGTTTAAGGTGTGGGGTAAAGTTTTAATGAAGAGGGGTTAGGGAAATGTGGTGGAATGATGGAGATCTAAAGCTTGAAAAAAAAAAACTTGAATGGAGGTGGCTATGGAGGTGAATTTCGGCTGGTCTCTTGGGGAGGGTGGCTGCTGCACTTTCTTTCCTATTTTGGTCTTCATTTTGTCTTTTTATTTGTTAGTCAATTGATAGCTTAATTTTGATTGGTTGGTGAGTAAGTGAGTGACCTCATATGATGTCATTTTTGCATTATTTTGCATTTTCTTTTCTTTTCTTTCACTACTCATTTCAAATTTCATTTCTAGTAATGTTTATTCATATTTAATGTTATATTAATTATTTACTCAACTGGACAAGTCGGCCAAAAATCACCTCGGAAGGCGAAATGACCAAAATGCCCTCCGTTTGGCTTAACGGGTCAAAATCGTCTGTCTGGAGATTGAAAATTTTTTCTAGGTATTTTCTTGGCATTCTAATGCCATGGGAACCTCAATTACCCTTCTCTGGAGTCCCAAAAATTTTTCCCCCGGGTCTAGGGCTCCTCGTTGCGAGAACCGCAACTTCCCTCCGGTTACCCATCGCTTGGGCACCGGCTCGTTTAACTTGGTTGTATTTTATTTCTAAAATTTTTACTAAATTTTTCTTATTAATATTTGAGTTAATTATGGTTCCTGACTTTAGTTTAAATATTTTTCCGGACATTCTAGCTGTCCGGACCGACACCGGTCACCGGAACAGTAGAATGTACGGAGTGGTTACCGGGAGGGTGTTACACTGTGCCTCCACAGTTATAACAGGCTCCTGTGGCCTTGTAGCATACCCCACCATGGTTTCTACCACAAGTTTCACATTGGCGAGGAGGGTAGAAACTTCTGGTATTCTGCTGACCAGATAGAGGAGGTTTTTGTCCCGAATATCTTCCCCTACAGGACTTCTTACTGCCTCTATTGTGTCCCCCAAAGTTTTTCCTCTTTCCAGTAGGACCACTGGAACTCTGTTCTACTGACTTTCCCTCTTTTTCTGTCTTCTTTGATTTCTTTTTCTCAAGGGCCGCTTCAGATTTGATTCTTTCTAATTCTAGTGCTTGAGAAATAAGCTCAGAGAAGTTGTTATGTTTGAATCCGACCACTTGTAATCTGATACTAGGCTTCAAGCCAGTTTCAAAACTCTTACATCTCTCCTTACTGGTAGAAATTAGACTTATGGCATAATGACTTAGGCAAGAAAATTCCCTTTCATATTCAGCCACCAATCTACTCCCCTGTTTCAGACTTAAGAACTCTTGTAGCTTCTGGTCCACATAAGCATCAGGGACATATTTTTATCTAAACTCCTGTAGAAAATCATTTCATGTTAGCACTAAAGGTTCTACCAGACTATGGGAAATGGTTTTCCACTAGTCATATGCATCCCCCTGTAGCAGAGACACTGAATATTCAAATCTGAGCTCCTCCGTACAATGTAGCTTCTTAAACACCCTATCCATTCTTTCTAACCACTGTTCTGCCTCTAGAGGATCTACTGTCCCCTTGAACTTAGTAGCCCTATATTTCATCAATTTGTCATATTGCCTAGATGAAGACTGTGGTTGTACCACTGGTGTCTGCAGTGGGGCTTAAGTGGGCATGTTACTAGCCATCTGTTGGAACATTGCAACCATCTCTTTGTCTGAACTAAGCGAGAAGCTGATGCGAGGGGGTGCATTACTGATCCACTAACATTGTGTAGGGTTAGGGCATCCCCTTGCACCTCAGCCTCTATAGATTGATTGACTGAATGATCACCCTCTTCCATAGTCAATTCAAGGATCTTAGACTTCCTCAACAAATAGCACAAGGTGATTTCCTCCCGTTAGTGCATATTTACAATGTAATGTACTGTATGTTAGTAGTATGCCCTAGAGCATATCATTTAGTATGTATCTTGTACATATTTTTAATAATAAAAGGCATTTCCACTTTTCCGTTTACATAATATATTTATGTGTAATAGAAAAGGTCCATTGATATTTTGTTAGAAATATTATTCTTAAGTTGTTAAGAATATGAGTGACAATATTTCTAGTACAAAGTATCATAAATAGGTTCACAATCGAGGATACTTCATAATAAGGACATGACTTATCCAGAAAGATTGTATTCATGTTTGTTCCCAAGTTATTTATATGAGATATAAATAAGATGGAATGGTGAGTCTCATGCCATATAACAAACTTGATAGGCACTTATAAATGATAAGTAGGCCGAACCAGTGACACTTATGACAAGCACATGGAGTTTACTCTTGTCAATGTTTTGTCATAAATCATATCAGTGCATATAATCTTTAGACCTGAGATAGCACGGTTATCTTGTATATAGGTAGTTTGAGTTTGATACTGCTTTCATACTTGTACTATGTATGGGTATATGGGCATGTGTTGGCTACTGCTAGTTATATATGGAGGTAGGTGTTGATCAAGAAGGAATCTGTTCCTCTAAGTAAATAGAGATAAAATCCTATGTTCATTTAATTGTTCTTGATGTTTCAAGTTCTGGCAGACAGATAGATTTATTGTAAAAGAGTTTCGATGAGAAAAATCTTTTAATCAAGAACTGGAATTAAAAGAGAACATAATATTCATAGCAAATGGAGTTTGACATAAACCATGACTCGGCTTGAGTTGGGATTTTATGTAGAGATTTTAGTGCATGGTAACATATGATTATAGGTTCATTTAAGGTAAATCTTATTACTAATTGGGTGGCCATGGCATGCTATGCTAGGTGTTAACCATGGTCTATGAGGTTCATAAAATGATTTAGAGAAATCATTTATGGTAAGAAAGAGTTCTGATGATATTAAGAGTTGATATCATGTCTCATTGCCAATTAGTGATGAGCCTAGTAAGTCACACACATACACAAGTTATCACCTATTTAAATATGATTTAATTAATTAATTAAAGAGTTTAATTGATTAATTAAATAGATTTGGTTTGCAATTAAATTGCAAAGTCCCTAGCATGACTTGAAACCAAATCTAGATTATTGGATGTGTAGTATAAATTAAATTTATATTTAAAGTGTTTAAATATGAATTTAATTGATGAGAAATTAATTAATAGAGATTAATTAATTAATTTATATTTGATATAAATTAATTAGAAGAAGAAAATAATTATTTTGGGTTGAGAACTCAAAATTAAGACACAGGGGCATTTTGGTCATTTCACGATTGTGACACGTGGCACCATGAGATGGTGACACATGGCATAACACATAAGCTTGCCAAATATTTTTAATCATGTAAGATGATTAAAATCAAGATTAAATATAGGTTTGACACTTGGCACAATGTGATTGGGTCACTTAAACCTAGAGCTAATCAAAAGGTGACATGTGGCTAGGGTTTAATGTGTTAACCTAGCTATTTAAGTGTGGTTATGAAAAGAAAACATAACCAGCAGCCTCTCCTCTCATTTGTCACGCCACTTTGAGCCTCTCCAGCCATTCTTCTTCATCTCTCATCAATTCAAAGAGATTAGCCATCAATCTCTTGAATTAAGAACACTAGAAATTGTTTCTAGTGTCCTGTTTACATCTCTAATCTCTTAAAAGGCAGAACTTGAATTTCTAATTAATAGAAAAGGCTTTAGAAGCTGTTCAAGGGCTGCCATAGGTGTTCTTGGTGTGGACAAGCTAGAGGGACAACATCTGGTGTCTCAAGACGAATCTCAAAGGCGCAGACATCGCAAAGACATCAAGAGGTTAGTGTAATCGTTCTTGATTTAATCTAGGTTCTAAAATTAATCTGATTAATTTTAAAATCTTAAATGGCAAATACAGATCCAAAAACATATTAAAAGAGTTTTAATATGTTGTTTATCATTGAAATCAAATAGATAAAAATAAATCTTGCATGGTGCATGTGACCCTAGGTGAAAATTTTTGAATTCAATGGTATAATCTTGTGTTTTTCACGCTTTCGTTCCTTCAATTGGTATCAGAGCCACTATATTTGCCATTTAGATTGTTGATTATATAATTTAATTGTGTGTTTGATCATGAGATCAAGAGATTCATTGCTGGTTGGATCATGAGATGTGGCATCACACATGGAGAAGCCACCATTGGTGGCGGCAACAATGGTTCCATGGGTGATTCAAGGTTTGGCTTTTAATTCTGCAATTGTTGTATGATCTAAGGCCTATTCTTTGACTAATTAAAGTGTTTAATTAGTTGTTTTAATCACACAATTAAATTATGATTTAAATCAGAATTTTAAAAAATGTTTGAATGTGATTCAAATCTGAATTTTAAAAGTTGTTTGAATGAGATTCAAATCTGAATTTTTAAAGTTGTTTGAATCATATTTAAATCTGATTTTTTAAAATTGATTCAATAAAATTCAGATCTGATTTTTTAAAAATATTTGAATGTGATTCAAATCTGATTTTTTAAAAAATGTTTGAATGTGATTCAAATCTGAATTTTTGAAGTTGTTTGAATGTGATTCAAATCTGAATTTTTAAATTTGTTTGAATGAGATTCAAATCTGAATTTTTAAATTTATTTGAATCATATTCAAATATGGAAATTAAGATGAATATGAGATATTCAATTTAATTTAAGTATGTATGTTTTATTTAATTGTTAAATAGTGATATGCATGATGGATGATCATGGACTATAAAAGACCAATGTGATTGGATTTATTTCTTTTATGTTTCTTTGGGATTGTAAATTAATTAATTTATTTTAATTTATTTTGGGCATGTATTATTAAGTTTGTAATATTTTTGGGTTGTAATTTCATTTATTTAAGTTCTTGTAAATTCGCCTTGGTATGCCAAGGATTACTATGTAATATTGGATTGCAAGAAGTTCAAGGAGGTCAAGAGCATTGGTGGGACCAGTGTGAGGAATTCAATATCAAGTGTTGATTATGTACTCCTTCAGCAACTCTTGTAAAATGAATGAATGAAATGCACCTAGGAATGCCCTGATTCAATTCTTGGTGGCTCAGAATTGAATCCCTTAGAAAGTCCATGATCATACCATATTTACTGCTTATCCATGAATGCATGAGATGTATGGGAATGTATGCATTTATATGATATATGCATGCTAAATGGATAATGTGCAAAGTGAGACCTTAATAGTAATTAGGATGGCTATAAAATCTTCCAAACAAATGATTAAGTTGGAAATGCTATAATTAAAGTAATTATAACATAAGTCCTCCATTGGGGCAATTATTTTAAGAAATTTTAAATAGTTGCATGAGATGCAATTAATTTAAGAGATTTTCTTAAGAATAATTGTTAAGCATGAGATGTTGTAAATATGTAAATGGTTTGGTGGCCAATATTGGATGTACCTGAGGACATTAAAATTATTTGCATAATTACTGGCTCAATGGGATCAACTTAACTAATGCAAGATAAGTCAATATTGGATGTACCTGAGATTTTGAGCATTAGGGGCTAGGTAAAGGATTGAACCTCACATGAGATGTGATGGGCAAGGAGTTGCTCACTTATAGTTTATTGTAATTCCAATAATGGATGTACCTGAGGATGATCAATACAATTATAAGAATTCAATCACCCACTAGAAATCCATCCAACTAGGATTTAGTTTTCTACTTTGGAAGTGTAGGATTCGCTAAGTTAGTAGGAGGACCAATTTGATTAAAAGACCATAATCATATTTGGTTAATTACATTATACATTTACTAATTAATCTGTTATTTCGCAATTAATTTTACGATAATAATGAGCACGTAACAACCACCACCATCCAATATCCTTGCAAGCATACTTGATCGCAATAGGTTGACAGGACCTAATCATGCGATTGGCTAAGAAATTTGAAACTTGTCTTGAACCTTGAACATATAGGATATGTTCTAGATTCAAATGTTCCTGGTCCCTTACCTCCAGAGGCCACTTAAGAGGAACATGAAACTTTGGACAAGTGGAAGGAGCATGATATGAGAGCTAAGTGTTACATGTTTGGTTTCATGAGTAATGAGTTACGTAGCGACATGAAAACTTGCAGTGCAAGTGAGATCCTCCTAAACCTACAAGAGTTGTATGGTGAGCACAGCAGGAATGCTAGGTATGAGATATCTAGACAGCTATTCCGGATGAGGATGTTTGAGGGACAGAATGTTGGGGATCATGTCCACAAGATTATTCGGCTAATTGAGCAGTTGGAACATCTTGACTTCAACATGGATTTCCAACTACAGACGGATTTAATCCTTCAGTCCCTTCTGAGTCTTTTGGGAATTTTGTGACAAATTTCCATATGACTCAACAGGAATGCACCTTAGCTGGTTTACTCAACATGCTGGTCATTGCCCAAAAGAATATGCCAGGCAATAAAGGAAAGAGGTAGCTTTGGTTGCATCTTCTTCTGCAGGAAAGTCCAACAAGAAGAAGGGCAATAAGAAAAAGAAACCTCAGATTCCTGGTCCTTCTAAGAAAATAGCTAAACAGAAAAGGAAGATTAAAGCTGATAAAGGCAAAGGAAAGTGTCTCCACTGCCAACAGGAAAGTGTTTCCATTGCCAACAGGAAAGTGTTTCCATTGTCAGTAAGAAAGTGTTTCCACTGGCCAGAGTATTGTAATCTAAATGAATGCAATTCCATGGTGAAAACCAACTCAAGTTCAAAATATATTTGGCACTTAAGGTTATGTCATGTTGCAGAAGATAGGATTGCAAAATTGGAGAAAATGGGGATTCTATCCTCATTGGGCTCTGAGCCTACTCCAACTTGTGAGTCTTGCCTTCAAGGCAAAATGACTAGATCACCCTTTGTTGGACAAGGGCTAAGAGCTGAAAATATTTTGGAACTAATACATAGTGATGTATGTGGTCCATTTAAAGAAATGGCTAGAGGGGGCTTTCATTATTTTATTACCTTTACTGATGATAAATCAAAGTTTGGGTATTTGTATTTGATGAAATACAAACTTGAATCCTTTGAAAAGTTTAAGGAATTTAAATCTGAAGTAGAAAATCAAACAGGAAAAAGTATTAAAGCTCTTCGATCAGATCGTGGAGGTGAATATTTGAGTACTGAATTTGATGAATACTTGAGAGAGCATGGCATTGTTTCTCAGCTGACTCCTCCAGAACGCCATACGGTGAATGGTGTATCTGAAAGGAGAAATCGTACCCTATTGGATATGGTACGTAGTATGATGAGCTATCTTGATATGCCAATCTCCTTTTGGGATTTGCATTAGAATCGACTTTATATATTCGAATAGGATTCCATTAAAATCAGTTTCTTCCACACCTTATGAGATATGGCATGGAAGAAAACCAAGTCTTAAACATGTTAAGATTTGGGGTTGTCCAGCTTATATAAAAAAGCTGAACACTGATAAATTGGAGACCAGATCGAGAAAAGGTCGATTTGTTGGATATCCAAAAGATAGTTTTGGATATTATTTTTATTTGCCTACTTCACAAAGGTTGTGATAAGTAGAGATGCCACATTTCTTGAACAACGGTTTGTTCAAGAAGGAGGCAAAGGAAGGCAAATAGAGTTAGAATTGGAGAATTACGACCAACCAGCAGTCGGATGGATATAGATCCATCTAGTCAACCTATTCACATTGATGAAACATCTACAGCTTTTCCTCGTAAAACAAACAGGGTATCTAACACACAAGTGAGATATGGATTTCTTCATGAATAAGAACAATAGATGTCTAAACATGAAGAAGTAGATCATGGAGATGATCCACTTACCTATGAAGAAGCTATATCAGACATAGACTCTTCAAAATTGATTGATGCTATGAAATCAGAGATTGATTCCATGTATAAGAATCAAGTTTGGGATCTTGTTGACCCACCTAAAGGTATTGTACCTATAGGGAACAAATGGGTTTTCAAGAAGAAAATTGGTTTTGATGGAAAGGTAGAGACCTATAAGGCAAGGCTAGTAGCGAAAGGGTTTCGCCAAAGGCAAAGAAAAGACTATGAGGAGACTTTCTACTTTGTTGCCATGCTTAAATCAATTAGGATTTTACTAGCTTGATTGCATACTATGATTATGAGATTTGGCGGATGGATGTCAAAGCGACTTTTCTCAATGGATACATTGAAGAAAACATTTTCATGGAACAACCTAAGGGATTTGAATCCCAAGATGGTTCCAAGGTATGCAAGCTAAAGCGATCCATTTATGGGTTGAAACAAGCTTCGAGGAGTTGGAACATCCGTTTTGATGAAGCCATTAAATCTTTTGGTTTTATCAAAAATGAGGATGAGCCATGTGTATATAAGAAGGTTAGTGACAGTGCTATCACTTTCCTTGTCTTATATGTGGATGACATACTGTTGATAGGTAATGACACAGGTATGTTGACAACAATAAAGGTATGGTTGTCAAATACATTCTCCATGAAAGACTTAGGGGAGGCAACCTATATTCTTGGGATTCGCATCTATAGAAATAGAGCGAAAAGAATAATTGGTTTATCCCAAAGTCTATACTTGGAAAAGGTGTTAAAGAGGTTTAACATGCTTGATTCCAAGAGAGGATTGTTACCAGTGAGACATGGTATCCACCTTTCTAAAGAGATGTCTCCAAAGACACACGAAGAAAGAGATAAGATGGCGAGATTCCATATGCTTGGCTATTGAAAGTTTAATGTATGCAATGTTGTGTACTAGGCCGGATATCACATATCTTTGTTAGTTTGACTATCAGGTATCAATCCAATCCATGTTTGGAACAATGGATATCTTTCAAGAATATTCTTATGTACTTAAGAAGAACTTAGGATTTATTCTTGATTTATGGAGGTGGAGACTTGCAATTGGATGGTTATCTGATTACGATTTCCAATCGATATCGATGATAGAAAGTCTACCTCTGGATATGTGTTCATTTGTAATGGAGGTGCGATCGGTTGGAAGAGTTCCAAGCGAGCACGCATTGCAGATTCCACTCTGAGGTGAGTATATTCTTGCATCGATCTCGCAAAAGAAGTCATTTGGATAAAGAAGTTCGTGTGAACTTACGATAGTTCCTTCCATTGAGTCAGCGGTTCCATTACCTTTGTGACAACAATGGAGCGATCATCTGAGCTAAGGAACTAAGGTCTCACCCAAAATCCAAACACATAGAAAGGCACTACCACATTATCAGAGATATAGTTGGGCAAGGCGATTTAGCCATGCAGAAAATAACATCAGCTGAAAAACCAGCTGATCCATTCACTAAGCCTTTGTCACAAGCTCAGTTAGACTGACATCTTGAGAAGATGGGTCTAAGATATTGTAATGAATGGCTCTAGTGCTAGTGGGAGATTGTTAGTAGTATGCCCTAGAGCATATCATTTAGTATGTATCTTGTACATATTTTTAATAATAAAAGGCATTTCCACTTTTCCGTTTACATAATATATTTATGTGTAATAGAAAAGGTCCATTGATATTTTGTTAGAAATATTATTCTTAAGTTGTTAAGAATATGAGTGACAATATTTCTAGTACAAAGTATCATAAATAGGTTCACAATCGAGGATACTTCATAATAAGGACATGACTTATCCAGAAAGATTGTATTCATGTTTGTTCCCAAGTTATTTATATGAGATATAAATAAGATGGAATGGTGAGTCTCATGCCATATAACAAACTTGATAGGCACTTATAAATGATAAGTAGGCCGAACCAGTGACACTTATGACAAGCACATGGAGTTTACTCTTGTCAATGTTTTGTCATAAATCATATCGATGCATATAATCTTTAGACACGAGATATACAGTTATCTTGTATATAGGTAGTTTGAGTTTGATCGCTTTCATACTTGTACTATGTATGGGTATATGGGCATGTGTTGGCTCTGCTAGTTATATATGGAGGTAGGTGTTGATCAAGAAGGAATCTGTTCCTCTAAGTAAATAGAGATAAAATCCTATGTTCATTTAATTGTTCTTGATGTTTCAAGTTCTGGCCAGACAGATAGATTTATTCGAAAGAGTTTCGATGAGAAAAATCTTTTAATCAAGAACTGGAATTAAAAGAGAACATAATATTCATAGCAAATGGAGTTTGACATAAACCATGACTCGGCTTGAGTTGGGATTTTGTATGCAGAGAGATTTTAGTGCATGGTAACATATGATTATAGGTTCATTTAAGGTAAATCTTATTACTAATTGGGTGGCCATGGCATGCTATGCTAGGTGTTAACCATGGTCTATGAGGTTCATAAAATGATTTAGAGAAATCATTTATGGTAAGAAAGAGTTCTGATGATATTAAGAGTTGATATCATGTCTCATTGCCAATTAGTGATGAGCCTAGTAAGTCACACACATACACAAGTTATCACCTATTTAAATATGATTTAATTAATTAATTAAAGAGTTTAATTGATTAATTAAATAGATTTGGTTTGCAATTAAATTGCAAAGTCCCTAGCATGACTTGAAACCAAATCTAGATTATTGGATGTGTAGTATAAATTAAATTTATATTTAAAGTGTTTAAATATGAATTTAATTGATGAGAAATTAATTAATAGAGATTAATTAATTAATTTATATTTGATATAAATTAATTAGAAGAAGAAAATAATTATTTTGGGTTGAGAACTCAAAATTAAGACACAGGGGCATTTTGGTCATTTCACAGTGTGACACGTGGCACCATGAGATGGTGACACATGGCATAACACATAAGCTTGCCAAATATTTTTAATCATGTAAGATGATTAAAATCAAGATTAAATATAGGTTTGACACTTGGCACAATGTGATTGGGTCACTTAAACCTAGAGCTAATCAAAAGGTGACATGTGGCTAGGGTTTAATGTGTTAACCTAGCTATTTAAGTGTGGTTATGAAAAGAAAACATAACCAGCAGCCTCTCCTCTCATTTGTCACGCCACTTTGAGCCTCTCCAGCCATTCTTCTTCATCTCTCATCAATTCAAAGAGATTAGCCATCAATCTCTTGAATTAAGAACACTAGAAATTGTTTCTAGTGTCCTGTTTACATCTCTAATCTCTTAAAAGGCAGAACTTGAATTTCTAATTAATAGAAAAGGCTTTAGAAGCTGTTCAAGGGCTGCCATAGGTGTTCTTGGTGTGGACAAGCTAGAGGACAACATCCGGTGTCCTCAAGACGAATCTCAAAGCGCGACATACGCTGACACATCAAGAGGTTAGTGTAATCGTTCTTGATTTAATCTAGGGTTCTAAAATTAATCTGATTAATTTTAAAATCTTAAATGGCAAATACAGATCCAAAAACATATTAAAAGAGTTTTAATATGTTGTTTATCATTGAAATCAAATAGATAAAAATAAATCTTGCATGGTGCATGTGACCCTAGGTGAAAATTTTTGAATTCAATGGTATAATCTTGTGTTTTTCACGCTTTCGTTCCTTCACTGTATGTATGAAACAATGACATTGAGCAGTTGTACTATGAAGAACGAATAGTCAAATTACAGGTGAAAACAGAATTAAAAACTAGCTCTGATACCACTAAAACATGTCACGCCCTACCCCTCCGCAAGGCATAACATGATCCCGTAGTATACCTAATGAATTACCAACTTCGTCTACTGATAACCCATTAAATACACTATAAGGAATTTTAAAACTTTTCTTACTTCTTTTTACAGTGGTGAGCACTATTAACAGGTGTTAAAAAATTTTTTGCTGAAGTGAAACCAGATAACACATTTAAAGAATTAATAATTTCTGTAAAAATTTTAGCAGAGTGCCATCTATAATTTGAATAAACCAGTTCTTCAAAAACCTATAAAAAAACACTTCCTATATTTTGTTCAATCCCCAAATTCCAATATTCAATCAACACAATAAGTATCTCAACATTTGCCAACTCAAATGCACAATAATTTTCCAGTGTTTCAAAAGCTGAAATAAAAGAAATATATCACAATAGTTACAAGTCAAAATAATTTACAGATTTAATTTACAACTTCAATGTACAATTTTAATTTACAACTACTCAAAACCAAGAATACTATATACATACAGTGAACATATATTACAAAACAAAATGCAAAATATGGTATACTCAATATACCCGATGAACTCTCAATGAAGCACTAGCAGCCTAGTCTGCTGCCTTATCAGTCTGTCTACTGCATGACAATGAAAGCTATCACGAGCCAATGTCTCAATAGTACGATATTAACAAAATGTAACTTTAAATCACAAATCATAAGTCATATAACCAGTGAATACTTAAAACCATAGTTAAATTAAAAGACAGTGAATGTCATACAGAATTTAAACTCCATTTCACAATGTCACAATAAATATCAATAAATCACACACACAGCTTACTCATGTTCCAAAGTCCAATTCATCCCAAGAGCCGATGGCTAATGAGGAATAACATAGCTAGCTAGCAATAATATGAGTACTCATTCTATTCGTCCTCAACAGGCACACACCTCAACACTTCACCCAGAGAGAGAATTCAAAGTTAATTCGTCCCACTAGACAAGCTAGCGAGGAATTCAATCAATATACATGATAGCTGTGGTTTCAAATCATTTACAATGTTTTTCAAACAATAAGTATCCATCAAATATCATTAAGACAATTTTTTTCATAATTTAAACAGTAATATACAATTTATCATAATTCATTTCAATTGAAAATTCAAAAGAAGTAACTGTTGTGCACAAACCTCGGATAAATGTCTCTTGGCTCTGACACAGTGTTTCCTTCCCCTTCCCTGAGTCTTTGCTAACTGAAACACACAATTTGAAGTGTTGCAGTACTCATTTAAACTGTCTCTAAAAAAAAATCTTAATAATTAATTTATTTAATTCTAGACCATGTCATGGTCAATTTAAAAATTCTAGTCATAATGCACCAAAATGGTAACTTTAGGTCATTTTTAAGACACTTTTGGTTCAGCCAGTTTTTGGACCTGAACTTGTGCAAGCTATTTGGCTTGGTTCTGGCCATTTCTAGGCTTTCGTGTCTTCATAAGAATTGTAGATATATGTCTCAACTATTCATGGTAAAAATTTCAGGTCAATTAGACCTGTTTTGGGTAAGTTATGGTCAAAACACTAACTACTGCCCAAATGGTCAATTTTCAGGCTTTCAAATCACTACTTCGGATTTAGTCATTTTTCAAGTCACCTTCTAGGCAGAATTTTGGTAAGCTTCCTTCATGAAAGTTGGCACATTTTGTGCCTAGTTTCATCTCCAATTGGTCTCATACCAATTGGAGTCACACACTTAAGGTTCTAAGCCAAAACATGCACTGCCCTACTACACATTATTCATCCTTTACCAATTACACATTCAACACTTACCAAGTTAACTCTTCCATGCCAATTCTGGTTGTACCATACCATTAACACATTTTACTTCACATTTTTGGTCATTTGGGCAGCTTGTAACCACTCTCAACATATACACTATAATACAGAATTTTCCAAAGTCTCATTTACAACAATTTAACGACATGACATGCCTCATTTACATGTCCAAATTCAAATAATCATTTATATACACATGCTGCCATCAAAGACAACATAATTCAACAATATTTCATGAACTCAAACACTTCAATCTTCTTCATGAGGCTGCCACAAGTTTACACATACTCATCAATTTCCATTTTCACTTTTCAAGCTTCCAAATCAAACCTTACACATGGAATTCAACTACATTACAATCAAACATTTAAATCATCATTCAAACCACTATTTACATGCAAGAACAAGCTGTTCATAGTGAAGTTCCATGGCTGCCAAAATGGTGCACCACCATTAACTCATCAAACTTCAAAACTTCTTCCTTAAATCAACTCACCACAACATCCACTCAAAGTTTAATGAAACAAGAATAAAAAATACACAGTTACCACTTTTGAAGTTCTTCAAAACCTCACCAAAACTTAACTTTCTTGCTCCCTAAGTGCTGCCCAAGTTGTATAGAACAACTTTAGTGAAGAGTCCTAGAAGGATTGATGGCTTGATGATGGTGGTTTTACCATTGCATGGTGGACAGCCATCGATGGAAGCTTGGAAGAAATGGGTTCGGCAATGCAGAAGAATAGATGAGGAAGAAGGCTGTTAGTAGAGGTGGCTGTCCCAAGTTTGATTATGTGTCAAATGTATTAAGTTAGTGGAGCATTAATTGAATAAAAGTATATTTTAATGTTAAACTTTCCAATTTTCTACATTTTTCCTCCTATCTTTTGCTATTTAGATTATGTACCACTATTTTAATTTTTCATGACATTTTCCAAGTGTAATATCATTTATTTTTAATGGAAATTTGGGTCAAAAGACAACTTGAGGTGTCAAATGAGCACAATGCCCCTATTCGGGTTGCATTCCCGATTTTTCAGTAACACCGAGTTTTATCATTTTCTCGATTTCTCGTCTTTCTTTATACTAATTATTTAATTTTTCTTTAATATTTCTAATGACATTTATACTTCAATAGATGTTAATTTAAGTCTTAACAATATTTTCCAGGGTTCCCGCGGTCCAGGGCTAGTCAACGGTCTACACCGCAACTTCATCGCTATGGTTTTCAGCTCGTTTAACTTGGTTACATTTCATTGCTATTATTTTTTCTTTTCTTTTCTTGTATTTCATTATTTTATGTCTCCTTACCCATATCTAAGTGTAGTTCTAGGCATCCTAGCTGTTTGGACAGACACTAGTCACTGGAACAATAGAACGCACTACCGAACATAGGGGTGTTACATGTGCAAGAACCTTCAGTGCAACCACCATCCCCAGCCAGACAATATGACAAGTTAATGAAGTATGGGCAATAGAGTTCAAGGGTACAGTAGACCCATTGGAAGTTGAGCAATGGTTAGAACGGATGGAGAGAGTATTTAAGAAACTGCACTGCACCTGTAACATCCTCCCAGTACGTGTTATGTATGTTCTGTTGCTTCGGTGACCTAAAGTCAGTCCAGGCAAGTCAGGATGTCTGGAACTACACTTCAAGAAAAATTAAAGAAAAAATAAGAGAGAGAAAATAAAACTAAGTTAAACGAGCCGGCACCGTAGCGATGGGTGACCATACTTAGAAGTTACGATGAAAGCAATTGCCGACCCCAGGACTGCGGGGAACCCTTAGAATTAAATCTTGAGACATAATTAAAGGTTTATTGAAATGTAATTGACACTAGAAATATCAAGAAAAAAATTAATAAATTAGTATAAAGAAAAACGAAAAATAGAGAAACAGACAAAAATCGGTGTTACCGAAAAATCGAGAATACAACCCGAAGAGGGGCATTTTGGTCATTTGACACCTAGAGTTGCCTTTTGACCTCAATTTCTATTAAAATATAAATGATATTATACTTTGAAAATGTCATGAAAAATAAAAAAGAGATACATAATATAAATAAACAAGGAATGGTGGTTAAAGTGTAAATGGTGAAACTTTAAATCATTAAACATTAAAAAAATGATTTAGTGCTCCACTAACACCTAATTTGGGACACATAAGGGACTTTGGGACTGCAGATCCCACTCATTTCATCTTCTTCTTCTGCAATCTTCTTCTTACCGAAATGGAGCTCTCAACCAAAACCTCCATGGACGCACACATTGAAGCTTTCTCTCTCCATCATCAAACCATAATTTCTGCAATTATTCTTCATTAAAGTTGATCTACACATCTTGGGAAACCTTTAGGCAACAAAAAGTAGAGTAAATTCCAAGGTTTTATCAAGTTCAAGTTGAGGTAAGTGTCCAAATTCCCTCCCTTTCTTTAGTGAACTTCATGTTTAGGTTGAGGTGTGTTGAATGGTGAAGGAAATTTTGAGAAATTGTTAAGCAATGGAATTGTTCAGTTTTGGCA
This sequence comes from Hevea brasiliensis, assembly GCF_030052815.1. Lineage (NCBI taxonomy): Eukaryota > Viridiplantae > Streptophyta > Magnoliopsida > Malpighiales > Euphorbiaceae > Hevea > Hevea brasiliensis. The sequence continues at coordinate 77,060,082 of NC_079504.1, forward strand.
GCCATGAGAGTCAAAGATGTTCAGTTTTTCTTACTTCTAATGGATGGAAATTAATGTTGATTTAGTCAATTTAAAGTTGTAGTAAATTAGTTTCCATGTATATGTATATTGAGTACTTGAATTTAAGGGTTTGGAAAGCAAATTGAATATCTTAGCAAACTGCCACTTTTGGCAGCCTTTAAATTCATGAATTAATGTTTGGTTTCATGAATTTCCTTGATGAATTATGGTGAAGATGAATTAAGGGCAGTTTATGTGAAGTAATGGTTGGGAGGTATATGTTATAATCAAGTGTTTTCATGTATATATTATGTTAAATTTAACTTTACAAATTAGGGTTGTATACTGTACATGGAGTGTAAGACCCCTCACCCGACTACAGTGTAGCCGAGCGAAGTGTACTACATTCGATGCCGGAGCACTCTATCTTGTCTTACTTTATTATTTGAATAATTTGATCTCGTTATATTTTAATATCAATTATTTTTCTACTGAAAAACCAGCGGAGTTTCTCCTAGTTTATTATCAGTTGACGTATTTTACTATTCACTTACTTGAAATTTTCAATAATATTTTACAATAAAAATATCATTCATGCTCATCATATTCATCTCACATTCAATTCTTGTAATTCACATACTCATTTGTACAAATCTATTCATACTCAATTCATGTGTAAACATTCTCAAATTACATAAGCAAAATTTTCAAATTTTCTTAATCTACATAATTTACAAAATAATTGCATAATTTCACAATTTGCATTATCTACAAATTAATTATAGTTCTATAATCTATATTTCAATATACAATTCATAGTTTACATTACAAATAATAACTAATTATAATGTACAAAATACATAATATGATCTATATGGACCCTATCTACATGCATTGCTAAGGAGGTGACAACCATGAAGACTCTGCAGATCAGACTCCAAAATCTCTGTTTAGTATTCGCTGGGCTTTAACTTCAGTACCTGCACGAGGAAACAAATCCATCGCACTAAGCATTGCTGCTTAGTTGTGCAATAATATAACAAGAAATAATATATACAAATATATATATATATATATATATATATATATATATATATATAATTGGAGCATATTTTCTATACTCAAGAAGTTTACTGGGTTCATATGAAATTTGCCATACAATACATTTTTTGTCATTTATGTTGCTCTCTAGAATCACTTCTTTCATAAGTTTACAATAATCATTTATATAATGTACAAATAAATCTAAAATTTATACTTATACTTATATTCTTATGAAAAATCACATTTGTAATGTTATTTAAGTTATAATTCTTCTACTAGTCTTTTTATCACTTCCTTGATACTTTATAAGTTGTTTACAAACATTTCGTAATATTTAAAATGTTTAGAACTAATTTAATTTATTTCAGATCATTCTAAGGAACAAATTTTTGGAGTTAATCTAATTTATTTCAGAACTTCTTCTCATTTATTTACTTTTTAGCATTTTTAATTGCTAATATTCATAACTTATTTTAATAAATTAGACTGCCCAAGTAACCTACGATAGGCTGACTAAACTGGATAATGGGTCGTTGACACTGGACACCACTGTGCCTCGGGCCGTCATACCATAGGATGCAGAACGTCAACCATGTATGCAGTCAGTATAGCTAAAAAGCCATGATAACACATAATCGGGTATTAAGCCATGAGTGTGGGCATAAAGCCATGAATACAGGAATAAAGCCTTTCGCAGTACTGCTAAAATAATACCCTATTGGCATGCCAAACTATCCAATTTGACACACATGTCTAGGCAATACGAGGGCACATAATATCATTAAATATTAATATATTGTGTTTTATGACTTCATTATTTCATAATAATTTTCAATTATAATGTATACATTCATTTGATCATATATATGATCACAATTCATATCAATTATCCCTTTATATCATTGTACTCAAAGTACTTTTCCTTTCTACAATAATGAGAACTAATGTCTCATTCATACATTAATATGGTTCATTTATTCATTCATTATGTTATTCATATTTATCACAATTCAAAAAAATGATTCTCATGTGCCATTGTATTCAAAACATTTTTCCTTTCTCATTTATACATTTTATGAATTCTATTTGTGAAGGGCATATAAAACCTAACTACCTATTCACATCAATTAGGTAACTTACTTTTCATGTTTCAAGCAATCCATGAACATTTCATGGATTTCAAATTTATGGCCTTAATCTCCCTTTAACATTATAGTTCTTACACTTTGTGTCTTTATATTACTATTCACATTACTATTCACTCAAATTATTGACTTTTTAATACATAATGAATTTATTGAACCTAAGTTCACCAAGATACCATATTTTGCATTCTAAAGTTGTTGGTATCGGTTGCTAATACCATTTCAAAGCTTAGTGCTGGTTACTTTACAATTTTCAAATTTCAAGCAGTAAGTTTTCTGTTCTATTGGTCATTTGTACAGTAGGAATTTGATAAAATTTTCTTCATAAAAGTTGTTCCTTATTGTGTCTAGTTACATTTCTTTTTTTGAATTACTCCATTTGGAGTTTTATAGCTCAAGTTATGGTCATTTTACCATAACTGGCCGGATTGACCTATACCCAGAATTTCAGGGCAATTTGGTTCTGCTAGATTTTGTGACCTAAGTTTGGTTGGTAATTTGACTAGGTTATGGTTAGAATTTGGATTTATGTTCTTCATGAAGGTTGTAGGCTATGTCTCAGCTTTCTGTTGGTAAAATTTTAGATCAATTAAACTTTTCTACACTGAGTTATGACCATTTGAACAAACACTGTTCATTTGGTCATTTTCCAGGGACAGCATGTTGGTCACCCGGATTAGGGTAATTTTTAGGTCAATTTGGTTTGGTTTTCTGAGCAGGGTTTCTTTACCAAAGTTGTATCATTATGTGTCTAGTTTCATGTTCAATTGGCCTTACACCAATTGAACCTATACAACTCCAGTTATAGCTCAAACAATACATTGGACTCAAAGGTTTGAATTTCCTGCATAAGAATCAACACTCCCAAATTCAATTCTCCTAACTCCACAAACTGCATTTGACATATTTGGCACTTCTAATGGTCATTAAATCATCTCAACATCATCAAATTCTAAGCAATAATACAAAAACTAAGTTAGGTCAAAACCCTAACTTATAATTTCAATCTCAATCATATATCCATGCAATTTGATTTCTAATGCCTCAAACTTCATTAATCAACTTTACTAACTAAAACAAAATCATCAAAACCATCAAATTCATTTACTTCATAGGGTTGTCACAAATTGAAACTTCAACATATTCCAAGTTTTCTTTTCCTTTCATGCCATTTCAACTAAATCAAGCATGCTTTTCATGCTTAGGAAAGATAAAGGGTATGGTTAGTGCACTAACCTCTTTAACCACTCTCTTGGCTTGTTGAAACCTTAGAATTTTTTTCACTTTCTTCAAATTTCTTGGCAGCCAAACACTTTTCCTTGGTGTGGGTGTAATTTTTAGTGAAGGTGGTTAGAGCTTTTAGAGTGAGGAAGGGTGGAAATTCAAGCTTGAAAAATGGAAGAGGAACTCATCCATGGTGGTGCGGAAACTTTGAGGAAGAAAGGAGCAGAATATTTTTTTCAATTTTTGGTTTTATTTATCCTCTTTTTTTAGTTAACTAAGTGGGGCTTAATTGTGATTGGTGGATAGGTTTTTAATGACATCATATGATGTCATAATTATGTATTTTCTTTCATTTTCTTTTCTTCTTTTCTCTACTCATTTTCAATTCAATTTTTAGCATTATTTATTCATCTTTTAGATCATAATAATTATTTACTTAACTGGACAAGTCAGCCAAAAATCATCTCTAAAGACGAAATGACCAAAATGCCCTCCGTTTGGCTTAACAGACTAAAATTGTCTGTACCGATTGAAAACTTTTTCTAAACCTTTTCTTGGCATTCTAATGCCATAGAAATCTCAATGACTCTTCTCTGGAGTCCCAATAATTATTTCATAAATTTTCTCTCGAGTCTGGGGTCGGTAACTGTCTTTACCGATACTTTCCCATACTAGGGCACCGGCTCATTTAACTTAGTTGTATTTTATTTCTAAACTTTTTCCTAAATTTTTCTTTTTAATATTTGAGTTAATTATGGTTTCTCACTTTAGTTTAAATATTTTTGTAGACGTTCTAGCTGTCCGGACCAACACCGGTCACCGAAACAGTAGAATGTACGGAATTGCTACAGTGAGGGTGTTACAATTCTTCCTCTCTAATAAAAATTTCATCCTTGAAATTTACCGGGTGTAGGTATATGAGATAATTCCTTTACCTTTCTATTGCTCCCTCTATCTACTCCTTTTATATATATATGGTATTATTTAGTCTTTTCGAATCTATCATTATATACTTAGGCATATCATAAAGGAAGGATACTTTACCTCAAATTCACATTTGGGGCTTCTTGCACCTCTCCGGCTTGGGTGACATTTGGAAGTGGTGTTACTATTGTACTTGGTTCTTCCATGACCTCTGTCTGGGTCCGTGGTAAATTCCTCTTAGGACAATCTTTCAGACGATGGTCTATGGCCCCACATTTATAACAAGCTCCAGTCAATCCTCTACATTCACCTTTATACCACTTGTTACAATGACCGCATTTTCTTGCTAGTCCTAGCGCACTCACTACTAGTGTTTCTGGTTGATCTTTTTTTATGTATAGGCCTGGGTCTCGATCTCCTACATTGATCAAATGTCTGACTTAACTGTTCTTTCGACCTCTTATTACTAGACTGTCCAAATTTCCTCTTTTATTGATCACCACTCCTCTTCTGTTCCTCTTCATGAACACAACTAATATATTTCTTTCTGAACACTTCGCTCGACTACACTGTAGTTAGGTGAGGGGTGTTACATTTATTGGTATCAGAGCACCCTTTCTTGTCTTACTTTATTATTTTAATAATTTGATCTTGTTATATTTTAATATTAATTATTTTTCTACGGAGAAACCAGCGGAGTTTTCCCTATTTTATTATCAGTTGATGTATTTCACTATGCACCTACTTGAAATTTTCAATAATATTTTACAATAAAAATATCATTCATGCTCATCATATTCATCTCACATTCAATTCTTAGAATTCACATACTCATTTGTACAAATCTATTCATACTCAATTCATATGTAAACATTCTCAAATTACATAAGCAAAATTTTCAAATTTTCTTAATTTACATTATTTACAAAATAATTACATAATTTACATGATCTACAAATTAATTACAGTTCCATAATCTATATTTCAACATACAATTCATAGTTTACATTACAAATAATAACTAATTATAAAGTACAAAATTCATAATATGATCTATATGGGCCCTATCTACATGCATTGCTGAGGAGGTAACAACCTTGAAGACTCTGCAGATTAGGCTCCAAAATCTCTATTTAGTATTCGCTGGGCTTTAACTTCAGCACCTGCGTGAGCAAACAGATCCATCGTGCTAAGCATTGCTGCTTAGTGGTGCAATAATATAACAAGAAATATTGTATACAAATAAAAATAATTGGAGCATATTTTCTATACTTAAGAATTTTACTGGGTTCATATAAAATTTGCCATACAGTACATTTTTCGTCATTTATGTTGCTCTCTAGAATCAGTTCTTTCATAAGTTTACAATAATCATTTATATAATGTACAAATAAATCTAAAATTTATAGTTATACTTATATTCTTATGAAAATCACATTTGTAATGTTTTTTAAGTTATAATTCTTCTACTAGTCTTTTTATCACTTCCTTGATACTTTCTAAGTTTTTTACAATCATTTCGTAATATTTAAAATGTTTAGAACTAATTTTAATTTATTTCATATCATTCTAAGGAATAAATTTTTGGAGCTAATCTAATTTATTTCAGAACTTCTTCTCATTTATTTACTTTCTAGAATTTTTAATTGCTAATATTCATAACATATTTTAATAAATTAGACTGCCCAAGTAACCTATGACATGCTGACTAAACTGGATAACGGGTCGATGGCACTGGACACCGTGGTGCCTCAAGCCGTCATACCATGAGACACAGAACGTCAACCACGTATGTAGTCTTTATGGCTAAAAAGTCATGATAACACATAATCGAGCATTAAGCTATGAGTGTGGGCATAAAGCCATGAATGCGGGCATAAAACCATGAGTGCGGGCATAAAGCCTTTCGCAGTACTGCTAAAATAATACCCTATTGGCATGCCAAACTATCCAATCTGACACACATGTCTAGGCAATATAAGGGCACATAATATCATTAAATATTAATATATTGTGTTTTATGACTTCATTATTTCATAATAATTTTCAATTATAATGTATACATTCATTTGATCATATATATGAGCACAATTCACATCAATTATCTCTTTCTATCATTGTACTCAAAGTACTTTTCCTTTCTACAATAATGAGAACTAATGTGTCATTCATACATTAATATGGTTCATTTATTTATTCATTATGTTATTCATATTGATCACAATTCAAAACAATGGTTCTCATGTACCATTGTATTCAAAACATTTTTCTTTTCTCATTTATACATTTTAAGAATTCTATTTGTGATGGGCATATAAGCCCTAACTACCTATTCACATCAATTAGGTGACTTTCTTTTCATATTTCAAGCAATCCATGAACATTTCATGGATTTCAAATTTATGGCCTTAATCTCCCTTTAACAATATAGTTCTTACACTTTGTGTCTTTATATTACTATTCACATTACTATTTACTCAAATTGTTGACTTTTAATACATAATGAATTTATTGAACCTAAGTTCACCAAGATACTACATTTTGCATTCTAAAGCTGTTGGTATTGGTTGCCAATACCATTTCAAAACTTAGTGTTGGTTACTTTACAATTTTCAAATTTCAAGTACTAAGTTTATTATTCCATTTGTCATTTGTACAGTAGGAGTTTGACAAAATTGTCTTCATGAAAGTTGTTCCTTATTGTGTCTAGTTACATTTCTTTTTTTTTTTTAATCACTTTATTTGGAGTTTTGTAGCTCAAGTTATGATCATTTTACCATAATTGGCCGGATTGACCTGTGCCCAGAATTTCTGGGCAATTTGGTTCTTCCAGATTTGGTGACCAAAGTTTGGTTGGCAATTTGACTAGGTTATGGTAAGAATTTGAATTTGTGTTTTTCATGAAGGTTGTAGGGATATGTCTCAGCTTTTGGCTGGTAAAGTTTCAGATCAATTGAGCTTTTCTACACTGAGTTATGACCATTTGAAAAATACTATTCATTTAGTTATTTTCCAGGGATAGTGTTACACCCTACCCCTCTGTAAGGCATAACATGATCCCGTAGTATACCTAATGAATTACCAACTTCGCATACTGATAACCCATTAAATACACTACAAGGGATTTTTAAAAACTTTTCTTACTTCTTTTACAGTGGTGAGCACTATTTACAGGTGTTAAAAACCTTTTTGAACTGAGGTGAATTAACTAACACATTTAGACTATTAGTAATTTCTGTAAAAAAAATTTTGGCAGAGCGCCCTCCGTAATTTGGATAAAACAGTTCTTTAAAAACCTGTAAAAAGCACTTCAATATTTTTCTTAATCTCAAACTCTAGCATAATTCAACACAAATCCACAATAATTTTTCAAAGACTGAGATACAATAAATATAATATAATTTTTACAAGTCCAAATAACTCATAATTTATTTTACAACTTTAATGTACAATTTTAATTTACAACTTTAATGTACAATTTTAATTTACAACTGCTCAAAACCAAGAACACTATATACATACAGTGAACATACATTACAATATAAAATGCAGAATATGGTATACTCAATATATCCGATGATCTCTCAATGTAGTATTAGCAGCCTAATCTGCTGCCCTGTCAGTCTGTCTACCTGCGACAGCAATGAAAAGCTATCGCTGAGTAAAATTTACTCAGTGATGCACAATAACAATTTGAAATGCGATATATAAATCTTTTATTGATAATTCACAAATCAAATAATTCACAATTCCATTTCACAATTTACAAAGTTCATATAACATAAATTTGATCAAATAACTGAATAATGCAGTTTTGCCAATCAATAACACCATTTGATCAAATAACTGAATAATACAGTTTTGCAAATCAATAACACAATTCGATCAAATAACTGAATAATACAATGTTGCCAATCGATAACATAATTTAGGCCATGACACAATTTTTCCACACATGCTGTGTTGTACACCACGACAAGACACACTCACCCCAATAATCGAAATCAATGAGGGAGGAAGCTAGCTGAATAATGAGTACTCATCTACACTCATCTCAGACTGGGAAGTCAAAGAGGGAGGAACATAATCACACTCACCCCTGACTGATAAGTCAAAGAGGGAGGAATATCACACTCACCCCATAAATGGAGGAGGAACATAGTAACAGTGTCATGCCAAGTGTGAATCAAAACAATTTCAAATCACAATATTTCATACAAACCATAAATCACATTTTATCTCAAATTTTCCATTTGCAAAGTTGGCAACACAATAAGTTCCAAATAATATTCCCAAAAACAAAGCAATAAAAAATTATTCATAACTCATTTCTCCAAATAAATTTGCTAGTAAAAGCAGTGAATATAAAAGTATTGTGCACGGACACAATTTAAAATAATAACATACAAATAATTATAATTTACTTCAATTGAAAATTTCAAAAGAAATACTTATTGTGCACAAACATAATTTAAAATAATAACATACAAATAATCGTAATTTATTTCAATTGAAAAATTCAAAAGAAATACTTATTGTGCACAACACAATTTAAAATAATAACATAGAAATAATCATAATTTATTTCAATTGAAAAATTCAAAAGAAATAATTATTATGCACAAACCTCTGATAACTGTCTCTTGGCTCTGACTCAGTGTTTCCTTCCCCTCGAAGTCTTTGCTAACTGAGAAACACAATTTGAAGTGTTTCAGTACTCATTTAAACTGTCTCTAACGATAATGCTTGATAATTAATTCACTGAATTCATTTATTTTCTTAGTCAACCTACTACGTCGACCCTTGGTACATTCTAGGTAATTTAGGTTTTAATGTCATTAATATGTCACATTCGATAGTCTTTTAGGGTTGGTACATGTTACCAAATTCATTTCCGTGTATATTGCATTTTCTTGCGATTTGTTGGATTCCAGGATACTAGTTTGACCTAGCCGGACGACCTAGTTTCCTCGGTTTTCGGATTTCGGTCAAAACTACAAACTTGTAGATCTATGTCTTATGGAACGCGGGGTAAAATTTTAGGTCATTCTGAGTTATGTAGGCCAAGTTATGGTCATTTTACTATTGCTGGTCAAATTGCACCAAAATTGGTAATTTTAGGTCACTTTAGGTCAATTTAGGTTCGGCCAGTTTTTGGACCCGAACTTGTGCAAGCTGTTTGACTTACTTATGGTCATTTCTGGGCTTTGGTGTCTTCATAAGACTTGTAGATATGGATCTTAACTATTCATGGGTAAAATTTCAGGTCAATTGGACCTGTTTTGAGTGAGTTATGGCCTAAACACTAACTGCTACCCAAATGGTCAATTTTCAGGCCTCATTTGCACTTGATCCGGATTTGGTCATTTTTCAAGCTACCTTGCAAGCAAAATTTTGGTATGCTTCCTTCATGAAAATTGGCACATTTTGTGCCTAGTTTCACCTCCAATTGGTCTCATACCAATTGGAGCCACACACTTAAAGTTATAGGCCTAAAATGCATACTGCCCTATTGCACTTTCTTTATTACTCATCAAAGCTCACTTTTAGCATTTACCAATTCACACATTCTTACCCAATCTGGTTTGTACCATAACCTAAACATATTTTACCACATATTGTTGATCATTTTGGCAGCTTACAATCACATTCAGCATACACCATAAAGTACAGAATTTACCAAGTCCAAGTTACACACAATTTAACTATATAACAAGTTCATTTACATGTCTAAACTCAAACCCTTGTACACATATACAATCTGCCATAGCAAGCACCATAATTCAACAATGTAATTTCATAAACCAACCCATGAAATAACATTTTTTTGGTTCACAATGCAAGCTGCCAATTCATACATCACACTCCATAAATTTCCAAGCTTCAAATTTCAAATACACATCCACATATACTAAGTATACATCACCCAAATAATTTCCTACACACCTATACATTTAATCAATCTTTTAATCTACCATTTAGAAGCAAGAATAAGCTGTTCTCAAAGTGTTTCCATGGCTGCCAAAAATATAGCTCTCCCTTTAAACATCAAACCTTAAAATTCTTTCCACAATTCAAGTACCCATAACATCCACACAAACTTTAATGAAGCAAGCATCAAAAATACATATTTACCACTTTTGAAATTCTTCAAAACCTCACCAAAACTTAAATTTCTTACTGCCTATCTACTGCCCAAGTTGTATAGAACAACTTTAGTGAAGGACTCTTGAAGAAACTAGGGCTTGATCATGGAGGATTGGAGCTTCATGCATGAATGGCCATGGAGTTTTCTTTGGGATGCATTCGGCTGGTTCATTTGCTGGAGGTTGAAGATGATGTTCAGCTGTCCAAAGTGTCTTTTATAGGTGGTCCAAGCTGCCTTAGTGGAGCACTTAATTTATTTTAATGTTTAATTATTCAAACTTTCTCAATTTTCATTTTTATGCCCCAAACTTCCATCATTTATACTATGTACCACAATTTTAATTTTCATGACATTTTACAAATATAATATCATGTATTTTTAATGGACATTCAGTTCAAAAGACACCGGGTTGCATTCCCGATTTTTCGGTAACACCGGGTTTTGTCCGTTTTTTGATTTCTTACTTTTCTTTATACTAATTAATTAATTTTTCTTTGATATTTCTAATGGTATTTGTACTTCAATAGGTGTCTATTTAAGTCCTAAAAATATTTTCCAGGGTTCCCTGTGGTCTAGGGCTAGTCAACGGTCCACGCCGTGACTTCCCGGTGCGGTCACCCATCGCTAGGGCTCTCGGCTCGCTTAACTTAGTTGCATTTCTTTAATATTATTTTTCCTTTATTTTTCTTGTATTTTCTTTTCTCGTATTTCATTATTTAATGTCTCCTCACTCATATCGAAGTGTAGTTCTAGGCATTCTAGCTGTCCGGACAATACTGGTCACCGGAACAGTAGAACGCACTACCGAACTTAGGAGTGTTACAGATAGCATGTTTGTCACCCGGAGCAGGGTAATTTTTAGGTCAACTTAGTTTGGTTTTCTGGGCAAGGTTTCTTCACCAAAGTTGTACCATGATGTGTCTTGTTTCATGTCCAATTGACCTTGCACCAATTGAACTTACACAACTCCAGTTATAGCTCAAACAATACATTAGACTCAAAGGTCTGAATTTCCTGCATAAGAATCAACACTCCGAAATTCAATTCTCTCAACTCCACAAACTTCATTTGACATATTTGGCACTTCTAATGGTCATTAAATCATCTCAACATCATCAAATTCCAAGCAATAATACAAAAACTAAGTTAGGTCAAAACCCTAACTTATAATTTCAATCTCAATCATATATCCATGCAATTTGATTTCTAATGCCTTAAACTTGATTAATCAGCTTTACTAACTAAAACAAAATGATTAAAACCATCAAATTCATTTACTTCCTAGGGCTGCCACAAATTGAAACTTCAACATATTCCATGTTTTCTTTTCTTTTCATGCCATTTCAACTTAATCAAGCATGCTTTTAATGCTTAGGAAAGATAAAAGGTATGGTTAGTGCAGTAACCTCTTTAACCACTCTCTTGGCTTGTTGAAACCTTAGAATTTTTTTCACTTTCTTCAAAGTTCTTGGCAGCCAAACACTTCTCCTTAGTATGGGTGTAATTTTTAGTGAAGGTGGTTAGAGCTTTTAGAGTGACGAAGGGTGTAAATTCAAGCTTGAAAAATGGCAAAGGAACTCTTCCATGGTGGTGCGGTAACTTAGAGGAAGAAAGGAGCAGAATAATTTTTTTTTTTTTTTTGGTCTCATTTGTCCTCTTTTATTACTTAATTAAGTGGTGCTTAATTGTGATTGGTGGATAGATTTTTAATGACATCATATGATGTCATAATTAGGTATTTTCTTTCATTTTCTTTTCTTCTTTTCTCTACTCATTTTCAATTCAATTTTTAGCAATATTTATTCATATTTTAGATTATAATAATTATTTATTTAATTGGACAAGTTGGCCAAAAATCATCTCTGAAGACGAAATGACCAAGGTGCCCTCTGTTTGGCTTAACAGACTAAAATTGTTTGTACCGATTGAAAAAATTTTCTAAACCTTTTCTTGGTATTCTAATGGAATAGAAATCTCAATGACTCTTCTCTAGAGTCCCAATAATTATTTCATAAATTTTGTCCCGAGTCTGGGGTCGGTAACTGTCTTTACTGATACTTCCCCATACGACCACCTATTGCTAGGGCACCGGCTCATTTAACTTAGTTGTATTTTATTTCTAAAATTTTTCTTAAATTTTTTTTATTAATATTTGAGTTAATTATGGTTCCTCACTTTAGTTTAAATATTTTTCCAGACGTTCTAGCTGTCCAGACCGACACCGGTCACTGGAACTGTAGAATGTACGGAATTAATACAGTGAGGGTGTTACATGGAGCACTTGTATATTCTGTCCAAATGAACATGATTGAGATATGATGAATGGTATAAAAGTGTTATTAAGGTATATTTGTAGTTTTGGGAGGAGGAGAAGTGTCATTTGGAAGTGTTCTTTGTGTGCAGATTTTGTGTTGTGAAGGTAGTAGGAAAATTGAACCATAAGTGACAATTGGTGACCTCAATTGGTATGAGGCCAATGAGAGGTGAAACTAGACATAAAATAGGCTAACTTTCATGCAGAAATGTTACCAAAATTCTGCCTAGAAACTGACCTTAAAAATAACCTAATCCGTAATTGGTAAGTGCAAGCCCAGAGTTTTTACCATATGAATAGTAGTCACTAAGATGACCATAACTTACTCAAACTAGGTCAAAATGACCTGCAATTTGTAACACCCCTATTTTCGTTAGTGCGTTCTACTGTTCCAGTTGACTAAAGGTTGTCCTGGACACTAGGATGCCTAGAACTACACTTCAATATGAGAGAGGAGACATAAAATAATGAAATACAAGAAAAGAAAATACAAGAAAAATAAAGGAAAAATAATAGTAAAGAAATGCAATCAAGTTAAGCAAGTCGAGAACCCTAGCGATCGGGATCAGACCGAAGTCACAACATGGACCGCTGACTAGCCCTCGATTATGAGAACCTTGAAAATATTTTTAGGACTCAAAAAAATATTTATTGAAGTATAAATATCATTAGAAATATCAAAGAAAAATTAAATAATTAGTACAAAGAAAAGTGAGAAATCGAAAAACGGATAAAACCCGGTGTTACCGAAAAATCGGGAATGCAACCCGAACAGGGGCATTGTGGTCATTTGACATCCCGAGTTATCTTTTGACCTAAATTTCCATTAAAAATAAATAATATTACACTTGGAAAATATAATGAAAAATTAATTTAGGGGTACCTAATGTAAATAGCAAAAATGGAGGGTAGATGGAGTAATTATCAATTAAAATATATAATATGATTTAATTTATGTGAGTGGACCACTAAGGATTATAATATGCATTAAGTGGGCAGATTACTCCACTCACACTTCATCTTCAACCTTCAAAACCACCATTGCCATACTGAAGAGCTCCCAAATCCTCCATTGCCGCATGTGATTCAAGCTCCCACATCTCCTCCATTCCACCTCCAAACACCAAGGTTGCTTCATTAAAGTTTATCCCCACATCACAAGGAAGAGTTTGATAGCAATTTTAAGAAGTTTTGGTGAGGTTTTGAAGAATTTTCAAAGTGGTAAGTTTGTGTTTTTTATTATTGTTTAATTAAAGTTTGTAAGGATGTTATGGGTGTTTGATTTATGGAGAGGATTTTGAAGTTTGATGTTGAATGGGGAAGTGTACTTTTGGCAGCCATGGAACTTATAAATGGTGAATTAAATGATTGATTAAATGTATATTGTGTAGGAAATTGTTTGGGTGATGTATGCTTAGTATATGTAAATGTAAATTGAAATTTGAAGCTTAGAAATTAATGGAATGTAAAGGTACCATTGCGACAGTTTATTAATTCTTGAAGAATGCTGGAATTCATGCTTGGTTTATGGAATAATAATGTGGAATTTTAATAGTGGTTATGGTAGTTTGAGTGTATGTATGATGGTGTGAATTTGGATATGCAAAAGTGTTATGGTTAGATGCTTAAATTGTTGTAAATGAGTTGATAAATTCTGCACTTTATGGTGCACATTGAATGTAATTGTAAACTGCCAAAATGACCTATAATGTGTTGTGAATTATGTTTAGGTCATGGTACAACCAGAATTGGCTTGAATGTTAAGTTTGGTAAGTGTTAAAAGTGATGCTTGATGTGTATGAAATAAATGCAATAAGGCAGTTTGTGTTTTAGGCCTATAACTTTATGTGTGTGGCTCCAATTGGTATGAGACTAATTGGAGGTGAAACTAGGCACAAAATGTGCCAACTTTCATGAAGGAAGCTTGCCAAAATTCTGCTTGCAAGGTAGCTTGACAAATGACCAAATCCGGATTAAGTGCAATTGAGGCCTGAAAATTGACCATTTGGGCAGCAGTTAGTATTGAGGCCATAACTCACTCAAAACGGGTCCAATTGACCTGAAATTTTGGCCATGAATTGTTAAGACCCACATCTACAAGTCTTATGAAGACACCAAAGCCCAGAAATGACCATAAGCAAGTCAAACAGCTTGCACAAGTTTGGGTCCAAAAACTAGCCAAACCTAAAATGACCTAAAATGACCTAAAGTGACCAATTTCGATGCATTTTGACCAGCAATAGTAAAATGACCATAACTTGGTCTACATAACTCAGAATGACCTGAAATTTTGTCCCACGTTCCATAAGATATAGATCTACAAGTTTTTAGTTTTGACTGAAACCCAAAAACCGAGGGAACTAGGTTGTCCGGCTAGGTCAAACTAGTATCCCGGAATCCAGCAAATTGCAAGAAAATGCAGTATACACGAAAATGAACTTGGTAACATGTACCAACTCTAAAATACTATCGAATGTGACATATTAATAACATTAAAACCTAATTTACCTAGAATGCATTGAGGGTTGACATCTTAGGTTAACTAAGCAAATATTAGAATTCAGTGAATTAATTATCAAGCATTATCGTTAGAGACAGTTTAAATGAGTACTGAAACACTTCAAATTGTGTTTCTCTGTTAGCAAAGACTCAGGGAAAGGGAAGGAAACACTGAGTCAAGGCTAGGAGACAGTTATCAGAGGTTTGTGCACAACAGTTATTTCTTTTGAATTTTTCAATTGAAATAAATTATGACTATTTGTATATTATTGTTTTCAATTATGGAAATGTGTTTGAATGGATACTTATTGCTTGAAAAGCATTGTAAATAGTTTGAAACTATGGAAAAAATTGATATAGTGCGCTTTGTGAAAATTTGAAGTTAATTATGAATTGTGTTGCCATTTTGTGAATGAATTTATGACTTTAGAAATTTATTGGATTCTCAAGAATCATTTGAATAAAATGTTTGGAATTAATTTTGTGTTCACACTTAGCATGACATATCATATCATTCCTTCTCCATTTATGGGGTTGTGATCATTTATTTTCCTTCTCCATTTATGGAGTCGTGATCGTTTATTTTTCTCCCTCTCTGGTTTACCAGTTGAGGTGATCGGATGAGTACTCATTATATAGCTAGCTCCCTTCCTCATTGATTTTGATTAGTGGGGTTGTGATTGCTTTGTCGTGGTGTACAACGCGGCATTGATAGGAAATTTTGTGTCATGGCTTAAGTTGTGTATGAATTGGCAACACTGTGTTCGTAAATTATTTGACTAAATTGTGTTATTATGAGCTTTGATAATTTTTGAAATGGAGTTTAAATTCTTATTGACATTCATTGTCTTTTGAATTTAACTATGTTTTGATTACTGAGATTTATTGTGATATTGTGTCAAATTACTTATGACATTCATTGTCTTGAATTTAACTATGGTTTTACGTATCTATCATTTATATGATTTATGAACTGTGATTTAAAGTTGTATTTGGTTAATGTTGTGCACCACTGAGACATTGTCTCAGCGATAGCTTTCATTGCCACAGTGTAGACAGACAGTGGTAGTAGACTAGGCTGCTAGTACATCCAGCGAGAGATTATCGGGTATAATGAGTATATCACATTTTGCATTTTGTACTATAATGTATACACACTGTATGTATATATTGTTTTTGGTTTTGAGCAGTTGTAAATTAAAATTGTACATTGAAGTTGTAAAGTAAATTATGAGTTATTTTGACTTGTAAAAATTGTATTATATTTCTTGTATCTCAGTCTTTGAAAAATCACTGTGGATTTGAGTTGAGAAATATGTTGTGTTGAGAAATATGTTGGAGTTGAGATTTGGAAATATATTGAAGTGGTTTTTACAGGTTTTCTGAAGAACTATTTTATCCAAAATACAGATGGCACTCTGCCAAAATTTTTACAGAAATTCCAAATAATTTAAATGTGTTAGTTCTATCACTTCAGTTCAAAAAGGTTTTTAACACCTATAAATAGTGCTCACCACTGTAAAAGAAGTAAGAAAAGTTTTAAAATCCCTTGTAGTGTATTTAATGGGTTATCAGTAGACGAAGTTGGTAATTCATTAGGTATACTACGGGATCATGTTATGCCTTACAGAGGGGTAGGGTGTGACACAATTTTTACCATTAAAAGCTTAGACATAGGGCTACAATTCTTATGCATACACTAAAGCCCAGAAATGGGTAGAACCAAGTTAAATTGCTTGCCTAAGTTAGGGTATCAAAACTGCCTAAAACTGAATTTGACCTAAAATTGACCAAATTTTACACTAAAGATGTAATCTGTCCAGTCTCAGTAAATTGACCATATCATGGTCTATACAACTCAGAATGACCTGAAATTTGTGCTAAAAGTTCAATAAGACATAGAGCTATAATTTTGCTTCTTTGACCATAAGCTAAAAACCAAGAGAAGTAGGACATTAAGCTAGACCAATCTAGCACATTAAAACTGGAAATTTGACATTTACATACAATGAAGCTTGAAGTAATTTGGCAATAAATGCCAACTTGAAAAAAAAGGTAAATTGCACTATATTGACAGCATATTGACTTACAATTTGTGACATGTTGATACTAGAATCAACTTATCCATATTATCTAAAAAGGTCAACATTTACATTGACTTGTGAATTATATGATAACTAGTAAACTCAAAAAAAAAATAAAGAATTAAACAATTAATTTGTAATGTGCCCTAGTTTGCCTAGTTGACTAGTTTGGATAGGTTGGCATGCCAATAGGATTCTGATAGCTGTTCTGTAAATGGCTTTATGCCATACTGTATTTTTATGGCTTATTATGCCGCACTGTGATTTTAATAGCCTATGGCTATACAGATTGTGTTATTATACTTGGCTTATAGCCTGAATGACTATATGGCTTTTTAGCCACACTGTTTGCACACCGGGAGACACTTTGTGACCGATGGTATGACGGCCTGAGGTACTAGGTGCCCAGTGCTAGTATATTTGTTTATCCAGTCTGCTCATTGTATAAGCTACATGGGAAGTTAATTTAAGCATTATTAAATTCAAATAGCTAAATTCAATTTGTTGACATATAGCACTACCAAAATTAGCAAAAATGAAAAGTTAGCAAATAAAAGTAGAAAAAGCAACTGCAAAGAATATCGATTTCATAAATTCATAAACAATTCATTTATTTTATTTTAGTATATATTTCTTTATATTTGGCACCACTAAGCAGAATTGCTTAGCGCGTTGCTTTTGCTACGTGTAGGTATTAGAGACACAACTGGGGAGCCCAGCAGACCTATGATCGGGTGAGACATCAGATCTGCACAGGAGTCCAGAGTCATCTGCACTACACTGCATACATGGTAGGACTTAGGATCTTGTGTAATGACTATCAGTTGTATTTTGACATTTTGTTATGTAATTTTTTGTATTCTAAAACTTTAAGGTTTGTAATAATTTATACATATTAAACTCCTATGGAGAGTGTTTTGATGAATGTAAATTATGATGGATTGTATTTTGAAACTATGAAATAGTTGAGATTTTGAGAATATTATCATATTGAACTGTTTTTAATAGGTTTATAAGGACAGTTTGTCCGAAATACAGACGGCACCTTACCGGATTTTTATTACCATTTTTGAAACACTGATTTTATTAAAGTATGAAAATAGAACCAACATGATATGAATTTTACATAAAAGACTTCTTAAAATCAAATTGAGTTTAGGAAATGAGATAATCACAGACTAGGTGCTCCGACACGCCGTGTACCATGCCTTGCTCGGTTATACTGTAGACGAGTGAGGGGTGTTACATTTAGTGGTATCAGAGCACAGTTTAGGTGTTTCTGGACCTAGATAGTTTGTATATCATGCATTGCATTGTAAACGTTAAGATGACTCTAATGCAGATCTTTTGATTTGTTATTTTGATCAGAATATGGACTCCACATCGCAGAGGGCGGTCGATGAGGAGGTGGAGAGTCATGCTCCTTCTATGACTGAACTAGGAGACAGGAGGGAACCTGCTCCACCAGTACCAGATGCAACAACCACATTTCAGCAAATGGCTGAGTTCTTTAGACAGATGGCAGGAGTTATGCCACCACCCCTACCTCCACATCAAAAATCTCATATGGAGAAACTCAGGAAGTTTGGAGCAGTGGATTTTCTGGGCAAAAGGGAAGATGATTCTATCACAGCTGAAACAAAACTGGAAGAGTCTTGAAACAACTTCATTGTACTCCAGAGCAGAATTTGGAAGCTGTTGTGTCACTACTGCAAGATGATGCATACCAATGGTGGGATACAGTAACTAGTGAGGTGCCACCAGAACAAATAACTTGGGATTTCATTCTCACTGAGTTCAGAAAAGAAGTATGTGGGCAATGTATACCTGGAAGAGAAAAGAAGGAAATTTATTACCCTATGCCAGAGACAACTGACAGTGGCTGAATATGTCAGACTGAGGCGCTATGGGCGGGAAATAGTCCCTAATGAGGCAGAGAGATACAAGAGATTTTAGGAAGGACTTAATGATAACATTAAGGTAATGATTACAGCCTTGGAGATTATAGAGTTTGCCAAGTTAGTGGAAGCCACACTAAGGTTGAAAAAGTTAGAATAAATAAGCAAAACAGAAGGTACATATAGCAGAAAAAGAGGTCAGGGTCAGACTAATACATCTTCTGGCCCTACTAAGAAATTCAGAGGTTCACCTACTCAGAGTTTCAGTAGAGCACCAAGTCAGGGTCAATCAAAGAGGGCCAAATCTCAATTTGCATCGAGCAGAGGCCAATCCACACCTTCAGTGGCTAGCTCTCCAGGGACAAGGTTCAGGGGACTAGCCCCAACAGTATCTATTGCTTGCCCACATTGCCAAAAATGGCATAAGGGGGAATGTTGGAGAATGATAGGTGCTTGTTTACGGTGTGGGTCTACAGACCACCTAATCTATGATTGTTCGCGCAGAACTACTACATCTACTCTGGTATCAACTGTTAGGCTTGCCCCCCCAGCTCCAAGGGGTAGAAAGCAGAGTAAAGCTGAGGCAGTCGGTACTTCACAGAAATCTGTATCAGAGTTTGTGGAGAGAGCAGAAGGTAGAAAACTAGCCAGAGCCTATGCTATAGGGGCACAGGAGGAACAGGATGCTCCAGATGTCATCAAGGGTATGTTCCTCCTCTATAATACTTTGGTGCATGCATTAGTGGATCCTGGATCTACTCATTCATATATTTGTATCAAGCTGCCCGTAGAAAAGGGAATGCCAGTAGAGGAAATTGACCAAGACATCCTGGTCACAAATCCACTAGGCCACAGTGTGGTAGTAAACAAGGTATATAAGGGCTGTCCATTGAAGATTCAAGGGAAAGAGTTCTCAGTAGACTTAATAAAACTGCCTTTCCATCAGTTTAACGTGATTTTGGGAATAGACTGGTCATCCCATCATCAGGCAATGGTAGATTGTAAATTGAAGAGAATCTCTCTAAAAACTACTGAGAACGAAGAAATAATAGTTATGGGTGAAAGGACAGATTTCTTGTCCAATGTCATATCAGCTACAGTTGCAAGGAGATGGTTGAGAAAAGGGTGTAAAGCCTATCTGGCATACGTGGTTGACATTAGGCAGGGTAAACTTAACTTGTCTGACATACCTACAATAAAGGATTTCTCTGAGGTATTTCCTAAGGAATTGCCTAGTTTGCCACCAGAAAGGGAAGTTGAATTTGTTATTGAGATTATGCCAGGTACAGCTCCGATTTCAATTGCTCCGTATAGGATAGCACTTGCTGAATTGAAAGAGTTAAAAATCCAGCTGTAAGAATTACTAGACAAGGGGTTCATACGCCCCAGTGTGTCACCATGGGGAGCTCCGGTACTGTTTGCACAGAAGAAAGATGGGACACTGAGGTTATATGTTAACTACCGGCAGCTAAACAAAATAACAGTAAAGAACAAGTATCCGTTACCTAGAATTGACGATCTGTTTGATAAGTTGAAGGAAGCCAATGTGTTTTCTAAGATTGATCTCAGATCAGGGTATCATCAACTAAGCGTTAAGGATGCAGATGTGCCTAAGATTGCATTCAGAACTCGGTATAGGCATTATGAATTCCTGGTGATGCCATTTGGGTTAACAAACGCTTCAGCAGCATTCATGGACCTTATGAACTGTATCTTCCATCCATACTTAGATCGTTTCGTAGTAGGCTTCATTGATGACATCCTGGTGTATTCCAAGGATAAAGCAGAACATGATGAGCATTTGAGAATTGTTCTGCAGACTCTAAAAGAGAAGAAATTGTATGATAAATTGTCCAAGTGTGAGTTCTAGTTGAATGAGATTGCATTCCTTGGACATGTATTAGCTGAAGGGATTAGAGTGGATCCCAAGAAGATTGAAGCAGTGATGGAATGGAAGCCTCCCAGGAATACAACTGAGATCAGAAGTTTCTTGGAGTTAGCTAGATATTATAGAAGATTTGTAAAGGGATTTTCCCTGATAGCTGCTCCAATGACCAAATTACTACACAAGAATATGAAATTTGACAGGAACGACAAGTGTCAAGCCAGTTTTGAGAGGCTAAAAGCTATGTTGATAGAGGCACCGGTGTTAACACAGCCAGTGTAAGGAAAAGACTTTGTAGTCTATAGTGATGCCTCACATAATGGGTTAGGTTGTGTACTCATGCAAGAATGGAAAGTGGTCGCATACGCTTCTAGGCAGTTAAGGACATATGAAAAGAATTACCCTACTCATGATTTGGAGTTAACAGCAATTATCTTTGCATTGAAGATTTGGAGGCATGGCTTATATGGAGAAAAAAGCTACATATACACAGACCATAAGAGTCTGAAGTATCTGCTAAACCAGAAGGAACTTAATTTGAGACAGAGGTAATAGATTGAATTCCTGAAAGATTATGATTGTGTGATTGACTACCACCCTGAGAAGGCAAACGTAGTCGCTGATGCCTTAAGCAGAAAATCTATTATAGCATTAAGATCTTTGAACACCTAACTATCCTTAACTCATGACGGAGTTATTTTGGCTGAGTTGCAAGTGAAGCCGAATCTGTTACAACAGATACAGGATGGGCAGAAGACAGATGAGAAATTAATGGCTGTTATGGGCAAAATCACTGAGTGAAAGGAAACTGAATATGAAGTGAAAGAAAATGGGTGTCTGTACTATAAAGAAAGAGTATGTGTACCAGATGATAAAGAGTTGAAAACTAGTATTCTGAGAGAAGCACATAACAGTGTGCATGCTATGCACCCAAGAAGCAGAAAAATGTACCATGACCTGAAACTTCGATACTAGTGGCCAGGTATGAAGAAGGACATAACTGACTATGTAACTAGATGCTTGACATGTCAGCAAGTCAAACAGAACATCAAGTTCCATCAAGTTTGTTACAGCCCATAAACATACCTGAATGGAAATGGGACCGAGTCACTATGGACTTTGTCAGTGGTTAACCTCTCACTCAGAAGAAGCATGATGCAGTATGGGTGATTGTGGATAGGTTGACCAAATTACCACATTTTCTGCCAGTCAGAACTGACTACTCACTGGAAAAGCTAGCAGAATTGTACATTAGTGTGATAGTTAGACTATATGGAATTTCACTTTCCATTATATCTGATAGAGACCCGAGGTTTACATCTAGATTTTGGAAGAAATTAAAAGAATCCTTGGGCACACAACTCCATTTTAGTACAGCTTTTCATCCTCAGACGGATGGATAGTCAGAAAGAATAATCCAGGTAAATTCTGAAACTCATTGAGTTATTGCAAACAATAAATTGAACTGATAATGATAATAATAACCGAACATATGTGATAGGTCCTCGAGGATATGCTGAGGAGTTGTGTTATTGAGTTTGAGGGAAGTTGGGACAGATACCTTCCACTGGCAGAATTTGCATACAACAATAGCTATCAAGCTAGCATACAAAATGGCACCCTATGAAGCACTGTATGGAAGAAAATGCAGAACACCTGTATGTTGGACTGAATTGGGTGAAGATAAGCTAGTGGGACCAGACCTGGTAAAACAGACAGAGGAAAAGGTGAAATTGATAAAGGCCAATTTGAAAGTTGCCTCAGACCGACAGAAATCTTATGCTAACTTGAAAAGAAAGGAAATTGAGTATGAAGTTAGTGAGAAGGTATTTCTCAAAGTATCACCATAGAAGAAAGTGTTGAGATTCAGGAAAAATGGAAAATTAAGCCCTAGGTTCATTGGCCCATATGAAATTATTGAACATGTGGGACCAGTAGCCTATAGATTAGCCTTACCAACTAAGCTGGACAAGATACATAACATGTTCCATGTCTCGATGCTCAGAAGATACAGATCAGATCCTTCACATGTCATCTTAACAGAAGAAATTGTTGTACAACCTGACCTGACATATAAAGAAGAACCGATTAAAATCTTAGCACGAGAGTTAAAAGAGCTCAGAAACAAGACAATTCCGCTAGTGAAAATCCTATGGAGGCACCACATCACGGAAGAGGCAACATGGGAGAGTGAGGAGATAATGAGGTAACAGTTCCCTCAGCTCTTCACATTAGGTAAATTTAGAGGACGAAATTTTTATTAAGAGGGGAAGAGTTGTAACATCTTCCCTGTACATGTTCTGTATGTTTTGTTGTTCCAGTGACTTAATGTAGTCCGGGCAAGTTAGGATGTCTGGAACTACACTTTGGTGATAGTGAATAGACATATAATGATGAAATAAATAAAAAGAAAATACAAGAAAAATTAAAGAAAAAATAAAAGATAGAAAATGAAACTAAGTTAAACGAGCCGGCACCGTAGCGATGGTGACCGCACCAGGAAGTTATGGCGAAGGCAATTGCCGACCCTAGGATTGCAGAGAACCCTCGAAATTAAATTTTGAGAAATATTTAAAGGTTTATTGAAATGTAATTGACACTAGAAATATCAAAGAAAAATTAATAAATTAGTATAAAGAAAAACGAAAAATCGAGAAATAGAGAAAAATCGGTGTTACCAAAAAATTAGGAATACAGCCCGAAGAGGGGCATTTTGGTTATTTGACGCCTAGAGTTGCCTTTTGACCTCAATGTCCATTAAAAAATAAATGATATTATGCTTTGAAAATTTCATGAAAAATAAAAATGAGATACATAATGTAAATAAAGAAAGAATGGTGCTTAAAGTGCAAATGGTGAAACTTTAAATCATTAAACATTAAAAAAATGGTTTAGTGCTCCACTAACTCCTAATTTGGGACACATAAGGGACTTTGGAACAACATATCCCACTCATTTCATCTTCTTCTTCTGCAATCTTCCTTTTGCCGAAATTGAGCTCTCAACCAAAACCTCCATGGACGCACACATTGAAGCTTTCTCTCTCCATCATCAAGCCATAATTTCTGCAATTGTTCTTCATTAAAGTTGATCTACACATCATGGGAAACCTTTAGGCAGCAAAAAGTAGAGTAAATTCCAAAGTTTTATCAAGGTCAAGTTGAGGTAAGTGTCCAAATTCCCTCCCTTTCTTTAGTGAACTTCATGTTTAGGTTGAGGTGTGCTGAATGGTGAAGGAAATTTTGAGAAATTGTTGAGCAATGGAATTGTTCAGTTTTGGCAGCCATGAGAGTCAAAGATGTTGAGTTTTTCTTACTTCTAATGGATGGAAATTAATGTTGATTTAGTCAATTTAAAGTTGTAGTAAATTAGTTTCCATGTATATGTATATTGAGTACTTGAATTTAAGGGGTTGGAAAGCAAATTGAATATCTTAGCAAACTGCCACTTTTGGCAGCCTTTAAATTCATGAATTAATGTTTGGTTTCATGAATTTCCTTGATGAATTATTGTAATGATGAATTGAGGATAGTGTATGTGAAGTAATGGTTGGGTGGTATATGTTATAATCAAGTGTTTCATGTATATATTATGTTGAATTTAACCTTGCAAATTAGGATTGTATACTGTACATGAAGCACTTGTATATTCTGTCCAAATGAACATGATTGAGATATGATGAATGGTATCATAAACATGTCACACCCTACCCCTCTGTAAGGCATAACATGATCCCGTAGTATACCTAATGAATTACCAACTTCGTCTACTGATAACCCATTCGATACACTATAGGGGATTTTAAAACTTTTCGTACTTATTTTTACAGTGGTGAGAACAATTTACAGGTGTTAAAAAATTTTTTTGAACTGATGTGGAACAGCTAACACATTTGAATTATTAGTAATTTTCGTAAAAATTTTGGCGGAGTGCCATTTGTATTTTGAATAAAACAGTTCTTCAAAAACCTGTAAAATGCACTTCAAATATTTTTCTCAATCTCAAACTCCAACATTTAATCAACACAATATGTTTCTCAACTCAAATCCACAATAATTTTCAGTATTTTCAAAGGCTGAGATAAAAGAAATATATATCACAATATTTACAAATAAAAATAATTTACAATTTATTTTACAACTTCAATGTACAATGTTAATTTACAACTGTTCAAAACCAAGAACAATATATACATACAGTGAACATAATTTATAATACAAAATGCAGAATATGGTATACTCAATATACTCGATGAACTCTCACTGAAGCACTAGCAGCCTAGTCTGTTGCCCTGTCAGTCAGTCTACCTACAACAGCAATGAAAAGCTATCACTGAGCCATTGTCTCAGTGGTGAACAACATTAACCAAATACAACTTTAAATCACAAATCATAAGTCATATAAATAATGGATACTAAAAACCATAGTTAAATTCAAAGACAATGAATGTCATAATAAACATCAATAAATCACACACACAGCTTAATCATGTTCCAAAGTTCAATTTGTCTCAAAAGCTGATGGCTAGTAAGGAATTCAATTCATCCCAAAAGCCGATGGCTAGCAAGGAATAACATAGCTAGCTAGCAATAATATAAGTACTCATTCTATTCTTTCTCAACAGGCACACACCTCAACACTTCAGCCAAAGAGGGAATTCAATTCATCCCACTAGACAAGCTAGCGAGGAATTCAATCAATATACATGATAGCTGTGGTTTCAAACCATTTACAATGCTTTTCGATCAATAAGTATCCATCAAATATCATTCAAACAATTTTTCACAATTTAAAACAATGATATACAAATAGTCATAATTTATTTCAATTGAAAATTCAAAAGAAATAACTGTTGTGAACAAACCTCTGATAACTGTTTCTTGGCCCTGACTCAGTGTTTCCTTCCCCTTCCCTGAGTCTTTGCTAGCTGAAACACACAATTTGAAGTGTTTCAGTACTCATTTAAACTGTTTCTAACAATAAGGCTTAATACTTAATTTATTGAATTCTATTATTTCCTTAGTCAACCTAAGATGTTGACCCTCGATGCAGTCTAGGTGAATTAGGTTTTAATGTTACCAATGTGTCATATTTAATAGCCTTTTAGTGTTGGTACATGTTACCAAATTCATTTCCTTGTATATTGCATTTTATTGCAATTTGTCAGATTCCGGTATACTAATTTGACCTAGCAGGATGACCTAGTTCCCTCGGTTTTTGGGTTTTGGTCAAAACTAAAAACTTGTAAGTCTATGTCTTATTGCACGCGGGGCAAAATTTTAGGTCAGTTTGAGTTGTGTAGACCAAGTTATGGTCAATTTACCAATGCTGGACAGAATGTACCAAAATGGTAGGTTTAGGTCATTTTTAGGTCGCTTTTGGTTTGGCCAGTTTTTGGACCTGAACTTGTGCAAGCTATTTGGCTTGGTTCTGTCCATTTCTGGGCTTTGGTGTCTCCATAAGAATTGTAGATATTTGTCTAAACTATTCATGGTAAAACTTTCAGGTCAATTGGACCAGTTTTGAGTGAGTTATGGCCAAAACACTAACTGCTGCCCAGATGGTCAATTTTCAGGTTTTCAAAGCACTAATCCGGATTTGGTCATTTTTCAAGTCACATTCCAAGCAGAATTTTGGTAAGCTTCCTTCATGAAAGTTGGCAATTTTTGTGCCTAGTTTCACCTCCAATTGGTCTCATACCAATTGGAGCCATACACTTAAGGTTCTAAGCCAAAACCTACACTGCCCTATTGCACATTGTTCACCCTTTATCAATTACACATCCTATGCTTACCAAGTTATTTCCTTCATGTCATTTCTGGTTTGTACCATAACATAAACACATTTAGCAACTCATTTTTGGACATTTTGGCAGTTATAACCATTCTCAATATGCATATTATAGTACAGAATTTTCCAAGTCCAATTACAAACAATTTAACCACATGACATAGCTTATTTACATGTCCATATTCTAACCTCTATACATATATACATGCTGTCATAACAAGCACCATAATTCAACAATATAATTCCATAAACCAAACCATGAAACAACACATTTTGATCCACACTTCAAAGTTACCGATTGTACATCTTCTTCAATTAGCTTTCAAGCTTCCAAAATCAAATGTACTATCACATATACATTTAGTATACATTATCTAATTTATTCCTATACACATAAACACTTACATCAACACTTTAATCTACCATTTACATGCAAGGATAAACTGCTCTTATTGAAGTTCCATGGTTGCCAAAAATGTACCTCTCCCTTAACTCATCACACTTCAAAAATCCTTCCACAATTCAATTACCCACAACACCCATTCAAAGTTTAATGAAACAATAATAAAAAATACATACTTACCACTTTTGAAATTCTTTAAAACCTCACCAAAACTTGATTTTTTTGTTGCCTATCTACTGCCCAAGTTGTGTAGAACAACTTTAGTGAAGGAAAATGTAAGGAAATTGGCTTGGATCATGGGAGAATGGAGCTTGGCCATAGACGGCCATGGAGGAATTTCTTTGGGAGATTTCGGCTGGTTTTGGGCAAGGTGAGGAAGATGAGTAATCTCCTGTCCACGTGGTGATTACATGCCCACTTAATGGAGTGAGTGGAGCACTAAGTAAAGATTTAATGTTTATTTATTCTAAAGTTTTCATATTCCCATGTTTAACTCCTATCTTTTGCTATTTAAATTAGGTACCGCCAATTTAATTTTTCATGACATTTTCCAAGTGTAATATCATTTATTTTTAATGGAAATTTAGGTCAAAAGACAACTCGGGGAGTCAAATGACCACAATGCCCCTGTTCGGGTTGCATTCTCGATTTTTTGGTAACACCGATTTTTATCGTTTTCTCAATTTCTCGTTTTTCTTTGTACTAATTAATTAATTTTTCTTTAATATTTCTAATGATATTTATACTTTAATAGGTCTTTAATTATGTCTTAAAAATATTTTTCAAGGTTCCTCGTGATCCAGGGCTAGTCAATGGTCCACGCTGCAACTTCCCGATGCGGTCACCCATCGCTAAGGTTCTTGGCTCATTTAACTTGGTTACATTTCATTGCTATTATTTCTCTTTTGTTCTTCTTGTATTTTTTTTTCTTGTATTTCGTTATTTTATGTCTCCTCACTCATATCTAAGTGTAGTTCTAGGCATCCTAGCTGTCTGGACAACACTGGTCACCGGAACAGTAGAACGCACTACCGAACATACGGGTGTTACAGTATAGAAGTGTTATGAATGTATATTTGTAGTTTTGGGAGCAGAAGTGTCATTTGGAAGTGTTCTTTGTGTGCAGATTTTGTACTGCCAAGGTAAATTGAACCATAAGTGACAATTGGTGACCTCAATTGGTATGAGGCCAATGGGAGGTGAAACTAGACACAAAATAGGCCAACTTTCATGTAGAAATGTTGTAACATCCTCACTTTATGTAGTTTGTATGTTCTACTATTTCGATGGCTAATGTCTGCCCCGGAAAGTCAAAATGTCTGGAACTGCACTTAATTGATAGTGAGGAAGCATAAAATAATGAAATATGTGATGACAAAAATTAAGGAAAAATAAAAGAGATAAAATGTGACTAAGTTAAACGAGCCAAACCCATAGCGATGGGTGACCGCACCGGAAAGTTACAGCGATGACCGTTGACTAACCCTAGACTGCGGAGAACTTGAGGAAATATTTTTGGGACATAATTAAAGGTCTACTGAAGTGTAATTGACATTGGAAATGTCAAAGAAAAATTAATAAATTAGTATAAACGAAAAATGAAAATTAAAGAAATCGACAGTACAAGGAGTAAGTCGGTGTTACCAAAAAAGTCCGAATTTGAACCGAAGAGGGGCATTTTGGTCATTTGACAGCTAGAGTTGGCTTTTGACCTAAATGTCCATTAAAAATAAATAGTATTAAATTTTGAAAATCCTATGAAAAATGAAATTAAATATGAAATGCAATTAAAGAAAAAGTGGGGGATTAATTTGCAAATATTGAAACTTTGAATTATAACAATAATAAACCTAAGTTAGTGGGCATATAAAATACATAAGATGACAAGGAACAATCCACTAACTCACTTCATCTTCTCCAATTCTCTCAAATGGCCGAAATGGAGCTCTTCCTTTCCTCCATGGATGAGTTCCATGCAAGCTCACCAAACTCATCATTTTCAACTTAAAACTCAAGACTCCCTTCATCAAAATTGGTCCTCACATCATGGGAAAGCTATAGGCAACAAAAAGAAAGGAAACTTTTGAAGTTTCACAAGCTTGGGAAGTTCTTGAATTAAGGTTAGTGCTTAATCTCCCCATTTTCTTTCATTAGATCTTGTTTTGAGCTTTGGGTGAGTTGATTTGTGAAGAAATTGAATAAATTAATGTATATTTGGTGAGCCCTTCATTTCTGTAGCCAAGAAATTCATGGGATTTTGATGTGTTTAAATGATGTAGATGAGTTTAAAGATGATGTTTGATATGGGTATATGTATGGGAAGTGATAGGAATTGAATTGATTGAAATTGAGAAATTTAAATTATGGTTTGAAACAATTATTGGAGATTTGTGTTGTTGCTTCATTTTGGGCAGCCATGAGAACATGGGAGATTAATTATCTCATGAATTTAATTGATGTTTGGGGATGTTGATAAGTAAGCAAATGAGGGTTACACTTGGATTGATGAAAATACTTGTGCTAGAAATTGATTGAATGTCAATTGTTGAATTAGAACATTTGAATTAAGGATTTAAAAGTGGGACTTTGATGCTTTAGTAAATTGCCATGTTGGGCAGCCTTAAATATCATGAATTTGTGTGTGAGTTTATGAAATTTATTAATGAAATATGATGGTGTTGAATGGTGGGCAGTTTGTGTAATTGCAATGGAAGTGTATGTGTAATATAAATGTTGTTGTACATTGAATTTGGGTTGAAGTAAATGTTAAGCATTAATGGTGTATTGTGTGCATTGAGCACTTGAGTGTTCTGCCCAAAATGCTTGCTGGAATTGTATACAATATATATAGAAGTACCATGATTAAATGTTGAAGTATTGGGAGGAGGAGGATTGTCAAAATTGGAAGTGTGATGTTCAAATGCAGGTTGTGTATGTTTGCAGCACCTAAATTAGGTCATAAGTGCAAAACTGTGAACCCAATTGGTATGAGGCCAATGGGGGGTGAAACTAGACACCAAATAGGCCAACTTTCATGTAGAAATGTTGCCAAAATTCTGCCTAGAAACTGACCTTAAAAATGACCAAATCCAGAATGGCAACCTTGCAAACCCAGATTTTTTATCATATAAATAGTAATTATTAGGATGACCATAACTCATTCAAAACACATCCAATTGACCTGAAATTTTTACCATGGATAGCTAAGACATAGAGCTACAATTCTTATGAAGACACCAAAGCCCAGAAATGGCCAGAACCAATTCAAATAGCTTACACAAGTTCGGGTACCAAAACTACCAGAACTAAAAGTGACCTAAAATTGACCAAATTTTGCACTAAAGGTGCAATCTATCCAACTTTAGTAAATTGACCATATCTTGGTCTATACAACTCAGAATGACCTGAAATTTTGTCCCAAGTGCAATAAGACATAGAGCTACAATTCTTATGAAGACACCAAAGCCCAGAAATGACCAAAACCAAGTCAAATAGCTTGCACAAGTTCGGGTACCAAAACTGCCAGAACTAAAAGTGACCTAAAATTGACCAAATTTTGCACTAAAGGTGCAATCTATCCAGCTTTAGTAAATTGACCATATCTTGGTCTATACAACTCAGAATGATCTGAATTTTTGACCCGAGTACAATAAAACATAGAGCTACAATTCTTATGAAGACACCAAAGCCCAGAAATGGCCAGAACCAAGTCAAATAGCTTGCACAAGTTTGGGTACCAAAACTGCCAGAACTAAAAATGACCTAAAATTGATCAAATTTTACACTAAAGGTGCAATCTGTCCAACTTTAGTAAATTGACCATATCTTAGTCTATACAACTCAGAATGACCTGAAATTTTACCCCGAGTGCAATAAAACATAGAGCTACAATTTTGCTTCTTTGACCAGAAGCTAAAAACCAAGAAAAATAAGACTTTAAGCTAGACCAATCTAGCACACTAAAATTGAGAATTTGACATTTACATACAATGATGCTTGAAGCAATTTGGCAATGAATGCCAACTTGTAAAAATGGTAAATTGCATTATACTAGTAGCATATTGAAATACGAATTGTGACATGTTGATACTAGAATCAACTTATGCATGATGTATGAAAAGGTCAATATTTACATTGACCAGTGAATTGTATAATGACCAATAAACCCTAAAAATAAATATTTAATCTTGTAATATGCCCTAGTTTGCCTAGTTGACTAGTTTGGATAGGTTCACATGCCAGTAGGATTCTGAGAGCTGTTCTGTAAATGACTTTATGTCATATTGTATTTTATTGCTTGTTATGCCATACTATGATTTTAATAGCCTATGGCTATACAGATTATGTTATTATACTTGGCTTAATGCCTGATTGATTATATGGCTTTTTAGCCACACTATTTGCACACTTGGAGATACTTTGTGACCGATGGTGTGACGGCCCGAGGTACTAGGTACCCAACGCTAGTATATCCGTTTATCCAGTCTAGTTAGTGTATAGGCTTCATGGTCAGTCAATTAAAACATTATTCAATTTAGACAGTTAAGTTAAGTATAATGAAATTTCAGTACAATTAAATGAAGTATTGAATGAATGAGTAAAAGAGATTAGCAAAAGAAACATAACAAAAATATAAATTGCAGAACTGTAGAGACTTGAAATACAATATAGTTAGAATAATTTGTATACTGGGTAGTATTACTGAAAAGTTATAAACTAAGCACTTCCCAAGAGGATCAAATTAGTATATAAGATTGTTGATACTAGAAATACCATACCAAATTAAATTGATTCCTGAGTATCCGAATTATGATTTATTTCTTTCTTTATTTGTATATATTATTTCTTGTTATACTATTGCACTACTAAGCAGAAATGCTTACCGCGATGGAATTGCTTCCTCGCGCAGGTACTGAAGGTAAAACTAGTAGATTGTCGACTGAGATTTTTGGAGTCTAGATCTGCAGAAGTGTTAGAAGAGTTCAAGGTTATCACCTCCTCAGCAGTGCATGTAGATAGGGCTCATTTTAAGCATGTTTTCTAATATATACATTATAATTACTGCTTATATTGTAATGTGAATTAGTAACTGTAATTTTATTTGTATATCCTGTACTTGACAAATTTATATACTTAATTGGAAAATTATATACGTTAATGAAATATAAAAATTTTGATATCTGAGTTGATTATGTAATCATAATGATTCTGAATGAGATTGAGTTTGAGAAATTTTGAGACTGAATCTGCGTTTGAGAAACTGTTGAGAATGCTTTGAGACAATCTGAGTTATGAATTTGAGTATATATTGAAATTATTTTTGGCAGGTTTAGAAAGACTGTTAGTCTAAATTAGTGCCGACACACTGATGGATTGCCATTAAAATTTTTAAATTTTCCAAATTAGTCAGATTTTGATAAATAGTACAAATAGCCTAAACCTCAGATAAAGTTTTTGAACAAGTAAATCTAGAACTATAATGAAATCAGATAAGATCTGGTGCTCTGGCACTTTGTGTGACCCGCCTTGCTCGGCTACACTATAGACGGGTAAGGGGTGTTACAAATGTTGCCAAAATTCTACATAGAAACTGACCTTAAAAATGACCTAATCTAGAATTGGTAAGTGCAAGCCTAGATTTTTTACCATATGAATAGTAGTTACTAAGATGACCATAACTCACTCAAAATAGGTCCAAATGACCTGAACTTTTTACCAAGGAAAGTTTAGACATAGAGCTACAATTCTTATGAAGACACCAAAGCCCAGAAATGGCTGGAACTAAGTCAAATTGCTTGCCCAAATTAGGGTACCAAAACTACCAGAACTAAATTTGACCTAAAATTCACCAAATTTTGCACTAAAGATGCAATCTGTCCAGCTTTAGTAAATTGACCATATCTTGGTCTATACAACTCAAAATGACCTGAAATTTGTGCCAAAAGTTTAATAAGACAAAGCTACAATTTTGCTTCCTTGACCAGAAGCTAAAAACCAAGAGAAATAAGACATTAAGCTTGACCAATCTAGCACATTAAAACTGGAAATTTGACATTTACATACAATGAAGCTTGAAGTAATTTGGCAATAAATGCCAACTTGGAAAAAAGGGTAAATTGCACTATATTGGCAGCATATTGCATTACAATTTGTGACATGTTGATACTAGAATCAACTTATCTATATTATCTAAAAATGTCAATATTTAAATTGACTTGTGAATTACATTATAACTAGTAAACTAAAAAAAAAATAAAGAATTAAACAATTAATTTGTAATGTGCCCTAGTTTGCCTAGTTGACTATTTTGGATAGGTTGGCATTCCAATAGGATTCTGATAGCTGTACTATACATGGCTTTATGCCATACTATGTTTTTAAGGCTTATTATGCCACACTGTGATTTTAATAGCCTACGACTATATAGATTATTTTATTATAGTTGGCTTATCACCTGATTGACTATATAGCTTTTTAGCCACACTGTTTGCACACCGGGAGACACTTTGTGACCGATGGTGTGATAGCCTGAGGTACTAGGTACCAGTGCTAGTATATCCATTAATCCAGTCTGGTCAGTGTATAGGCTACACGGGCAGTTAATTTAAGCATTATTAAGTCAAATAGCTAAATTCAGTTTGTTGATATACAGCACCACCAAAATTAGCAAAAATGAAAAGTTAGCAAATAAAAGTAGAAATAGCAACTGCAAAGAATATCGATATCATAAATTCATAAACAATTCCTTCATTTTATTTTAGTATATATTTCTTTATATTTGGCACCACTAAGAAGAATTGCTTAGCGCGTTGCTTTTGCTACACGTAGGTATTGGAGACACAGCTAGGGAGCCCAGCAGACCTATGATTGGGTGAGACATTAGATCTGCATAGGAGTCCAGAATCATCTACACTACACTCCATGCATGGTAGGACTTAGGATATTGTGTAATGACTATCAGTTGTATTTTGGCATTTTTTATGTAATTTTGTGTATTCTAAAACTTTAAGGTTTGTAATAATTTGTACATATTAAACTCCTATGGAGAGTGTTTTGATGAATGTAAATTATGATGGATTGTATTTTGAAACTATGAAATAGTTGAGATTTTGATAATATTATCATATTGAACTATTTTTAACAAGTTTAGAATGACAGTTTGTCCGAAATACAGACGGCACCTTGTCGAATTTTTATAACCATTTTTGAAACACTGATTTTATTAAAGTATGAAAATAGAACCAGCATATTATGAATTTTAAATAAAAGACTTCTTAAAATCAAATTGAGTTCAGGAAATGAGATAATCACAGACTAAGTGCTCTAGCACACCGTGTAGCATGCCTTGCTCGGCTATACTGTAGACGGGTAAGGGGTGTTACAGCACTGATGATTTGAAGTTTGAATACTTAGTCTCTCTACTGTATGGAGATGCATATGAGTGGTGGAAGACCATTCCTCACAGTTTGGTTGAGTCCCCTGTGTTGACATGGAATGACTTTCTCAATGAATTTAGACAGAAGTATGTTCCCGACACATATGTAAATATGAAGCTACAGGAGTTTCTTAGTTTGAAGTAAGGGAATAGGACTATAGCCGAGTATGAGAGAGACTTTTCCCGCCTTAGCCACTATGCTGGAAGCCTACTCACTACCAGTAGATATAGATGCAAACGGTTTGAGGCCGGTTTAAGGCCTAATTTGACATTGTAATTGGTTGGGTTTCGACATGACAACTTCTCTGGGTTAATATTACAGGCCCTTAAATTGGAAAGGATAGAACTGGAAGGGGCATCTGAGAAGGTAACCACTGAAAAAGAGAAGAGCAGTAAGCCTACAGGTAAAAGTCCAAGTAGTGATTGGGGTAAGAGAAAACCAAGTAATAGAGGATCTAGTAGGGGAAGATTCTCAGGGCTAAGGCCACCTATATCCGGACAGTAGACATCGAGGGGTTCCTTTCCTACTCGTACCTATGAAACCTGTGGTAGGAATCATAGAGGAGTATGTTATAAGGCCATAGGAGCCTATTACAACTATGGTGGAAGTGGGCATTTTGCTAGAGATTTCACTAGTGCTCGCAGGTCTGGGACTCCTACCACCACTGGGGGATCTGTTCAAGGTTCTGCTTTTAGAGGACCACAGAGAGCTAGTAGAGGCTGAGGCAGGGGTAGAGGTAACACTTCTGGTAGCCAGGGCATAGCGAGCCAACTAGAGCAGAGTGGTGCACCAGTCAGGGTGTAGACCATGCGCCAGAGGGTTGAAGCTGAGACATTAGATTTTGTGGCTAGTACTTTCTCCATCTTTGATAAAGATATATATGTGCTGTTTGACCCTGGTTCTACACATTCTTATGCTAGTGCCAGTATTGCATGCTTTTTTGCTATTCCTTATGTGAAATTGGATTATGATGTGTTAGTGACTGGTCTTTTAGGACAAGAGGTTAGGGTGAACAAATTGTATGAAGATTGTCCTTTGTTGATCCAAGGACATACATTCCTGTCAGACTTAATTGAAATTCCCTTCTGAGATTATGATACCATCTTAGGCATGGATTGGTTAGCCAAGCATCACACCATGATGGACTGTAGACTGAAGACAATCACTTTTGGTCTTCCCGAGTATGCAATCGTAGTGATACACGGGGAGAGGCAGTCATTGCCATCCAACATCATTTCAGCTACACTTGCTAGAAAGCTGATTAGAAAGGGATGTGAAGCTTATCTAGAATATTTTTGGGACTTAAATAAACATCTATTGAAAAATATGTGGTATTAGAAATGTCAAAGAAAAATTAAATAATTAGTACAAAGAAAAACAAAAAAT
Organism: Hevea brasiliensis; assembly: GCF_030052815.1. NCBI lineage: Eukaryota > Viridiplantae > Streptophyta > Magnoliopsida > Malpighiales > Euphorbiaceae > Hevea > Hevea brasiliensis. The sequence goes on from NC_079504.1 coordinate 77,096,262, forward strand.
TGAGAAACTGATAAAAATCGGTGTTATCGAAAAAGCTGAAAAGCAACCTGAACAGGGGTATTGTGGTCAATTGACACCCCAAGTTGCCTTTTGACCTAAATGTACATTAAAAATAAATGATATTAAACTTTGAAAATACCATGAAAATTAAAATGGTGGTCCATAATTTAAATAGTGAAAAAAAGGGGTATAATGTTAAATAATTAAAAGTTGAATTAAATTAATGATATTCTTACATTAGTGGACCACTAAGCACTTTGAAAATCAATAAAAATCCTGTCATCCTCCATTAATTTCTGCAAACCATCTTCTTCCTCAAACTCTCTCCATTGCCAAATCAAGCTCTTCCCAAAACTTCCATGGCCGTCCACCATGCAAGGGTTAATCCACCATCATTAAGCCATTAGTTCTTCTAGGTTTCTTCACTAAAGTTGTTCTATACAACTTGGGCAACATTTTGGGAGCAAGAGAGAAAAGTTTTGGTGGATTTTTGAGGAAGTCCATAATAGGTAAGTGTGTATTTTTCATTCTTGCTTCATTAAACTTTGAGTGGATATTGTAGTGAGTTGTTTTGTGGAAGAAATTTTGAAGTTTGATTGATTAATGGTGAAACAAAATTTCGGCAGCCATGGGAGCTCACCATATGTTGTTTGTTTTCACTTGTAAATGGTTGTTTAAGATGTTGGTGTAAGTGTTTATGTGTATAGAAATAATTTAGATAATGTATACTAAGTGTATGTGTGATAGTGCACTTGGTTTTGGAAGCTTGGAAGCTATTTGAAGGAGATGTGTAAATCGGCAACTTTAAACTGTGGTTAGGAATGTGTTGTTTCATGGTATGGGTTGTTGAATTATATTGCCTATGGTGACAGCATGTGTATGTGAATAATTGTTTGGATTTGGACATGTAAATGAGGTATGTTCATATGGTTAAATTATTGTAATTGGACTTTGAAAATTCTGAGTTATAATGTGTATATTGAGAATGGTTACAAGCTGCCGAAAATGACCAAAATGTGATGTAAAGTGTGCTAATGGTATGGTACCAAATTAGAATTGGCATGAAAGATTAACTTGGTAAGTTTTGAATATGTATTTTGTAAGTGATGAACAATGTGTAATAGGACAGTGTACATTTTAGCTTAGAACCTTAAGTGTGTGACTCCAATTGGTATGAGACCAATTGGAGGTGAAACTAGGCACAAAATGTGCCAACTTTCATGAAGGAAGCATACCTAAATTTTGCCTAGAAACTTACCTTAAAAATGACCAAATCTGGATTAGTGACTTGTAAGCTTGAAAATTGACCATTTGGGCAGCAGTTAGTGTTTTGGCCATAACTCACTCAAAATAGGTCCAAATGACCTGAACGTTTTACCATGAATAGATTAGACATAGAGCTACAACTCTTATGAAGACACCAAAACCCAAAAATGACCATAAGCAAGACAAAATGCTTCCACAAATTCGGATATAAAAGCTGCCAGAACCAGAAATTACCTAAAAATGACCTAAAGTTGCCATTTTAGTGCAATCTGTCTAGCTTTAGTAAATTGACCATATCTTGGTCTATACAACTCAAAATGACCAGAAATTTTGCCCCGAGTGCAATAAGACATAGAGCTACAATTTTTCTTCTTTGATCAGAAGCTAAAAACCAAGAGAAATAGGACTTTAAGCTACACCAATCTAGCATACAAAAATTGAGAAATTGACATTTACATACAATGATGCTTGAAGTAATTTGGCAATGAATGCCAACTTGTAAATATGGTAAATTGCACTATATTCGTAGCATATGGAAATGCAAAATGTGACTTATTGGTAACATTGGAATTGACTCCATAGAGTGCATCAAGGGTCAATATTATAAGTTGACTAATGAAATGAATTGAAGGGAATAGTACCAAGAAAATTTAGATATTGGATTTTATGGTTGGAAACAAATTCATTGAACACTGAAACACTTTAAATTGTGTGTTTCAGTTGATAAGGATATTGAGAAGCATAAAGAACATTAAGTCAACGCCTAAGAGTGACTCAAATCAGGTTTGTGCACAACTAGTTTTTAACTGATTTTGTTCTGAATATTTCTTATGATTAAATGACATATTTTTCTTATGTATTATGTTTAACAAGCATTGGATTTAATTCAATGATTATTGAAATTGTTATAGTATGTATGAATTTAGATTTGTGAAATGGTATTTCAACAAGTGTTAAGCATTGTTGCGAATTGAATAAATTATGTTTTGGAAAATTGCGATAGAACATGTTTTAAATTGTGATGGGCAATTTGCATGGAAAAATGCAAATTTATGATTTGAATTGTGATGAGCATAAAAATTATTGGATATTGGAATTGACTTTGAATCAAATTGTATTGTGATTGATGCTCACTAAAAGGATTGTGATATTGTTTTATATCTCACTATAGATGCTTGACTAGGTTATTACCCGTCTCTCTTATTTGTTGAGAAGACAATGGAGTTAGTTGTGTTTTGATTACCATGGTACATGCATAGGATTAGATTCTCCTCTTATTAGAGGTTAGATCTAAGTTTTTATGTTATGGCCCATTCGGAAGATTCATTATTATGGTGTGTACTCTGCACAATGATTCGACCTCCCTGAACATAGGGAGTTAGAATCCGATTCAACTTCCCCGACCATAAGGAGTTAGAATCACCCCAAAGATGGCCCTTTCGGATTAGTCTTGCATAGTTAGTGAGATAAAGAATAGTTTTTGAATAGTAAAGAATTGTGATTTCAATTATGATTTATGTATAATTGATTTTGTTAGAATTACCTTAAATGTTTGGTTGTGATTTGATAAATTGAATTTTGTGATCAAAGTCATTTCATACAAATGATTTATGTTATTGGCAATGAATAATTTGTTGTTTGGAATTTGGTGAGTATCCTGATTTTCAAATTATTTGCTGTAATTTTGCTAAGGTATATTGAACTATGTTTTAAGTTATAGTTGTGCACCACTGAGTTCACCACTCAGCGATAGCTTTGTATGCTGTCACAGGTGAAAAGAGCATAGAGCAGTTGAGTAAGCTTCTTTGAAGACACATTCAGATCAGCTCCAGGTATATCATAGGTATACCCATGTATATAAGTTTGATGTATGCATGTAATAATATGTATGTAAATTATTTGAGCAATTGTATAAAAACTCTTATAAAATATTTTGGTATGTAATTAAATGTAAATTATTGTAAATGTAAATTTGAGATTTCATTTACCTGAATAGTTTTGTAATATTAATTTTTGAGTCTTGTAATCAATGAAATATTTCTTTTATGATGAGGTTGGTTTGAAAATGAAATGATTGATTATTGAGATTGAATTGTGAGATGAAATAAAGTTTCTTGGAGTTGTATTTGAGAAAACATATTGGAAGTGTTTTCTTTTTCAAGTTTGAAGAACTGTTTTCTCAAAATACAGCCGGCACTCTGCCGAAATTTTGAAAAATTTTTATAACACCAGATTTTAATCGATGATTTAAATTTCACAAAAATTGATTTAAAATCCCTTGTAGTATATTTAATGGGTTACCAGTAAGCGAAGTACGGTAATTCATTAGGTGTACCATGGGATCATGTTGCATCTTACGGAGGAGTAGGGTGTGACATGTTTTGTGGTATCAGAGCAATGGTTTTAAAGTAAATTTCGAACTGTGAATTTGAAATCTTTTTGTTAGTAACTACAACTGCTCAAATGTTTGATACATATAGTACATTTACATCATAAATATGAACAAATGGAGAGAGATCTCCTTGTGTTGGTTGTGTAGGAAATAGAAAATCCTGTGAAAAGATATGGAAGAGAAGAATAAGACAATAGAATAGTCTGTGATGGCAGAAGTACAAGTTGAAGCCCCAGCTCCACAAAGAAGGCCTAACTGTACTAGTTTTATCAGTAAAAATTACTGCACAAATGGCCCAGCAAATGGCCAATTTCTTTCAACAAATGGCTGATACTCTGTCAGCTCAAGCTCAAGCACAAACCCAACCCCCACAAGGGCAGTGTGAAATAGAGAAGAGGGAGAAACCTATGGGTCAGAACTCGAACAGTAATTTGGGGAAGAGAAAAGAATTTGAGGAACCCTGAGCTCAGGGATATGACAGAGGTGGATCATCAGGGCAGAGAACACCAAGATCTAGTCATCGAACAACTAAAAGTTCCTATTCTGCTCGTTTCTGCCATATTTATGGTAAGCTACATGGATGTATTTGTCCTAAGGCCTCTGGAGCCTGCTACAATTGTGGAAAACTTGGACACTTTGTTTAAGATTATACTAGAGCACCTCGATCTACTCTCTAAAGTGCACAGACAGTCAGTAAAGGTCGAGATAGAAATAGAGTTGGTACTCCTCACAACCATAACACAATGAATCAACCCGAACATAGTAGCGCATCAGTTAGAGCGTCCACTATGCGCCAAGGGGAAAGAATAGAAACTTCTGATGTAGCTGCTGGTAAGTTCTTAATTTTTGAAAGAAATAATGAGCTATTATTTGATCCCAGCACTACTTATTTGTATGTTAGTGTTAGAATTATATGTTCTATTGTTATTCCTTTACATAGGAATAAATTTTGATGCAGTAGTGATTAGTCCTTTAAGATAAGGAATGTGATAATAAGTGAAATTAGTTTTGGAAGAGTTTATCAGCGAAAAGTATTTTCTAACACACCATAAATTGTAAAGCTAAACGACAAGCCTACTTAATATAAGGCAAAAGGACGTGAAGTAAGTTGTGGTAATAGACTTGCTCTAGATGAGAGCAAAGACGTTACAATTAGTAATTGTCAGTGGATATTGTAATTAGAATAAGTTTCGGATATTAGTGAATTCGTAAAGAATAAAAGATAGGAAAGTTTGATCTATTGGAATGTATTGTAGTAACTATGCAATATTCTTGATGTTTATACCGTAAGCTGTAGATTACAGTACTGACTTGAGATTATTGTGTAGAGCTACATACTACTGATAGTGCACTAAGATGAGAATAGCTGCCAACGACATCTGTATTGGTATAGTTATGTCAGGACAAAATTCTATTGTTGGAAATGAGTTTGGAAATCCTACTTAGAGATTTAAAACTCAAAAGTTAGAATATCGAAAGGTTATAGTTTAGTACAAAAGGAAGTAAGCTATAGAATATTAATAAATAAAAAGAGTTGTGGAAGAAAAAAAAAATTTGAACAGTTGGTTCAGATATAACAAAAATGTTACCAATGTGAGTAAGATTGTTGACTAGAATGGTCAAAGGACCCATGATTAGATAAGTAATTCTAATACGACCATAATGGTCATTCAAAAAGGGAACATGAATTGAAATATTAGACGGAATGATAGTAAGAAAAGATTAGTGCTATATAAACAAAGTAAATGTTATATTAGATTGTTAAAAGTTTTACACAAATTCAGAGGAAAGAATATACGATCATATAGAAAGGAGAAAATAAATGTTTAAATATTGTAAGACGGCTATTGGGCAAAATTTCACGGACGACATTTATTTTAAGGAGGGGAGAATTGCAACACCCCTATGTTTGGTAGTGCGTTCTACTGTTCCGATGACAGTGTTTGTCTGGACAGCTAGGATGCTTGGAATTATATTTAAATATTAGTGTGGAGATATAAGGTAGTGAAATACAATAAAGGAAAATACAAGAAAAAAATAAAGGAAAAATAAAAGAGAGACAATGAAACTAAGCTAAATGGACAAAACTGTACCGATGGGTAACTGCACCGGGAAGTTGCGGTGTGGGCTATTGACTAGCCTTGGACCGCGGGAAACCCTAGAAAATATTTGTGGGACTTAAATAAACATCTATTGAAAAATAAATAGTATTAGAAATGTCGAATAAAAATTAAATAATTAGTACAAAGAAAAACAAAAAATCGAGAAACCGATAAAAATTGGTGTTACCGAAAAAGCCGAAAAGCAACCCGAACAGGGGCATTGTGGTCAATTGACAACCCAAGTTGCCTTTTGACCTAAATGTACATTAAAAATAAATGATATTAAACTTTGAAAATACCATGAAAATTAAAATGGTGGTCCATAATTTAAATAGTGAAAAAAAGGGGTATAATGTTGAATAATTGAAAGTTGAATTAAATTAATGATATTCTTACATTAGTGGACCACTAAGCACTTTGAAAATCAATACAAATCCTGTCATCTTCCACTAATTTCTGCAAACCATCTTTTTCTCAAACTCTCTCCATTGCCGTATCAAGCTCTTCCCAAAACTTCCATGGCCGCCCACCATGCAAGAGTTAATCCACCATCATGAAGCCATTAGTTCTTCTAGGTTTCTTCACTGAAGTTGTTCTATACAACTTGGGCAACATTTTGGGAGCAAGAAAGAAAAGTTTTGGTGGAGTTTTGAGGAAGTCCATAAGAGGTAAGTGTGTATTTTTCAATCTTGCTTCATTAAACTTTGAGTGGATGTTGTAGTGAATTATTTTGTGGAAGAAATTTTGAAGTTTGATGGATTAATTGTGAAACACCATTTCGACAGCCATGGGAGCTCACCATATGTTGTTTTTTTTTTCACTTGTAAATGGTTGTTTAAGATGTTGGTGTAAGTGTTTATGTGTATAGAAATAATTTAGATAATGTATACTAAGTGTATGTGTGATAGTGCACTTGGTTTTGGAAGCTTGGAAGCTATTTGAAGGAGATGTGTAAATCGGCAACTTTAAAGTGTGGTTAGAAATGTGTTGTTTCATGGTATGGGTTGTTGAATTATGTTGCCTATGGTGGCAGCATGTGTATGTGAATAATTGTTTGGATTTGGACATGTAAATGAGGTATGTTCATGTGGTTAAATTATTGTAATTGGACTTTGAAAATTCTGAGTTATAATGTGTATATTGAGAATGGTTACAAGCTGACGAAAATGACCAAAATGTGATGTAAATTGTGCTAATGGTATGGTACCAAATCAGAATTGGCATGAAAGATTAACTTGGTAAGTTTTGAATATGTATTTTGTAAGTGATGAACAATGTGTAATAGGACAGTGTACATTTTAGCTTAGAACCTTAAGTGTGCGACTCCAATTGGTATGAGACCAATTGGAGGTGAAACTAGGCACAAAATGTGCCAACTTTCATGAAGGAAGCTTACCTAATTTCTGCATAGAAACTGACCTTAAAAATGACCAAATCCGAATTAGCGACTTGAAAGCCTGAAAATTGACCATTTGGGCAGCAGTTAGTGTTTTGGCCATAACTCACTCAAAACAAGTCCAAATGACCTGGCATTTTTACCATGAATAGATTAGATATAGAGCTACAACTCTTATGAAGACACCAAAACCCAGAAATGACCATAGGCAAGTCAAAATGCTTGCACAAGTTCGGATATAAAAACTGCCAGAACCAGAAATTACCTAAAAATGACCTAAAAGTGACCTAAAGTTGCCATTTTAGTGCAATCTATCTAGCTTTAGTAAATTGACCATATCTTGGTCTATACAACTCATAATGACCTGAAATTTTGCCCCAAGTGCAATAAGATATAGAGCTACAATTTTTCTTCTTTGACCATAATCTAAAAACCAAGAGAAATAGGACTTTAAGCTAGACTAATCTAGCACACAAAAATTGAGAACTTGACATTTACATACAATGATGCTTGAAGTAATTTGGCAATGAATGCCAACTTGTAAATATGGTAAATTGCACTATATTGGTAGCATATGGAAATGTAAAATGTGACATATTGGTAACATTGGAATTGACTCACTTAGAGTGCATCAAGAGTCAACATTATAAGTAGACTAATGAAATGAATTGAAGGTAATAGTACCAAGAAAATTTAGATATTGGATTTTATGGTTGGAAACAAATTTATTGAGTACTGAAAAACTTTAAATTGTGTGTTTCAGTTGATAAGGATATTGAGAAGCATAAGAACATTGAGTCAAGGCCTAGGACCGACTCAAATCAGGTTTGTGCATAACTAGTTTTTAACTGATTTTGTTCTGAATATTTCATATGATTAAATGACATATTTTTCGTATGTATTATGTTTAACAAGCATTGGATTTAATTCAATGATTATTGAAATTGTTATAGTATGTATGAATTTAGCTTTGTGAAATGGTATTTCAATAAGTGTTAAGAATTGTTGTGAATTGAATAAATTATGTTTTGGAAAATTATGATAGAATATGTTTTGAATTGTGATGGGCAATTTGCATGGAAAAATGCAAATTTATGATTTGAATTGTGATGAGCATAAAAATTATTAGATATTAGAATTGACTTTGAATCGAAATGTATTGTGATTTATGCTCACTAAAAGGATTGTGATATTGTTTTATATCTCATTATAGATGCTTGACTAGGTTATTACCCATCTCTCTCATTTATTGAGAAGACAATGGAGTTAGTTGTGTTTTGATTACCATGGTACGTGCACAAGCTTAGATTCTCCTCTTATTAGAGGTTAGATCTAAGTTTTTATGTTATGGCCCTTTTGGAAGATTCATTATTGTTGTGTGTACCGTGCACGATGATTCGACCTCCCCGACCATAGGGAGTTAGAATCCGATTCGACCTCCCCGACCATAGGGAGTTAGAATCACCTAGTAGATGGCCCTTTCGGATTAGTCTTGCATAGTTAGTGAGATAAAGAATGGTTTTTGAATAGTGAAGAATTGTGATTTCAATTATGATTTATGTATAATTGATTTTGTTGGAATTACCTTAAATGTTTGGTTGTGATTTGATAAATTAAATTTCATGATCAAAGTCATTTCATACAAATGATTTATGTTATTGGCAATGAATAATTTGATTTTTGGAATTTAATGAGTATCCTGATTTTCAAATTATTTGCTGTAATTTTGCTAAGGTATATTGAACTATGTTTTAAGTTATAGTTGTGCACCACTGAGTTCACCACTCAGCGATAGCTTTGTATGCTGTCGCAGGTGAAAAGAGCATAAAGCAGTTGAGTAAGCTTCTTTGAAGACACATTTAGATCTGCTCCAGGTATATCATAGGTATACCCATGTACATAAGTTTGATGTATGCATATAATAATATGTATGTAAATTATTTGGGCAGTTGTATAAAAACTCATGTAAAATATTTAGGTATGTAATTAAATTTAAATTATTGTAAATGTAAATTTGAGATTTCATTTACCTAAAGAGTTTTGTAATATTAATTTTTGAGTCTTGTAATCAATGAAATGTTTCTTTTATGATGAGGTTGGTTTGAAAATGAAATGATTGATTATTGAGATTGAATTGTGAGATGAAATGAAGTTTTTTGGAGTTATATATGAGAAAACATATTGGAAATATTTTCTTTTTTCAGGTTTGAAGAACTGTTTTCTCAAAATATAGCCGACACTCTGCTGAAGTATTGAAAAATTTCTATAACACCAGATTTTAATCGATGATTTAAATTTCATGAAAATTAATTTAAAATCCCTTGTAGTATATTCAATGGGTTACCGGTAGGCGAAGTACGGTAATTCATTAGGTGTACTACAGGATCATGTTATATCTTACGTAGGAGTAGGGTGTGACAAACACAATCTGCTATCTTTTCCAAAGGTGCCACCACCCTTACCTTGTTCTTCCTCTCATCTTCTTCATCTCTCATCAATTCAAAAAGAATTGCCAACATTCTCTTGAATTAAGATTGCTAGAAATCGTTTCTAGTGTGCTATATACATCTGTAATCTCTCTATAGGCAAAACCTAATTTTCTAATTGATTGGAAAGGCTTGAGAAGCTGTTCAAGGGGCTGCCATTGGTGATCTTGGTGTGGACAAGCTAGAGGGACAACATTTGGTGTCCTAGGTGCATCCCAAAGGCGCCAAACACAACTATAGTGCATCAAAAGGTTAGTGCCCTTATTCTTGATCTAATCTAGGGTTCTAATGAATTAATCTGTTAATTCTAAAATCTTAAATGGCAAATATAGATCCAAAAATATATTAAAAGTGTTTTAATATGTTGTTTATCATTGAAATCAAATAGATAAATAATGAATTTTGCATGATGCATGAGACCCTAGAAGAAAATATTTTAAATTCAATGATCTAAACTTATGTTTTTCATGCTTCTGCTCCTTCAATTAATAGCAGAGCCACTATATTTTCCATTTAGATTATTGATTATATGATTTAATTATGTGATTTGATCATGAGATGATTGGTTCATTGCTGGTTGCAAAGCAAAGGTGGCGGTATGTTTGATGAACACCATGGTGCGCATGGTTGTGGCACCACAGTGGTGTGCAAGGTATGATGGATATTGAATTTGCAATTTTTGTATGATCTAAGATCCATTTTATGTCTAATTAAATTGTTTAATTAGAATTATAATCACACAATTAAATATGTTTGAATGTGATTCAAATCTGAATTTTTAAATTTGTTTGAATGTGATTCAAATATGAATTTTTAAATTTGTTTGAATGTGATTCAAATCTGGATTATTAAGTTGAATATGAGATATTCAATTTAATTTAAGTATGTATGTTTTATTTAATTGTTAAATAGTGATATGCATGATGGATGATCATGGACAATAAAAGACCAATGTGATTGGATTTATTTCTTTTATGTTTATTTGGGTTGTAAATTAATTAATTTATTTTAATTTATTTTGGTGGCATGTATTATAAAGGTTGTAATATTTTTTGAGTTGTAATTTCATTTATTTGGTTCTTATAAATTCGCCTTGATGTGCCAAGGATTACTATATAATTGGATTGTAAGAAGATCAAGGAGGTCAAGAGCATTGGTGGGACCAGTGGGAGGAATTCAAGATCAAGTATTGATTATGTACTCCTTCAGCAACTCTTGTAATATGAATGAATTAAATGCACCTAGGAATGCCCTGATTCAATCTTGGTGGCTCATAATTGAATCCCTTAGAAAGTCCATGATCATACTATATTTATTATTATCCATGAATGCATGAGATGTGTGGGAATGTATGCAAGTATATGATATATGCCTGCTAATTGGATAATGAGCAAAGTGAGACCATAATAGTAATTAGGACTTCCAAACAAATGATTAAGTTGGAAATGGTATAATTAAAGTAATTATAACATTGGCCCTCCATTGAGGTAATTATTTTAAGAAATTTTAAATACTTACATATGATGCAATTAATTTAAGAGATTTTCTTAAGAATAATTGTTAAGCATGAGATGTTGTAAATATGTAAATGGTTCGGTGGCCAATATTGGATGTACTTGAGGACATTAAAATTATTTGAATGTTTACTGGCTCAATAGGATCAACTTAACTAATGCAAGATAAGTCAATAATGGATGTACCTAAAATTTTTAGCATTAGGGGCTAGGTAAAGGATTGAACCTCACATGAGATGTGATGGGCAAGGAGTTGCTCACTTATAGTTTATTGTAATTCTAATAATGGATGTACCTGAGGATGATCAATATAATTATAAGAATTCAATCACCCACTAGAAATCCATCCAACTAGGATTTTCGTTTTCTACTTTGGAAGTGTAGGATTCGATAAGTTAGTGGGATGACCAATTTGATTAAAAGATCATAATCATTTTGGTTAAATGCATAATATATTTACCAATTAATCTGGTTATTTCTGCAGTTAATTTTCTGATAATAATAAGCACACCACAATTACCACCATCCAATATCCTTGCAAGCATACTTGATCGCAATAGTTTGACAGGACCTAATCTATCTGATTGGCTAAGAAATTTGAAACTTGTCCTGAACCTTGAACATATAAGATATGTTCTAGACTCAAATGTTCCTGGTCCCTTACCTCCAGAGGCCACTCAAGAGGAACATGAAACTTTGGACAAGTGGAAGGAGCATGATATGAGAGCCAAGTGTTACGTGCTTGCTTCTATGAGTAATGTGTCACACCTTACCCCTCCGTAAGGCATAACATGATCCCGTAATATACCTAATGAATTACCAAACTTCATCTACTGATAACCCATTAAATATACTATAAGGGATTTTAAACCTTTTCTTATTTCTTTTTTTTTTTTTACAGTGATGAGCACTTTTGATAGGTGTTAAATTTTTTTTTTTTAACTGAAGTGAAATCAAATAACAAATCTGAAGTATCAATAATTTCTGTAAAAATTTTGGCAGTGCCATCTATATTTGGAGCAAAACAGTTCTTCAAAAACCTGTAAAAAGCACTTCCAATATATTTGTTCAATCCCAAACTCCAATATGGCCCAACTCAAATCAATGTCCTCAACACAGTTCAAACTCAATTCAATATCATTTTCAGCAATTCCAAAGATAAAGTACAAAATAAATGAGTATTTCAAAAGCTGAAATAGGAGAATTGTAATACAACATTTTGACAGGCCAAAATAATTTACAACTTTATTTTACAACTGCTCAAGACCAAGTACAATATATACATACAGTTCACATATATTACAACAAAAATTACAAAAAGGTGGTATACTCAATATACCCGGCAGAATCCCAAAAGTGTAGCATAAGCAGCCTACTCTGCTGCTTTATCTATCTGTCTACATGCGACAGCAATGAAAAAGATATCGCTGAGTAAAATTTACTTAGTAGTGCACAATAACAAATTAAAATGCGGTATATAAAACTTTTTTTGACAATTTGCAATTCAAATAATTCACAATTTCATGTCACAATTTTCAAAGCTCATATAACACAATTTTGATCAAACAATTTAATAACACAGTGTTGTCAATCAATAGCACAACTTAGGTCATGACACAACTTTTTCCGAACATGCTGTGTTGTACACCACGACAAGGCATACTCACCCCACTAATCGAAATCAATGAGGGAGGTGGCTAGCTAGATAATAACCATCCATACTCACCTCAGACTGATAAGTCAAAAAGGGAGGAATATAGTTATTCTCACCCCATAAATGGAGAAGGAACATAGTAATATTGCCATGCCAAGTGTGAATAAAAAATAATTTCAAATCACAATATTTAAATATTTTATACAAACCACAATTCGCATTTTATCTCAAAATTTCCATTTACAAAGTAGGCAACACAATAATTTCCAAATAAAATTCCCAAAGCCAAAATAATAAAAAACCATTCATAACTCATTTCTCCAAATAAATTTCTAGTAAAATGTCACACCTTACTGCCCTGTAAGATGTAACATGATCCCGTAGTACACCTAATGAATTACTGTACTTCGCCTACCGATAACCCATTAGATATACTACAAGGGATTTTAAAACAATTTTCGTGAAATTTAAATCATCGATTAAAATCTGGTGTTATAAATTTTTTTTCAAAATTTCGGCAAAGTGCCGGCTGTATTTTGAGAAAACAGTTCTTCAATCCTGCAAAAGAAAATGCTCTCAATTTCTCAAATACAACTCCAATAGCTTCATTTCAATTCACAATTCAATTCTCAATAAACAATCAATTCATTTTCAAACTAATCTCATCTTAAAGAAACATTTCATTGATTACAAGACTCAAAATTTATATTACAAAACTATTCAAGTAAATGAAATATCAAATTTACATTTACAATAATTTACATTTAATTACATACCAAAATATTTTACAAGAGTTTTTATACAACTGCTCAAATAATTTACATACATATTATTACATGCATACATCAAAACCTGTGTACATGGGTAAACACGAGCCGATTCAATGTCTCTTCAAAGAAGCTTACTCAATTGCTCTATGCTCTTTTTACCTGCGACAGCATACAAAGCTATCGCTGAGTGGTGAACTCAGTGGTGCACAACTATAATTTAAAACATATTACAATATACATTGACAAAATTTACAGCAATTAAATTGGAAATCTGAATACTCATCAAATTCCAAAACTCAAAATATTCATTGCCAATAATGTAAATCATTTGTATAAAATGACTTTGATCACGAAATTCAATTTATCAAATTATAATTAACCATTTAAGGTAATTCCAACAAAATCAATTATACACAAATCATAATTGAAATCACAATTCTTTACTATTCAAAAATATTCTATATCTCAAAAATCATCTTGTATCTCAAAAACCATTATGTATCTCAAAAACCATTCTTTATCTCAAAAACCATTTTTTATCTCACTAACTATACAAGACTAGTCCTAAAGGGCCTTCTTCGGGGTGATTCTAACTCCCTATGGTCGGGGAGGTCAAATCAGATTCTAACTCCCTATGGTCGAGGAGGTCGAATCATCGTGCAAAGTAAACATCATAATAATGAATCTTCCGAAAGGGCCATAACATAAAAGAACTTAGATTTAACCTCTAATAAGAGGAGAATCTAAGCTTGTGCACGTACCATGGTAATCAAAACACAACTAACTCCATTGTCTTCTCAACAAATAAGAGAGACGGGTAATAACCTAGTCAAGCATCTATAGTGATATATAAAACAATATCACAATCCTTTCAGTGAGCATAAATCACAATACAATTAGATTCAAAGTCAATTCCAATATCCAATAATTTTTATGCTCATCACAATTCAAATCATAAATTTGCATTTTTCCATGCAAATTGCCCATCACAATTCAAAACATGTTCTATCACAATTTTCCAAAATATAATTTATTAAATTCACAACAATGCTTAATACTTATGGAAATACCATTTCATAAAGCCAAATTCGTACATACTATAACAATTTCAATAATCATTGAATTAAATCCAATGCTTGTTAAACATAATACATAAGAAAAATATGTCATTTAATCATATGAAATATTCAGAACAAAATCAGTTAAAAACTAGTTGTGCACAAACCTCTGATAACTGTCTCTTAGCTCTGACTCAGTGTTTCCTTCCCCTTCCCTGAGTCTTTGATAACTGAGAAACACAATTTGAAGTGTTTCTGTACTCATTTAAACTGTCTCTAAGAATAAGGTTCAATAATTAATTTATCGAATTCTGTTATTTCCTTAGTCAACCTAATATGTTGACCCTCGATCCATTCTAGGTGAATTAGGTTTTAATGTTACTAATATATCACATTTGTAGCCTTTTAGTATTGTTACATATTACCAAATTCATGTCCATGTATATTGCGTTTTATTGCAATTTGTCGGATTCCGGTATACAAATTTGACCTAGCTGAACGACCTAGTTCCCTCGATTTTCAGGCTTTGGTCAAAACTAAAAACTTGTAGATCTATGTCTTATTGCAAGAGGGACAAAATTTTAGGTCATTATGAGTTATGTAGACCAAGTTATGGTCATTTTACTATTGCTGGTCAAAATGCATCAAAATTGGTCACTTTAGGTCATTTTAGGTCACTTTAGGTTAGCCGAAATTGTGCAAGCTATTTGACTTGCTTATGGTCATTTTTGGGCTTTTGTGTCTTCATAAGAGTTGTAGATATATGTCTCAACTATTCATGGTGAAAAGTTCAGGTCAATTAGATCTCTTTTGAGTGAGTTATGGCCAAAACACTAACTGCTGCCCAATTGGTCAATTTTCAGGCTTTCAATGCACTAATTCGGATTTGGTCATTTTTCAAGTTGCCTTCCATGAAAGTTGGCACATTTTGTGCCTAGTTTCACCTCCAATTGGTCTCATACCAATTAGAGTCACACACTTAAGGTTCTAGGCCAAAATGCACACTGCCCTATTGCAACACTCTTCATCACATACCCAATACACTTTTAACACTTACCAAGTTACACATTCATGCCATTTCTGTTTTGTACTATAACCTAAACACATTTTACTTCACATTGTTGGTCATTTTGGTAGCTTATAACCACACTCATTATGCACCTTATAGTACAGAATTTACCAAGTCCAATTTACACACAATTTAACTACATAATATGGCTCATTTACATGTCCACATTCAAACCCTTATATACATACACAAGCTGCCACAACAAGTACCATAATTCAACCATACAATTATATAAACCAAACTATGAAATAACATTTTTTTAGTTCACAATTCAAACTACCGATTCATACCTCTCCTTGAATAAATTTCCAAGCTTCCAAAATTAAGTGTACATTAACATATACTTAGTATACATCACTCAATTTATTCTTACACACATAAACACTTCATCAACACTTTAATCTACCATTTACATATAAGGATAAACTGCACTTAAGGAGTTTCCATGGCTGCCAAATGTATACATCTCCCTTTAAACATCAAACCTCAAAAATCCTTCCACAATTCAACTACCCATAACATCCACACAAACTTTAATGAAGCAAGCATCAAAAATACCTACTTACCACTTTGGAAACTCTTTAAAACTTCACCAAAACTTGATCTTCTTGCTACCTATCTACTGCCCAAGGTGTATGAATAACTTTTAGTGAAGGGAAGTGCAAGGAAAGGAGCTTGGATCAAGCTTGCATGGAGCTTCAAACCATGCGGCCATGGAGGTTTTCTCAAAAAAGTTTTTGGCTGGAATTTTGGGAGGTGAGGAAGAAGATGAAATCTATCCAAAATGAAGAGTAAGTGGTCCACTTAGGTGAGTTAGTGGAGCACTATTTTAAAATTAAATGTTAGTTTAATCTAAAGTTTCATTTTCCCACATTTAACTCTCAATTTTTGCTATTTACAATAGGTACCACCAATTTAATTTTTTATGACATTTTCCAAGTGTTATATCATTTATTTTTAATCGACATTTAGGTCAAAAGACAACTCGGGGTGTCAAATGACCACTATGCCCTTGTTCGAGTTACATTCCCGATTTTTCGGTAACACAGGGTTTTGTCGTTTTCTCGATTTCTCACTTTTCTTTATATTAATTAATTAATTTTTCTTTGATATTTCTAATGATACTTATTCTTTAATAGGTGTCTATTTAACTCTTAAAAATATTTTCCAGGGTTCCCCGCTATCCAGGGCTAGTCAACGGTCCACGCCACGACTTCTCGGTGCAGTCACCCATCGTTAGAGTTCTCAGCTCGTTTAACTTGGTTACATTTCATTGCTATTATTTTTCCTTTGTTTTTCTTGTATTTTATTTTCTTGTATTTCATTATTTTATGTCTCCTCATCAATATTTAAGTGTAGTTCTAGGCATCCTAGCTTTCCGAACAACACTGGTCACCGGAACAGTAGAATGCACTACCGAACTTAGGGGTGTTACATAAAAGCAGTGAATATAAAAAGTATTGTGCACAAACCTGATTTGACTCATCACCAGGCCTTGACTCAATATCTTTTATGCTTCTCAATATCCTTTTCAACTGAAACACACAATTTAAAGTGTTTTAGTACTCATTTAAATTGTTTCTAATCATAAGGTTCCATAATTAAATTTTGTTGATACTATTCCTTTCATCAGTTAACCTATAATGTTGACCTTTAATGCACACTAGGTGAATTAATTTTAATGTTACCAATATGTCACATTTTATAGTCCTCAAGTGTTGGTACATGTTACCAATTTCATTTTCAAGTGTATTGCATTTTATTGTAATTTATCGAATTTTGGTATGCTGTTTTGACCTAGCCGGATGACCTAGTTTCCTCAGTTTTTAGGTTATAGTCAGAATTACAAACTTGTAGGTCTATGCCTTATTGAACTTTTGCCACAAATTTTAGGTCATTTGGAGTTTACTAGTCCAAGTTATAGTCATTTTACCAATGCTGGATAGGTTGCACTAAAATGGCAAAATTAGGTCATTTTTAGGTCACTTCTAATTCTAGCAAGTTTTATACCCAAACTTGTGCAAGCATTTTGACTTATTTATGGTCATTTCTGGGTTTTGTGATCTCTACAAAAGATGTAGCCCTATGTCTAAGCTTTCCAACGGTATAAATTTTAGGTCATTTGGACCTGTTTTGTGTGAGTTATGACCAAAATACTGACTGCTGTTCAAATGGTCAATTTTCAGGTTTGCAATGTCACCAATCCGGATTTGGTCAATTTTCGTGTCACTTTTTGGACAGAATTTAGGTAGGCTTCCAACATGAAAGTTAGCACATTTTGTACCTAGTTTCACCTCCAATTAGTCTCATACCAATTAGGGTCTCACATTTAGGGTTATAAGCTCATTTGCATACTGCCCTTTACATGTCTCTCAAACACCAATCCAAATGCACATTAACCTTGTTATAAGTCCACTTCTCTACCAAATTCTGAATTGGTACTAAACCATAACCACTCAACACATCACATTTTGGTCAACTTGGGCAGAATATAACAATTTACAATACATCAATTACAACTCAGAATTTCAAAGTCCAATTTCAATAATACATACACATGAATACCTCTCATTAACACATCTAATTTCCCACCAATAATTACATATACATTATGCCATTCTTGGTACCGTAATTGACTAAACTATTTCATGAATTTAAACACTCTACCATGCATCACAAGGCTGCCCAATTTACACATATACATTAAGCTTCCATTTTCAATTCATAAACTCACAATTTAAACTATACACATGGTAATCAAACTCTTGTACCTTTAATCACTCTAATTAACCTCATTACCCATCAATTTCAAGTGAAAACAATTCAAACTTCTTTAGTATCCATGGCTTCCAAAAATGGAGCACCTCCATAACTCATCAAATCTCACAATTTCTTCCATAATCTAACACACCACAACCTCTACTATAACTTTAATGAAGCAACAATGGAAAACAAGCACTTACCTATTTTTAAAGTTTATTAAATCTTCTTCAAATCCTTCCTTTTTTACTCCCAATATGCTGCCCAAGTTATGAGGATAAAGTTTAGTGAAGGAAAGTATAAGAATTGGAGCTTTAATCATGGGGATTTAGGCTTAACAAGTGGGGCGGCCATGGATGGACTTTGGGAAGAAGTTTCATTCGGCTGGTTCTTATTTTTGAGGTTGAAGATGATAGTTTCTGTCCACTAAAGCTTTATATATGTCCCCTAAGATGTCACTAGTGGAGCACTAACTTGAATTAAATAATTCATTAATCTTAATTTCTTTAATTTGCACATTTGCCACTAATCTTTCACTATTTACATTATGTATCATATTTTTATTTTTCATTACATTTTCAAAGTGTAATATCACTTATTTTTAACGGACATTTAGGTTAAAAGTCCACTCTTGGTGTCAAATGACCAAAATGCCCCTCTTCAGGTTACATTTCAAATTTTTTGGTGCTACCGATTAACTTATTAACTCGCTGATTTCTTTAATTTTCATTTTTGTTTATATTGACTTACTAAATTTTTTTTGACATTTCCAATGTCAATTATACCTTAATAAATTTTTATTTAAGCCTTAAAAATATTTCCTAGGGTTTCCCGCGATCCAGGGCTAGTCAACGGTCTTCACCGAAACTTCCCGGTGCGGTCACCCATCGCTACGGTTTTTGGCTCATTTAACTTGATCACATTTCATTGCTCTTATTTTTCCTTTGTTTTTCTTGTATTTTCCTCTATTGTATTTCATTATTTTATGTCTCCTCACTAACGTTTAAGTGTAATTCCAGGCATTCTAGCTGTCTGGACAGACACTTGTGACACCTCTTATCCATCAATAGTATAGCCGAGTAAGATATGTTACACAGTGTATCGGATCACCCTACTTTATTTTAATCCTTTTTATCCTTCCTTATCTAATTTTATCATAGTTATGAAGTACAATTGATGAAGTATAATTTATCTAAGTCATTTATGGAAAACATCAATTTATTTGAGGTTCCGCAAATTTTATAGAAAATCCGACAGAGTACCGGCTAAAAATGGAGAAAACAGTTCTTCGGAACCTGTGAAAAACACTTCCAAAATTTTCAATTAATCCCAAACTCCATTTCATCAACAAAATCTCAATATTTTTCAACAACATTTCCATTTCTCAATCATTCATTTCCTATGATATTTATGTAAAAGTCATCAATAAATATTCACTTTTTCATTCATAAACATAATTTTTACTATTTACATTAACACCAAAATATATTACATAAGTCTTAATTACACATGAGAAAATAAAAGTTAATTACAAAATACCCAAAATGAAACCTAGTGTCCTACCAATGCACTGATGTTGGTGAGGTGACACGGACACTATGCAGAGCTGTAGAAGGTCTCACCTAGTCTGTGGTCTACTGGGCTCTCGGTTGGTCTCTCCAGAACCTACGCGTGGCAAAAGCAACGCACTAAGCAATAATGCTTAGTGGTGCCAATAATAAAATAAAAAGAAATAACAAAAAATAAATATGCAGTGCATATTCTGATGTCTTATGCAAACAATTTTTTGATCATTATTGGTAATCTTATTTATTTTGTACTTGTTATACTCATAATTTCATTAAATTTATCCACTTCCATTTTTAGTAGCCCAAGTAACCTATACTGGATGATTGGACTAGATAAACGGGTAAACTGGCACTGGGTATCAAGTACCTCGGGCCGTCACACCATCGACCACATATGTATCTCCCGATGTGCAACAAAACAGCTAATGAGCTGTAACAAATATTAGGCACAAGGCCAAGTATCATCACAATGTCAGAATGGCTAAAAGCCATAAAATCACAGAATGGCATAATGTCATGTGTAGTACTGCTAACTGAACCCTATTGGCATGCCAACCTATCCAAACCAATCTTGCTAGGTGTAATAGGGCATGTTACACTTTTAAATTTCATAATTCTTAAAATTTCATAATTCTTAAAATTGAAGTTTAAGTGTCACTATTCATTTTATTAGTCAACTAAAATGTTGACTTTTGCATAGACAATAGGTACATTGGTTCTAATAATCTCAACATACCACATTTTACATTCTAAAATTGTTGGTATTGGTTGCCAATACCATTTCTAAGCTTAGTGTTAGTTATTCAAAATTTTCAGATTTCAAGCCTTATATTTACTATTCCATTGGTCATTTATACAGTAGGAATTTGGAAAAATTGTCTTCATGAAAGTTGTTCCTTATTTTGTGTAGTTACATTTCCTTTTTTGATTCACTCCATTTGGAGTTTTGTAGCTCAAGTTATGGCCTAAACACCATAACTAGCCGGATTTGATAGAATCCAAAATTCTGGGCAAAACTTGCTCTGCCAGATTTGGCAACCTAAGTTTGGTTGGAAATTTGACTAGGTTATGATCAGAATTTAGATTTGTGTTCTCATGAAAGTTTTAGGTCTATGTCTCAGCTTTCTGATGGTAAACTTTCAGGTCAATTGGACCTTTCTACACTGAGTTATGACCAAATAAATAGACACTATTTATTTGGTCATTTTGCCCAGGCAGAATGCAAGTCACCGGGATTAGGGCAATTTTTAGGCCAACTTAGTTTGGTTTTCTAGGTAGGGTTTCTTCACCAAAGTGGTGCCATTATGTGTCTAGTTTCATTCCTAATTGGCCTTGCACCAATTGAACCTCTACAACTCCATTTATAACTGCCCAAACTAGCTGGACTCATGCTCAGTCCTTCAGGTCAGCGAAGGCAGCTCACCCATACAGAAATTCTAAGCCTCAACTCACTTCATTTCCTCATCATATACATTCAAATGGTCACTAATTGAACATTACAAGGTTAATGAACCATCACATGAGCAAACCCTAATGTTGTTCAAGTGTCCACATTTTCAAGGTTCATTCTTGCATTTCACTTACTCTTACATGTTCAATCACTCATCTCATGCTATGGGTAGCTCATAAACACCTTACTTCAAGTAAATTCATCAAACCCTAACCGTCCCTAGGCTACCCAAATTGTAGGGATGAATATACATAAGTTTTATTTTATTTTTCATACACTTTTCCGCTTATCTCATGCCAATAAACATGAATTAAGTAAAAGAGATAGGAGATTGGACACTAACCTCTTTTTCTCACTCTTACAAGTCTCCAAAACTTCCTTCTTTCTTCTTCTTTTTGCTGGCTAAAGGTTTTTCAAGATGTAAGATCACTTTTTTGTGAAGCAAGGTAGTGATTTCAAGGTGAGATGAGGTGAGGTTTGAAGCTTTCATTAAGCTTCCATGGAGGAATGGGTTTGGGAAAGGGAAACGTCTGGTTTGGGGTGAGGAAGAGCAGATTGTGTTTTGTTAATTTTTACCTCATTTTACCTCTTTTTAATTGGTTTTTAATAGCTTGTTCAAATGTGATTGGCGGGAGCACTTTTAATCACATCATATGATGTCATAATTTCCTATTTCTTTTATTTTTCTTTCCTTTTCTTTTCTACTCATTTTTAATTAAATTTTTAGCAATATTTATTCATATTTTAGATCATAATAATTATTTACTTAACTGGACAAGTCGGCCAAAAATCACCTCTGAAGGCGAAATGACCAGAATGCCCTCCGTTTGGCTTAACAGACTAAAATTGTCTGTACCAATTGAAAAATTTTTCTAAGCATTTTCTTGGCATTCTAGTGCCATAGAAACCTCAATGACTCTTCACTAGAGTCCCAAAAATTATTTTATGAATTTTCTCCAGAGTCTAGGGCTCCTAGTTGCGAGGACCACAACTTCCCACTAGGTTACCCATCGCTAGGGCACCGGCTTACTTAACTTGGTTGTATTTTATTTCTAAAATTTTTCCTACATTTTTCTTGTTAATATTTGAGTTAATTATAGTTCCTCACTTTAGTTTAAATATTTTTTTCCAAACGTTCTAGCTATCCGGACCGATACCGGTCACCTGAACAATAAAATGTATGGAATGGTTATAGTGAGGGTGTTACAACTCTTCCCCTCTAATTTAAATTTTGTTCTCGAAATTTACCTGACTTAAGTAATCATGGAGTTGCTACCTCCTTGTTTCTTCACTTCCTTTTATCGCCTCATCAGTGTCTGGGTTTGACTCTTCCTAAGCTTCCATAGCATATACCTGTGGTGCCACCCTGACTTCGGGCCTTTCAACTGTCTCAGAAACAATCTTCTGTGAAATGTCAGTCGTTTCTGCTCTACCCGATCTTTTACCCCTTTGAACTGTAAGGACAGGTCTATCAACTTATACCGGAGCTATTGAACCACTCCTCTGAGGGCAATCTCTTATGAAATGATCCGTAGCCCCACACTTGAAACACTCTCCAGTTAA
Organism: Hevea brasiliensis; assembly: GCF_030052815.1. NCBI lineage: Eukaryota > Viridiplantae > Streptophyta > Magnoliopsida > Malpighiales > Euphorbiaceae > Hevea > Hevea brasiliensis. The sequence continues at coordinate 77,119,310 of NC_079504.1, forward strand.
CAATCGATACTCCCCTCTGTGTCTCCTACCATAGTGAATACATTCAGGCACTGGGGCTGATCCCCTTTGTTACTGTGCCTGGGGAGCTAGCTATAGATATCCTAGTCTGGCCTCCCTAGCCCTATGTCTGATCTTGTGAACCACAACCCTTAAGCTTCTTACTATCAGTCGGTATACTTGACTGCCCTAGTCCAAATTCCCTCTTACGCTGCCTGTCTTTCCTATTCTGTTCACTTACTCTGACCCTTTCCACTTTCAGTGCAGCTTCAACTAATTTTGTGAAGTCCATAATCCCCAAGGCAGTGATCATTATTTCAATGTCGTCATTTAGCCCCTCTTCAAACCTTCTGCACCTCTCTACTTCTGTGGGGACTATCTCTCTTCCGCAGCGGCTTAGTCTGACAAACTCCTGTTAGTAGTATGCCCTAGAGCATATCATTTAGTATGTATCTTATACATATTTTTATTAATAAAAGGCATTTCCACTTTTCTGTTTACATAATATATTTATGTGTAATATAAAAGGTCCATTGATATTTTGTTAGAAATTCTATTCTTAAGTTATTAAGAATATGAGTGACAGTATTTCTAGTACAAAGTATCATAAATAGGTTCACAATCGAGGATACTTCACAATAAGGACATGACTTGTCCAGAAAGATTGTATTCATATTTGTTACCAAGTTATTTATATGAGATATAAATAAAATGGAATGGTGAGTCTCATGCCATATAGCAAACATGATAGGCACTTATAAATGATAAGTAGGCCGAACCAGTGACACTTATGACAAGCACATGGAGTTTACTCTTGTCAATGTTTTGTCATAAATCATATCAGTGCATATAATCTTTAGACCTGAGATAGCACAGTTATCTTGTATATAGGTAGTTTGAGTTTGATACTGCTTTCATACTTGTACTGTGTATGGGTATATGGGCATGTGTTGGCTCCTACTAGTTATATATGGAGGTCGGTGTTGATCAAGATGGAATCTATTCATCTAAGTAAATAGAGATAAAATCCTATGTTCATTTAATTATTCTTGATGTTTCAAGTTCCTGGCCAGGACAGATAGATTTATTCAGAAAAGAGTTTCTGATGAGAAAATCTTTTTAATCAAGAACTGAAATTAAAAGAGAATATAATATTCATAGCAAATGGAGTTTGACATAAACCATGACTCCAGCTTGAGTTGGGATTTTGTAACAGAGAGATTCCAGTACATGGTAACATATGATTATAGGTTCATTTAAGGTAAACCTTATTACTAATTAGGTTGTCATGGCATGCTATGCTAGGTGTTAACCATGGTATATGAGGTGCATAAAATGATTTAGAGAAATCATTTATGGTAAGAAAGAGTTCTAATGATATTAAGAGTTGATATCATATCTCATTGCCAATTAGTGATGAGCCTAGTAAGTCACACACATACACCAGTTATCACCTAATTAAATATGATTTAATTGATTAATTAAAGAGTTTAATTGATTAATTAAATAGGTTTGGTTTGCAATTAGATTGCAAAGTCCCTAGCATGACTTGAAACCAAATCTAGATTATTAGATGTATAGTATAAGTTAAATTTATATTTAAAGTGTTTAAATATGAATTTAATTAATGAGAAATTAATTAATAGAGATTAATTAATTAATTTATATTTGATATAAATTGATTAGAAGAAGAGAAATAATAATTTTGGATTAAGAACTCAAAATTATTACACAGGGGCATTTTGGTCATTTCACAGGGTGACATGTGGCACCATGAGATGGTGACACATGGCATTACACATAAGCTTGCCAAATGCTTTTAATCTTGTAAGATGATTTAAATTAAGATTAAATATAAGTTTGACACTTGGCACAATGTGATTGGGTCAATTAAACCTAGAACTAATCAGAGGGTGACATGTGTCAAAGGTTTAATGTGTTGACCTAGCTATATAAGTGTTGTTATGAATTAAAAATATAACAACCAGCAGCCACTCCTCCTTTGTCACACCATTTTGAGGCTCTCCATCTCTTCTTCTTCATCTCCCATCAATTCAAAGAGATTAGCCATCAATCTCTTGAATTAAAAATACTAGAAATCGTTTCTAGTGTCCTGTTTACATCTTTAATCTCTTAAAAGGCAGAACTTGATTTTCTAAATAATAGAAAAAGCTTTAGAAGCTATTCAAGGGCTGTCATAGGTGTTCTTGGTGTGGACAAGCTAGAGGGACAACATCTGGTGTCCTGAAGACGCATCTCAAAGGCGCAAATACACTGCAGTGCATCAAGAGGTTAGTGTGTTTTTCTTGATTTAATCTAGGGTTCTAAAATTAATCTGATTAATTTTAAAATCTTAAATGGAAAATACAGATCCAAAAACATATTAAAAGAGTTTTAATATATTGTTTATCATTGAAATCAAATAGATAAAAATAAATCTTGCATGATGCATGTGACCCTAGGTGAAAATTTTGAATTCAATGGCATAAACTTGTGTTTTTTACGCTTCCGTTCCTTCAACTCCTTCTCATACTCTGCTACTGATAGCTGCCTCAGCCTCAGACTAATAAACTCTCTTCTTTTGTCTTCCAGGTACACACTTCCCACATATTTCTTCTTAAATTCAGCGAGGAAGAAATCCCAAGTTACCAGTCCTAGCCGGACTTCACTAGATACAGTGTCCCACCACTGATAGGCATCATCTTGAAGTAGGGACACAGCACCCTCCAAGTTCTGCCCTGGGGTGCAATGCAGTTGCTTCAATACCCTTATGGTGCGGTCTAGCCAATTTTCAGTAGCCAACGAGCCATCTTCTTTCTTACCCATGAAGTCCATAGCTCCAAATTTTATCAGTTTTTCCAGATGGGATTTCTAGTCTAGAGGTGGTGGTAGTGGCACAACCCCAGCCATCTGTCTAAAGAATTCAGCTTTTTGCTGAAACATAGCTGGCGGAGGCTGTGCAGGCACTGTTGATGCTGGTGGAGCAGGTTCTCCCTATCCCCCAGTCTCAGCTGCAGGTGGAGCACAACTCTCCACTTCCTCATCTACTGCTCTCTGTGACGTGGGTCCATATCCTAATCAAAATAAGAAACACAAACAGATCTGCATTAGTGTCACCTCTACTTTTACAAATGAAATGCATGGTATGGACACGATCTAGATCCAGAAATGCCTAAACCGTGCTCTGATACCACTAAATGTGACACCCCTTACCCGTCTACAGTATAGCCGAGCAAGATATGTCACACAGTGTACTGGATTACCCAATTTTATTTTAATCCCTTTATCCTTCCTTATTTATTTTTATCATAGTTATGAAGTACAATCAGTGAAGTATAATTTATTTAAGTCATTTATGGAAAACATCAATTTATTTCTGGTTCTGCAAATTTTATAGAAAATCCGACAGAGTATCGACTAAAAATGGATAAAACAGTTCTTCGGAACCTGTGAAAAACACTTCCAAAATTTTCAATCAATCCCAAACTCCATTTCATCAACAAAATCTCAATATTTTTCAACAACATTTCCATTTCTCAATCATTCATTTCATATGATATTTATGTAAAAGTCATAAATAAATATTCACTTTTTCATTCATAAACACAATTTTCGCTATTTACATTAATACCAAAATACATTCATAAGTCTTAATTACACATGAGAAAATAAAAGTTAATTACAAAATACCCAAAATGAAACCTAGTGTCCTACCAATGCACTGATGTTGGTGAGGTGACATGAATACTATGCAGAGCTGCAGAAGGTCTCACCCAGTCTATGGTCTACTGGACTCTCGGTCGATCTCTCCAGAACCTACGCATGGCAAAACCAATGTGCTAACCAATAATGCTTAGTGGTGCCAATAAGAAAATAAAAAGAAATAACAAAAAATAAATATGCAGTGCATGTTCTGATGTCTTATGCAGACAATTTTTCGATCATTATTGGTAATCTTATTCATTTTGTACATGTTATACTCATAATTTCATTAAATTCATCCACTTCCATTTTTAGTTGCCCAAGTAACCTATACTGGATGACTGGACTGGATAAACGGGTAAACTGGCACTAGGTATCAAGTACCTCAGCCCATCACACCATCGGCCACATATGTATCTCCCGGTGTGTAACAGAACAGCTAATGAGTTGTAACAAATATTAGGCATAAGGCCAAATATTATCACAATGTCAGAATCGCTAAAAGCCATAAAATCATAGAATGGCATAATGCCATGTGCAGTACTGCTAACTGAACCTTATTGGCATGCCAACCTATCTAACCAATCTTGCTAGGTGTACTAGGGCATATTACACTTTTAAATTTCACAATTCTTAAAATTGAAGTTTAAGTGTTACTATTCATTTCATTAGTCAACTAAAATGTTGTCTTTTGTATAGACAATAGGTACATTGGTTCTAATAATCTCAACATACCATATTTTGTATTCCAAAATTGTTGGTATTGGTTGCCAATACCATTTCTAAGCTTAGTGTTAGTTATTCAAAATTTTCAGATTTCAAGCTCCATATTTACTGTTCCATTGGTCATTTATGCAGTAAAAATTTGGCAAAATTGTTTTCATGAAAGTTATTCCTTATTTTTGTGTAATTACATTTCCTATTTTAAATTACTCCATTTGGAGTTTTGTAGCTCAAGTTATGGCCTAGACACCATAACTGGCCGGATTGGACAGAATCCAAAATTTTGGCCAAAACTAGTTCTGCCAGATTTGGTAACCTAAGTTTGGTTGGCAATTTGACTAGGTTATGGTCAGAATTTGGATTTGTGTTCTTCATAAAAGTTGTAGGTCTATGTCTCAGCTTTTTACTGATAAACTTTCAGGTCAATTGGACCTTTCTACACTGAGGTATGACTATTCATTTGGTCATTTTGCCCAGGCAGAATGCAAGTCACCCGGATTAGGGCAATTTTTAGGCCAACTTAGTTTGGTTTTCTGGGCAGGGTTTTCTTCACCAAAGTGGTGCCATTATGTGTCTAGTTTAATTCCCAATTGGCCTTGCACCAATGAACCTCTACAAACCCATTTATAATTGCCCAAACCTGCTGGACTCATGCTCAGTCCTGCAGGTCAGCCAAGGCAGCTCACCCATACACAAATGCCAAGCCTCAACTCACTTCATTTCCTCATCATACACATTCAAATGGTCACTAGTTGACCATTACAAGGTTAATGAACCATCACATGAGCAAACCCTAATGTTGTTCAAGTGTCCACATTTTCAAGGTTCATTCATGCATCACACTTGCATTTCACTTACTCTTACATGTTCAATCACTCATCTCATGCTATAGGCAGCTCATAAACACTTTACTTCAAGTGAATTCATCAAACCCTAACTATCCCTAGGCTGCCCAAATTGTAGGGATGAATATACATAAGTTTTATTTTATTTTTCTTACACTTTTCCACTTATTTCATGCCAATAAACATGAATTAAGTAAAAGAGATAGGAGATTGGACACTAACCTCTTTTGCTTACTCTTACAAGTCTCCAAAACTTCCTTCTTTCTTCGTCTTTTTGCTGGCTAGAGGTTGTTCAAGATGCAAGATCACTTTTTTATGAAGCAAGCTAGTGGTTTCAAGGTGAGATGAGGTGAGGTTTGAAGCTTTCATTAAGCTTCCATGGAGGAATGGGTTTGGGAAAGGGAAACGTCTGGTTTGGGGTGAGGAAGAGCAGATTGTGTTTTGTTAATTTTTACCTCATTTTACCTCTTTTTAATTGATTTTTAATAGCTTTGTTCAAATGTGATTGGTGGGAGCACTTTTAATGACATCATATGAAGTCATAATTCCCTATTTCTTTCATTTTTCTTTTCTTTTCTTTTCTACTCATTTTCAATTAAATTTTTAGCAATATTTATTCATATTTTAGATCATAATGATTATTTACTTAACTAGACAAGTCGGCCAAAAATCACCTCTGAAGGCGAAATGACCAAAATGCCCTCCGTTTGGCTTAACAGACTAAAATTGTCTGTACCGATTGAAAAAAATTTTTAAGCATTTTCTTGGCATTCTAATGCCATTGAAACCTCAATAACTCTTCACTGGAGTCCCAAAAATTATTTTATGAATTTTCTCCTGAGTCTAGGGCTCCTAGTTGCGAGGACCGCAACTTCCCACTGAGTTACCCATTGCTAGGGCACCGGCTTACTTAACTTGGTTGTATTTTATTTCTAAAATTTTTCCTACATTTTTCTTGTTAATATTTGAGTTAATTATAGTTCCTCACTTTAGTTTAAATATTTTTTCCAGACGTTCTAACTGTCCAGACCGACATCGGTCACCGGAACAGTAGAATATATGGAATGGTTACAGTGAGGGTGTTACAACACTAGTCACCAAAACAGTAGAACACACTACCGAATATAGGGGTGTTACATAATGAGTTACGGAAGCAGCATGAGAACATGCAGACTGTGAGTGAGATCCTTCTTCACCTACAAGAGTTCTATGGTGAGCACAACAGGAATGCTAGGTATGAGATATCTAGACAGCTGTTCCACATGAGGATGTCTAAGAGACAGAATCTTGGGGATCATGTCCACAAGATGATTCGATTGATTGAGCAGCTGGAACATCTTGAATTTAACATGGATTTCCAACTGCAAATGGATTTGATCCTTTAATCCCTTCCTGAGTCATTTGGGAATTTTGTGACAAATTTCCATTTGACTAAACAAGAATGCACTTTGGCTGGTTTACTCAACATGCTAGTTATTACCCAAAAGAATATGCTGGGCAATAAAGGAAAAGAGGTAGCTTTGATTGAATCTTCTTCTGCTAGAAAGTCCAATAAGAAGAAGGGCAATAAGAAAAAGAAACCTCAGATTCCTGGTCCTTCTAAGAAAATAGCTAAACAGAAAGGGAAGACTAAATCTAATGGAGGCAAAGGAAAGTGTTTCCATTGCCAGCAGGATGGGCACTAGAAAAGGAACTGCCCAGAGTATCTTACTTCTCTGAAGGACAAGAAGGATACACCTTCAGAAGGTATGTCCATATCTTGTTATTTAGAATCTGATGATACTCATAGTTCATTTACAGCTTGGGTTTTAGATACTAGTGCCAGTTTTCACATTTCTTATGATATGTAAGAATTAGCAAACAGTAGCAGCTTGCATTCTCGAGATGTTAGACTCTGGATTGGTGATGGCTCAACTGTTGAAGCTTTAGCCATAGGATCTAAATCTTTTTACATGTCTATACATGTTTTGTGTTTGAATAATATCTTATATGTATCTAATGCTTTTAAGAACATCATTTTGATATCTAGTTTGACTAGAAATGGTTATGAATTTTAGTTCACAGATGATGTTTGCAATATTTATTTTGGAAATAAATATGTTGGTTCAGGTTATATGTCTGATGGTCTTTATTATTTGGATAATAATGACAAGAACAAAATGAATGCAAGTGATCTAAATGAATGCAATGTCATGGTGAAAATCAACTCAAGCTCAAAATATATTTGGCACTTAAGGTTAGGTCATGTTGCAGAAGATAGGATTGCAAAACTGGAGAAAATGGGGATTCTATCCTCATTGGGTTCTGAACCTACTCCAACCTGTGAATCCTGCCTTCAGGGCAAAATGACTTGATATCCCTTTATTGGACAAAGGCTAAGAGCTGACAATATTTTGGAGCTAATACATAGTGATGTATGTGGTCCATTTAGAGAAATGGCCAAAGGTGGTTTTCATTATTTTATTACCTTTACTGAGGATAAATCAAGGTTTGGGTATTTGTATTTGATGAAATATAAACATGAATCCTTTGAAAAGTTCAAAGAATTTAAATCTGAAGTAGAAAATCAAACAGGAAAGAGTATTAAAGTTCTTCGATCGGATCGAGGAGGTAAATACTTGAGTACTGAATTTGATGAATACTTGAAAGAGCATAGCATTATTTCACAGTTCACTCCTCTAGGAACACCACAGCTGAATGATGTATCTGAAAGGAGAAATCATACCCTATTGGATATGGTACGTAGTATGATGAGCTATACTGATATGCCAATCTCTTTTTGGGGATTTGCATTAGAATCAGCTTTGTATGTTCTGAATAGTGTTCCATCAAAATTAGTATCTTCCAAACCTTCTGAGATATGGCATGGAAGAAAACCAAGTCTTAAGCATGTTAAGATTTGGGGTTGTCCAGCTTATATCAAAATGTTGAACACTAATAAATCGGAAACCAGATCAGAAAAGGGTTGATTTGTTGGATATCCAAAAGACTCTACTTACCATAACCTTTTGTGATGTAGGCAAATAAAAATAATATCCAAAAGATAGTTTTGGATATTATTTTTATTTGCCTACATCACAAAAGGTTATGGTAAGTAGAGATGCCACATTTCTTGAACAATAGTTTGTTCAAGAAGGAGGCAAGGGAAGGCAAATAGAGTTAGAAATGGAGAATTCTGACCAACAAACATATCAAATGGATATGGATCCATCTAGTCAACCTACACCTATTGATGAAACATCTACAACTATTCCTCGTAGATCAACCAGGGTATCTCACCCACCAGTGAGATATGGTTTCCTTCATAAAGAAGAACAAGAGTTATCTACTCATGAAAAAGTAGATCATGGAGATGATCCACTTACCCATGAAGAAGCTATATCAGATATAGACTCTTCAAAATGGATTGATGCTATGAAATCTGAGATTGATTCCATGTATAAGAATTAAGTTTGGGATCTTGTTGACCCACCTGAAGGTATTGTACCTATAGGAAACAAATGGGTTTTGAAGAAGAAAATTGGTTCTGATGGAAAGGTAGAGACCTATAAAGCAAGGCTAGTAGTGAAAGGGTATCGCCAAAGGCAAGGAATCGACTATGAGGAGACTTTCTCGCCTGTTGCCATGCTTAAATCAATTAGGATTCTATTAGTAATAGCTACATACTATGATTATGAGATTTGGCAGATGGATGTCAAAACAGCTTTTCTCATTGGATACATTGAAGAAAACATTTTCCTGGAACAACCTAGGGGTTTTGAATCCCAAGATGGTTCCAAAGTATGCAAGCTAAAGCGATCAATTTATGGGTTGAAGCAAGCTTCGAGGAGTTGGAACATTCGCTTTGATAAAGCCATTAAGTCATTTGGTTTTATCAAAAATGAGGATGAGCCATGTGTATATAAGAAGGTTATTGATAGTGCTTTCACTTTCCTTGTCTTATATGTGGATGACATTTTGTGTATGGGTAATGACACAGGTATGTTGACAACTGTAAAGGTATGGTTGCCAAATACATTCTCCATGAAAGACTTAGGGGAGGCAACCTATATTCTTGGGATTTGCATCTATAAAGATAGAGCGAAAAGAATAATTGGTTTATCCCAAAGTCTATACTTGGAAAAGGTGTTAAAGAGGTTTAACATGCTTGATTCTAAGAGAGGATTGTTACCAGTGAGACATGGTATCCACCTTTCTAAAGAGTTGTCTCCTAAGACACTTGAAGAAAGAGATGCAATATTGTGTACTAGGCCTAAGTCTAAAGAGTTGTCTACATGGTACCTATAGGAAACAAATGGTCAAGATTCCATATGCTTTGGCTATTGGAAGTTTAATGTATGCAATATTGTGTACTAGGCCGGATATCGCTTATGGTATTAGTTTGACTAGCAGGTATCAATCCAATCTAGGTTTGGAACACTGGATAGCTGTCAAGAATATCCTTAAGTACTTGAGAAGAACTAAGGATTTATTCTTGATATATGGAGTTGGTGACTTGCAATTGGATGGTTCTACTAATTATGATTTCCAATCAGATATCGATGATAGAAAGTCTACCTTTGGGTATGTGTTCATTTGTAATGGAGGTGCAGTCAGTTGGAAGAGTTCCAAACAAAGTACGACTGCAGATTCCACTACTGAGGCTGAGTATATTGCTGCATCAGATGCTGCAAAGGAAGCTGTTTGAATAAAGAAGTTCATGATAGAACTTTCAGTAGTTTCTTCCATTGAGTCAACAGTTCCACTTCATTGTGACAACAATGGAGCAGTCATACAGGCTAAGGAACCCTGGTCTCACCAAAAATCCAAAAACATAGAAAGGCGCTACCACATTATCAGAGAGACAGTTGGGCAAGGTGATGTAGCCATGCAGAAAATAGCATCAGCTGAAAATCTAGCTGATCCATTCACTAAGCTTATGTCACAAACTCAGCTAGACCGACATCTTGAGAAGATGGGTCTAAGATATTATATTAAATGGCTCTAGTGCTAATGGGAGATTGTTAGTTGTATGCCCTAAAGCATATCATTTAGTATGTATCTTGTACAAGTTTTATTAATAAAAGGCATTTTCACTTTTCTGTTTACATAATATATTTATGTGTAATAGAAAAGGTCCATTGATATTTTGTTAGAAATTCTATTCTTAAGTTGTTAAGAATATGAGTGACAGTATTTATAGCACAAAGTATCATAAATTGGTTCACAATGGAGGATACTTCACACAGGACATGACTTATCCAGAAAGATTGTATTCATGTTTGTTCCAAATGTATTTTTATGAGATATAAATAAGATGAAATGGTGAGTCTCATGCCATATAACAAACATGGTAGGCACTAATACATTATCAGTAGGCCGAACCAGTGACATTTATAACAAGCACATGGAGTTTACTCTTGTCAATGTATTATCATAAATCATATCAGTGCATATAATCTTTAAACTTGAGATAGCACAGTTATCTTGTATATAGGTGGTCTGAGTTTGATACTGCTTTCATACTTGTACTGTGTATGGGTATATGGGCATGTGTTGGCTCCTACCAGTTATATATGGAGATAGGTGTTGATCAAGATGGAATCTGTTACCCTAAGTAAATAGGGATAAAATCCTATGTTCATTTAATTGTTCTTGATGTTTCAAGTTCCTGGCTAGGACAAATAGATTTAATTAGAAAAGAGTTTCTGACGAGAAAATATTTTTAATCAAGAACTAGAATTAAAAAAGAACATAACATTCATAGCAAATGGGGTTTGACATAAACCATGACTCCAAATCGAATTGGGATTTTGTAACAGAGAGGGTTTCTAGTGCATGGTAACATATGATTATAGGTTCAATTAAGGTAACTTATTACTAATTGGGTGGCTTTGGCATCCTATGCTATGTGTTAACCATAGTCTATGAGCTGCCTAAAATGATTGAGAGAAATCATTTGTGGTAAGAAAGAGTTCTGATGATATTAAGAGTTGATATCATATCTCATTGCCAATTAGTGATGAGCCTAATGAGTCACACATATACATAAGTAATCACCAAGTTAAATATGATTTAATTAATTAGTTAAAGTATTTAATTGATTAATTAAATAGGTTTGGTTTGCAATTAGATTGCAATGTCCCTAGCATGGCTTGAAACCAAATCTAGATTATTAGATGTATAGTATAAGTTAAATTTATATAAAGTGTTTAAATATGAATTTGATTATGAGAAATTAATTAATATAGATTAATTAATTAATTTATATTTGATATAAATTGATTAGAAGAAGAGAAATAATTATTTTGGGGTGAGAACTCAAAATTAAAACACAAGGGTATTGTGGTCATTTCATAGGGTGACATGTGGCACCATGAGATGGTGACACATGGCACTACACATAAGCTTGCCATTTGTCTTTTAATCATGCAAGATTATCGAAGTCAAGATTAAATCTAAGTTTGACACTTGGCACAATCTGATTGGGTCAATTAAACTAAGAGCCAATCAGAAGGTGACATGTGGCAAGGGTTTTAAGTGATGACCTAGCTATATAAGGGAAAGGTTGAAATAACAAACACAATCTGCTATCTCTTCTAAAGGTGCCGCCACCCTTGCCTTGTTCTTCCTCTCATCTTCTTCATCTCTCACCAATTCAAAGAGAATTGCCAACATTCTCTTGAATTAAGATTGCTAGAAATCGTTTCTGGTGTGCTATATACATCTGTAATCTCTCTAAAGGCAAAACCTGATTTTCTAATTGATTGGAAAGGCTTGAGAAGTTGTTCAAGGGGCTGCCATTGGTGTTCTTGGTGTGGACAAGCTAGAGGGACAACATCTAGTGTCCTGGGCGCATCCTAAAGGTGCCAAACACAATTGCAGTGCATCAAAAGGTTAGTGCACTTGTTCTTAATCTAATATAGGATTCTAATGAATTAATCTGTTAATTCTAAAATCTTAAATGGCAAATGTAGATCCAAAAATATATTAAAAGTGTTTTAATATGCTGTTTATCATTGAAATCAAATAGATAAATGATGAATTTTGCATAATGCATGAGACCCTATAAGAAAAAATTTTGAATTCAATGATCTAAGCTTATGTTTTTCATGCTTCGGCTCCTTCAGAAGCTTGGAGGGATCAAAAGACTGAGAATTATTGCTGATACAAAGTACACAGGTCGTGTAAGTAAAGCCACAGACTCGTGTAACCTTTTAACAGATGAAAGCCAGAGAGCCAATGGAGGAACAAAAGTACACGGGTCATGTAATTGGACCCGTGTAATCTGTAGGGACCCATGTAAGTCTCTACTGGGCACAAGCATGAAAAATTTTCTGAGAACAAAAGTACACGGGTCATGTAACCAGGCCCGTGTAGCCAATGCAGACCCGTGTAAGTCTCTGTGCCAATGCAAGACTCTGCCATTCTGCTCCAGTAAGTTACATGGCTCGAGGCCAGGTAGTGACACACGGGCCGTGTATCATGCGACAACTAGTTTTCTAACCCAAATTCCTGTTCTTGTTTACACATTCAAATCAGACTCCTAAGGCTTTTTGTACTCAAAATGACCTAACCCTAGAACAACTATTATAAATAAAAGTAGAAAACATCAAGAAAAGGGAGATCAATCTTTTTACAGAGCTTTTTAGGTGTTTCAAAGAGTGCTCACTTCTGCACTCTCTTCAGCCGTCTTGAGGAGAAGAATATTAGTATCAAGGAGGAGTTTTTTAGCCGAAGTTTCACAAAATCAAAGCTGTAAACCCTCTGCAGTTCTTTCATTCCATTTCCTTAAACGGATTTTTATAGTTTTATTTCTTCTAGATGATTTCTTTTTACTGTCTTTACCTTTTTATCATAATGTTTGCTGAACTCACCATGAGTGAGTAGCTTTTATATTTTCGAATTGGGAGAGTAATGCTTGTAATCATTATTATGGATAAACATTAAGTTTTATTTATTGGATTTGAGATTTGTTCCATGATTTAATTTCTTGTGACCTTGATGCATGCTATGTGTTGGTACCCACTTAGTATTGATTATAGATATTAATTGAAGGACTGAAAAGTGAAGATTAATTTTAGAAAATCAAGATTTTGAACCTAGGAATTTTGACCTAGACATAGGTTGATTACCTTTGTGGAATTTCAAAATTGGTCAAAGACCTTAAAGGGTTTTAATTAATTTGATCGCTATGAAAGTCGGGTTTAAGTTAATTAAAATACACCCTAGGTGCCTTGAGAGAGGACTTAGGATACCTTAGGATTAATTTCTATCAAGGCAAACGATTCTTAATCCAGTAAATAACCAAGATAACATCCATAGTAAGATTCAAGTGTGAAATCTTAATTCCAGAATTATTTCAAAATAGATTATTTCGTTTTAAGTTTATCATTCTAGTGTTTAAAATAAAAAGCTTTCATTCCCTCATTATTTGATAACTTAAACAGTTAAAATTACTGTGTAGATTGGTACTTACTAATCATACTCTTCGTGGGATGATACTCTACTCATTACTTTATTACTTGTTAGTGATCTGTGCATTTACGGGGTTGATAATGTCGCAGACGTGACTTCTGGGGCACAAAATACACCCCTCACCTTGAAACTGTTCATAATGACAAAACCCTTCATCTCCACCCCTCCTAGTCTATAAAAACCCCTTAAATCTCTTCTCCCTTCATCAAACCCTAGTTATCTCTTTCCCAAAACTGATCAGTGGCTTTTGTAAAGCGATCTGCACGAAAAATGTGCTCTGCCTCGAGGCAAGGAGGAGAATCCTCACCTTCTCCCCCTCAGTCGATACCCCAATGCCCAAGAACAAGGACAACATGTTCTCAACCAGCCCATCCTCAATCACAACCCGCTCAACTAGCCCCACCGCAACCCCAGCAATGAGCCGCTCCACAACCCGAAATCTCCATTTCTTGGGGATTCCATAACGATGCCCATAAGGCCACATGCACCTGGCTTCACACTCGAAAAATTAGCTCCACAAAATACATGGATTTTACACTACTGGAGCAAATCGGGCTGCAGGACGCGATCAACAGACTCTTCGACAGCATTGACTGGACAAGGTTTGCCCAACTCCAATTCCCCGCATATCGAGACACCACACTGTAGTTTTTGAGTAGTTTCAAGGCCACTTTATGGTCTACCGGTAGGGAAGATAGAGGCAGAATTGAATTTCACCTCCTTAGTGTCAATCGGGTAATGAATGTAGATGAGTTTAATGCCATCTTTGGCTTCAACGACACTGGCCACCAAGAGATCCCTCAGAACCGCATGCTCTACAACATCATCAACTTCTGGAGTTCCATAGCCCCGAACACAGAGCCTTATAACTCTAACAAGTCAAAATCCTTGGGTATAACTAGTGCAGCCCTGTATTACATGCATCGGTTAGCCGCCCACACCATCATGGGCTATGGTAACAGCCCAGCGAGAGCTGTAGCACCGGCTTCTTTTTGTGCAACCACCTCTGCCACCTCTGTGATCAACTTACCGAGCACATCGTGCTTGGTGGCCTCATCACAACCATCGTCCTCCACTTTGGATTTGTCTCAGGACATCACAGGCTACGCTCTGTTAGCAGAACATAAAGAATTGATCAAACCATTTACATATCTATGGGGATATGTAAGAAGGTCGGCAACACCTACTACCTGCTTGATGCCAAAGGGAATGCTATCCCTCGAAGAGATGAAGCACAAGAAGGACCTGGTGAGACCTCGCAGCCACAGGCGAATGCCCAAGAGCCATTGTTTAATGAGTCCACCACTCGAGTGCCTCCATACACACCACCACCCACATACCTACAGCATATGCAGACCACCATTAACAGCAGGATGCAAGCAATCGAGGACAACCTCCAGGAAGCCCACAATAAGCTAGACATGCTAATGGAGAGGCTCGATGAAGAGGAGCCATCATCGCCATCATCACCATCAGAGACCTTCTAAAGCTAGGACTATAGGATAGGTTCTTTATAGTAAAATCTTACATACCTTAGTCCTAAATTGGAATCATAGGTCTCTTTTATTTGGTTTTTGTCCAACCTTTCCTTGCTTAATACATAATATGCTTTCTTATTATTTTTGTACAATTTTCTCTAATTTTGCATATTATGTTGACATTGAAGACAATATCCAATTCGAGTTTGGGGGGGTACAAGTGAATTTCATGCCTTGCATATTATTACATTGCTTAATTTCAGCTATATTATTCTTGTGTATCAAAATTCCTGAAAAATATTGAAAAATTTTTGAAAATTTTGAACCTTGAATTGTAAAACTTAGAACTATAACCAATTTCTAGTAAGCTAATAATTAGACCCCACAGGATAGAGGAATGAACGTATCTGGATAGGCAAAAAGGGATTTTAACATGTTATCTGTGAAAAACCTAATCTCTTTAGTGGAAGTAGACTAGCTAAACCCCTTCATAACTATTAATATGTCACATCAAACTTGTGACGTGAGGAGAAATTTCTTGAAATATAAACAAACTTGAAAATGCCTCACCAGCTCCAAAACATATCTCTTAGACCTATCAAAGAGAAATCCTAGCATATGTTTGATGAAGAAATGATTAAAGCATTCTTTGATATAGCCTAATTAAGTTTTAGACACCCTTAGTCACAATATGTCCCTTACACTCAAATTGAGCTTATATTTTTACCTATATGATTTTCCTTATTTACCCATAATTATTGACCTAGCCCTTAGCCTAAACACATACCTACCCTTTTGAGGAAGCTAAATGCATAAGTAAAAAGTATGTTATGTGCAAAAAGGAAAATGGAGAGAGGATGAAGAACTCGAGAAAGAGTGCAACTATGAAATTGAAACCAAAGAAAAATCTGCCTTCCTAACCCAGCAAAAGCAATCAGTTTGGGGGAGAGGACAAAGAGACATACACATAAAATAAAAAAAGAGAGAGAGAGAGAAAAAAGAGCAAAAGGGAAAAAGAGTCCCAAGATAAGTATCATGGAAGCACACTTGGCACTATAAGAAACCAAAAGCCCTTCCTCTCTATACAAAATCAGTAGAATAAACTTAGTATATTTGATATTTTATGCACACATGCTACTCTCATATTTGCATTCCCTAAAAAAACCTTTAATTGGCAACTAAGTCATTATTCTTTTAGCCCCATTACAACCCTTTTAAAGACCTTTTGATCTTTTGAAAAGTGTATGCTACATTAGTGGAGATAAAAAATTGAGATATGTCTATGGAGTTAGAATTGAGTTACTTCATCACAATTATCCACAATAGAGGACATTTTGGAGGAGTAAGTGTTTCTTAAGTCTATCCTAATAAAATATGTTATTTGTGACTTATTAATAGCCTTGTATAGAGAAATAATTAGTTCAAGCACCATGAAGGGGGTGAGGTTCTAGCGGGCCGCTATTAGAACTCTTATGCCTTGAAAGAGGGTAAATGGTATGAAGGATTGGAGGAGTTCAATCATGTGCTTATTAAATTATTGGTTATATTCCTAAGTTATCCCCTAAAATGCATTTTAAAACAGAGTTTTGTTTTGCTTGAGGACAAGCAAAAGATTGAGTTTGGGGGTATTTGATACACTTGAATTGTATAGATGTTTTTAAGCACATTTGTATACTATCTCATCGCATTTAGGTAAGTAATCTCATGCATAGTAGTTGATTTCATTAGTTTTTATAATTTCTATTATTAAGCTCTTAATTCCATATTTTCTGCATTATTTTAGGTGTTTGAGTGAAGCCCCAGAGCATAGGAGTGCAAAGGGAAGCTTAGAGAGGTCAAAAGACTGAGAATTGCTGCTGATACAAAGTACACAGGTCGTGTAAGCAAAGTCACAGACTCGTGTAACCTTCTGCCAAATGAAAGCTAGAGAGCAAATGGAGGAACAAAAGTACACGGGTCCTGTAATTGGACCCATGTAATCTATAGGGACCCGTGTTGTAACATCCTCACTTTAGCTAGTCCATATGTCAACTGTTTCGGTGACCAATGTCTATCCGAGCAGTTAGAATGTTTAAAATTATAAATAGACTAGAGTGAAAAGTTATAAAGAAACTAAATAATTCTCATAAAAATCAAGGAAAATTTATAGGAACGAAATACACTAAGGTTAAACGAGCCGAAACCCCAGTGATGAGCAACTCGAAGGGGAAGTGACGGTGAAGGCCGTTAATAACCCTAGACCCGAGGGAAAAATTATAAAATAATTTTTCGGACTCCAAAGAAGGGTCATTGAGGTTCTTATGGCATTAGAATGCCAAGAAAATGCTTAGAAAATTTTTTTTATCGGTACACACAATTTTGGCTCGTTAAGCCAAACGGAGGGCATTTTGGTCATTTCATCTTCAGATATGATTTTTGACCAACTTGTCCATTTATGCAAATAATTTATATGAC
The DNA here is from genome assembly GCF_030052815.1 of Hevea brasiliensis. Lineage (NCBI taxonomy): Eukaryota > Viridiplantae > Streptophyta > Magnoliopsida > Malpighiales > Euphorbiaceae > Hevea > Hevea brasiliensis. Next base: position 77,136,966 of record NC_079504.1, read on the forward strand.
ATAAAATGTGAATAAATATTGTTAAAAATTTAATTGAAATTAAATAGACAAGAAAAGGATAGAAAATGAGAAAAAAAGAGGATTATGACATCATTATAATGTCATTACTACTCTCCCACCCAATCACATGTTGACACATAGTACTAATATGTTTAAAAAGACTTAATGGGTAGAAAACAAAAAAAAAAATCAGAAAAGCTTCTTATCTTCTTCCTTGTCGTTTCACTGCTCTCCATGGCCACCATTATCAAGCTTTTTAAAGCTTGATTTTCATAGTTTTTACCCAACTAAACCCTATGTTCCCAACACAAAAATTTGTTCTTACATCTTGGTGAGTCTTTTGGGAGCAAAAAGAAAAGAAAAAGAAGAACCCTAGCAAGTTGAAATTTCACTCCGTTAGAGGTTACTGACTTAAACTTGATTTTCTCTTTAAATTCATGTTTAAGGAGCATGATTGAGTGCAAAATTATAAAGAAATTTAATAAATACTATGTGTATGCCCATCCCATATTTTTGGTAGCCTTGGTTGTGGTAATATTTTGATGATTTTCATGGAACTAAAATGGTAGTATGGCTGCCCTTGGTATTAATCTCTTAAGTGGAGTAATGAAATGCAAGTTATAATGCATGGTTTGAGATAGTTGAGTTAGGGTTTGGGGTGAAAATGAGACCTTGATAATGTGATGATGAAAGTAGGTTTTAATGGTCAATTAGTGACCATTTGGTTTTGTTTGAATAAAAAATGAAGTGGGTTGTGTAGTGTGAATTGAGTTTGGTGTGGCTGCCCTTGGTGACCTGTAGGACTGGGCATGAGTCCAGCAGGTTTGGGCAGCAATAACTGGAGTTGTAGAGGTTCAATTGGTGCAAAGCCAATTGAACATGAAACTAGACACATATGGCACAACTTTGGTGAAGAAATCATGCCCATAAAATCAAACCAAGTTGACCTAAAGAATGCCCTAATCCGGGTGACCTGCATTCTGCTTGGGCAAAATGACTAAATGAATAGTGTTCAGTCATTTGGTCATAACTTAGTGTAGAAAAGTCCAACTGACCTGAAATTTTACCAGAAGCAAGCTGAGATATAGACCTACAACTTTCATGAAGAAACCTAACCCAAATTATGATCATAACATATTCAAAAAGTGACCTGAAGTCACTGCTCAAAATACTGTAGATTTGGTCAGTCCAGAAATTCTGGAAAAATTACAATCCGGCCAGTTGTGGTTTATAGGCCATAACTTGAGCTACAAAACTCCAAATGGAGTGATTCAAAAAAGGAAATATAACTAGACAAAATAAGGAACAACTTTCATGTTGATCATTTTGCCAAATTCTTACTGCAAAAATGACTAATGAAATAGTAAATTCAAAGCTTGAAAACTGAAAATTTTGAACAATTAACATTAAGCTTAGAAATGGTATTGGCAACCAATACCAACAATTTTAGAATGCAAAATGTGGTATGTTGGGAGTATTAAAACCAATGTACCTATTGTCCATGTAAAAGTCAACATTTTGTTGACTAATGAATTGCATAGTAACACCAAAACTTGAATTTCAAGAATTGTGAAACTTAAAAGTGTAATATGCCCTAATATACCTAGCAAGATTGGTTTGGATAGGTTGGCATGGCAATAGGGTTCTGTTAGCAGTACTGTATATAGCTTCATGCCATTTTGTGTTTCATGGCCTCCCATGCCATTCTATGATAAAATAGCCTTTGGCTATGGTAATTGAGTTATTATACTTGAATTATATCCTTGATGATTATTACAGCTTATTAGCTGTTCTGTTGCACATAGTGTGATGGTACGAGGTACTTAGTACCCAGTGCCAGTTTACCCGTTTATCCAGTCCAGTCAACTAGTATGGATTACTCGGGCAATGATAATAACTTTTACCAAATTTTAATCGAATAATACTGCAATAAATATCAGAAATTTGGTCTATAAAAAATGTAAACATACATTCTGCATATTTACTTTATTTTAGTTATTTTATTTTATATTGTCACCACTAAGTTGAATTGCTTAGCGCATCGCTTTTGTCACGTGCAGGTACTAGAGACATAGCTAGGGAGTCCAGCAGGCCTCATACAGGGTGAGCCTTCAGATCTGCGCTCGGAGTCCAGAGTCACCTCACATTGCAGTGCATTTGGTAGGACATTAGGCCACTTTTGATATTTTGATATTTTGTATTTTGTAAACTTCTGTAATGTATATTATAAATTCATGTAATTTGGCTTTTGATGTAATTATCTATGAACTATGTTCAGTAATAAATAATGTGAGCATTTCTCATTGAGTTGACTGTAATATGAATTGAATTAAATTTTGAGATACTGAAGTCAACTGAGAAATTGCTGAGAATAAATTGGTGGTTAACTAAGAATGATGTGATGATTTTATTGGAAGTGTTTTTAACAGATTCAGAAGAACTGTTTTTCAAATTTATAGCTGGCACTCTGCCGAATTTTTTATAAAATTTGTGGAAAAATTTAGATTAATAAAAAATTGTAAATAAATAAGTAAAAAGGGTAAATTGAATTGAAATATGATTTGGTGCTCTGGCACACTGTGTGGCATATCTTGCTCGGCTACACTTTAGACGGGTAAGGGGTGTCACATGTGTAAGTCTCTACTGGACATAAGCTTGAAGAATTTTATGAGAATAAAAGTACACGGGTCGTGTAACTAGGCTTGTGTAGCGAACACAGACCCGTGTAAGTCTCTGTGCCAATGCAAGACTCTGCCATTCTGCTCCTGTAAGTTACACGTCCCGGGGCCGTGTAGTGACACACGGGCCGTGTATCATGCGGCAGCCAGTTTTCTAACCCGAATTCCCGCTCTTGTTTACACATTCAAATCAGACTCCTAAGGCTTTTTGGACTGAAAATGACCTAATCCTAGAACAATTAATATAAATAGAAGCAGAAAACATCAAGAAAAAGGTGATCAATCTTTTTACAAAGCTTTTTAGGAGTTTTAAAGAGTGCTCGCTTCTACACTCTCTTCAGCGTCTTAAGGAGAAGAATAACAATATCAAGGAGGAGTTTTTCAGCCAAAGTTCCACAAAATCAAAGCTGTAAACCCTCTTCGGTTCTTTCATTCCATTTACTTAAACAAATTTTTATTATTTTATTTCTTCTAGATTATTTCTTTTTACTGTCTTTACCTTTTTATCATGATATTTGCTGAACTCACCATGAGCGAGTTGTTTTCATATTCTGGAATTGGGAGAGTAATGCTTGTAATCATTATTATGGATAAACATTAATTTTTATTTATTGGATTTGAGATTTGTTCCTTGATTTAATTTCTTGTGATCTTAATGCATGCTATGTGTTGGTACCCACTTAATATTGATTATAGATATTAATTGAAGGAATGAAATGTAAAGATTAATATTAGAAAATCAAGATTTTGAAGCTAGGAATTTTCACCTAGACATAGGCTGATTACCTTTGTGGAATTTCAAAATTGGCCAAAGACCTTAAAGGGTTTTAATTAATTTGATCGCCACGAAAGTCGGGTTTAAGTTAATTAAAGTACACCCTAGGTGCCTTGAGAGAGGACTTAGGATACCTTAGGATTAATTTCCATCAAGGCAAGTAATTCTCAATCTAATAAATAACCAAGATAACATCCATAGTAAGATTCAAGTGTGAAATCTTAATTCCGGAATTGTTTCAAAATAGATTATTTCATTTTAAGTTTATCATTCTAGTGTTTAAATAAACAGCTTTCATTCCCTCATTATTTGATAGCCTAAATAGTCAAAATTACTGTGTAGATTGGTACTTACTAATCATATTCCTCGTGGAACAATACTCTACTTATTACTTTATTACTTATTAGAGATCCGTGCACTTGCGAGGTTATAAAAACCAGCAAACACTTACTACATCAGGAATTTGACCTTGAAATCAAGGGCAAGAAGGGGATTAAGAATGTGTTAGCCGATCATCTATCAAGGATGAGACACGAAGACTTAAAAGAAGCTGAAAAATTGCCAATAGATGACTCATTCCCATATGAATACCTATTAGCCTTATCCCAAGCTCCATGGTATGCTGATTTTGTGAATTTTCTTGTGAGCATGGTTTTGCCACCAAACATGTCTTACCAGCAAAGGAAGAAATTTGTACATGATGTGCGATACTACAAATAGGAGGAACCTCTGCTATACAAGAGATGCAATGACGGGTTGATAAGACGATGTATATCTGAGGAGGATATGGAGTGTAACACCCCTACTTGTATAGCCTGGTATATTTCACTGTTTCGGTGACCGGAGTCGGTATGAACAATTAAGAGAATCAGAACCACACTTAAGACAACTAGATAAGCCATAAACCCAAATAATTAGTAATTGTCAATTAGTTAAGTATAAATAAGAAAAACAGAACAGAAGAAGTTAAACGAGCCGAGAGTCACAGCGATGGGTGACCTTATCGAGAACGACTACGAAGTCGATTTAAACTCAAATTTAGAACTGTAAAATATGATGCTGCGGTCCTAAGGACCATTACAAACACAGTGGAAAAGAGAAAATCATGAAAAAGAATTGTTAAGCCAGTCAAATAATTAGGTCAGGGAGCCGGAAGATATATTGAATTATTTGCAAACCGGGTTGAACCGGCGAGGGGCAATTTGGTTAATTGACCTCGAGAGTTGACTCCTGACATAACTGTTAAATAAAATCAGAGAAAAGAAAATTTTGGACTCAGGAATTAAATTAAAGAACTAACAGAAAAATAAATAGAAAAAAAAAGGAAAATGAAAAAGTTAAAAAGGTAATGACATCATGTGGTGACATAAGCATGATGCCATAAATATTATAATTAAAATATTTAATTAATTAGATATTTTGGTCTTCCATAAGATAAAAAAAAAAAGAAAAGAAAGAAAAAAAAAGAGATTATCTTCTTCATTGCCGTCCAACTCTCTCTTTCATCTCTCCCTCACTTCATCTTCCATGAAAGCTCATCTTTGAGCTTGAAAAACCAAATATCTCACCATAGAAAATTATTCTACCATGGTTAAAGCTTGTTTTGGCAACTAGAAGAGGTGATTGAAGAATAAAGAAAGAAGAAAGGAAGAGGTTTGAAGGGAAAGAAAATTTTGCACTAAGGTTAGTAAACTAAATTTGATTTTCTAATTGAATTAATTGTGTTTATAGTTGAATAAACCTAGAAATATGCTCAAAATGAAATAAAAACATTGTGGAGGACCAAACTGAAAATTCGGTCAGCTAGGGTTACTATGCATATGTTTCTTTTTTGATTGAATTTAATATGTTAGGCAAGCTTGTATGAATCTGGTAGTGAGATTGAGATGCTTAGATTTGGTTAAAATGTAACAAAAATTGTGAGTTAGGGTTTTGGACCTAGGGTTTAGGAGATAAAAGGTGAAGAAATGGTGAAGTGATGTTGTTGACCTAGTTTGAGGTGAGAAATGGTCATTTGTGACCAAATGAAGTGTGTTAGACTTGTTGGAGTTGAGGTTAAATTCGGATTCAATGTGGTCATGCTGCTGGCAGTAGGACCAAGGTCCCTTTGAGGGACCAAACTGAAAATTTACAAGTCCAATTGGTATGAGACCAATTGGGAATGAAAATAGACACTAAATGACACAATTTCCACTTAGGAAACATGCCCAAAAAGTGACCAAAACCTAGTAAACAAATTGACCAAACTCGGAAAATCTCAGTCTGCCCTGTACAAACTGACCAAATGAATAATGTTTGTTCATTTAGCCATCACTTAAGCTATGCAGGTCTAAATAACCTGAAATTTTACCAGTAGACAGATGAGATATAGACCTAAAACTTTCATGAAGAACACAAACTCAAATTATGCCATTAATCAAGTCATTTGGCCACCCAAATATTGGTGACCTAAAACTGCCAGAACCAAAATTTGCCCAGAAATCTAGGTTAAGTCCAATCCGGCAGCCATGGTTCAAATGGCTATAACTTGAGCTACAAAACTCAATTGGAGTGATTCAAAAATAAGAATAAACTTAAGACAATAGGGAACATTTTCTATGAAGAAAGTTTTGCCAAATTCTAACAGTAAAATGACAAATGGAATAGTTCAACTCAAAACACCAAAACTGAAAATTTGCAAATTTGCCTAAAAGACTTAGAATTTGAGTAAACAACCAAAACCAACAAATTTAGTGACCAAAATGTGGTATGTGGGTGAAGTTGGAATTCCCATACCTATTAAGCCTTAGAAAGTCAACAAATTGACTTGAATAGTACCATGAATAGTAACTCAATAAAAATTTCCAAGAATATTAGTTTAAGCATATTTGGGCTAGAATTAAGTATTTACGAATTAATTATTGGATTTATTGTGAAATAAGATACTGAAACACTGCAAATTTTGTATTTCAGCTGAAAAAGACCAGAAAGGTATAAGGGACTAAGTTAAGGCCTAGAGGCGACTCACGTCAGATTTGTGCACAATAAACTTAAAATTCTTTGTTTCTACTTGACAATTCTTGAAATAAATGTTGTGAATAATTTTGATTGTTATGGCTTTGAAAATATTATTTGAAAAATAGTGTGTTGCCTACTTTGTATACGAAAAATTTAGAATGAAATATGATTTGTGAATTGTATAAAATATTTGAATAACTTGATTTAAATTGTTTTTAATTCACACTTGGCATGACAATATTAATATGTTCCTCCTCCACTTGTGAGGTGAGTTTGATATTTGATCACTTTCCTCTCTCTCTGGCTTTCTAGTCTGAGGGGCGAGTTTGGATGAGTACTCATTAGCTAGCTAGCCACCTCCCTCATTGATTTCAATTAGTGGGGTGAGTATGCCTTGTCGTGGTGTACAACACAGCATGTTCAGAAATTTTTTGTCATGTCCTAAGTTGTGTTATTGTTTGGCAACACTATGTTTATTAAATTGTTTGATCAACTTGTGCTATATTAAGCTTTGAAAATTATGATTTGTTATAATTGTGATTTGAGAAAAAAATTGTAAAATGCGATTATGAGATTTTTGAATGATGATTTGTACATAAATGTTTTATATTATGCATTTTATGCTTTATTGTGCACCATTGAGTATTTATATACTCAGCGATAGCTTTAACTTGTTGTCGCAGATAGAGAAAAGGACATAACAGCAGAGCGAGTTGCTGCAGTTAGAGAGGAGCACAATTGAAGAATTTTTGTGCACGGGTATTTGTCTATACCCTGGTAGTATAGTTTGATGTAATAATGATAGTATGCATATGTATCTCTGTAATTTGAGCAGTTGTACATATAAAATTGTAATAATATTATTTTTGAGATTTTGCATCTGTAAATTAACTTATGATTGTAAATTAATGATTTAAAATGCAATGTGCATGAGTTATGAAATGTTTTGAGATATTGATTCTTGATTTGAAATTTGGATTTTAAATTGAAGTGTTGCTATTCCTGTTGATTTGAAGTTTGGTGGTTGTAAATGGAGTTGTGATTAAGAAATATATTGGGAGTGTTTCTATTTTCAGGTTTTGAAGAACTGTTTTCTCAAAATACAGAAGGCACTCTGCCAAAATTTTTATAAAAATTGCGAAGATTTTAAATATCTAAAAATTTGATTTATGTTTGGACTCTAAATGAAGGTTTTTAAAATTTGAAAAAAAAAAATTTACCCACCAATTCCAAAATGAACGAAAATTGTTTTAAAATCCCTTGTAGTATATTTAATGGGTTACTGGTAGGTGAAGTATGATAATTCATTAGGTGTACTATGGGAATATGTTACATCTTACGAGGAGTAGGGTGTGATATGTTTAGTGGTATCAGAGCAAAGGTTTTAAAATATATTTTGAACTGTGAATTTGAAATATTTTGTCGGTAAATACAACTGCTCAAATGTTTGATATATATGACATATTTACATCATGAATATGCACTAACGGAGGTCAACCTCCTTATGTTTGTTATCAGAGAGTAAAAAATTTTTGGAAAACGGAATGGAAGAGGGAGATAATACCGTAGAGCAATCTGTCGAGGCTGAGGCCCGAGGAGAAGCCCCAGCACTCCAGAATGTGAGTGGGTCAGCCACTCCAGCTCCTCCTCAAGCACGCGATTCCTGCTCGGTTGCACAGATGGCTGCGTTCTTTCAACAAATGGCGGGAAATGTGCCACCTCAAGCACAGACACAAGCACGTGCAGCACAACCATAGCCTCTGGCTCGGCAATATGAGAAATTAATGAAATTTGGGGCTACAGAATTCAAAGGAACAGTGGATCCACTAGAAGCAGAATAGTGGTTAGAGAGGATGGAATGGGTTTTCAGAAAACTATAGTGTGCTGAAGAGTGGAAGTTCGAATATTCAGTATCACTTCTGCAAGGGGATGCATATGAGTGGTGGAAGACCATCCCCTACAGTCTGGTAGAGCCACCAGTCCTCACATGGGCAGACTTTTTAAGGGAATTTTGACAAAAGTGGGTCCCTGATACTTATGTAGACATGAAGCTGCAAGAGTTTTTAAGTTTAAAGCAAGGGGATAGAACTGTAGTAGAGTATGAGTAGGACTTTTCAAGGCTAAGCCATTATGTTGGAAGCTTAGTCTCCACCCTCAGAGACCGGTGTAAAAGGTTTGAGGCTGGGTTGAGGCCTAGCTTGAGAATGCAAGTGGTAGGGTTCCGACACCAGAATTTTTATGAATTGATTTCACAAGCCCTGGAACTGGAAAGGATAGAATCAAAATGGGTAGTGAAAAAGAGTACACAAAAGAAAGAGAAAACTGAAAAGGTTACTGGTCAAGCTAATGAGAGTGGCTCTGGGAAAAGAAAACATTTTGGAAGATCTAGCTCGCGCGAATCTGGTAGAGGTATATCTTCTAGACAGAAACCATCCCAATCCGATCAGCAAACTCAACAGAGACACAGAAATACGCTATCGGATCGACTTTGTGAGACTTGTGGTAAACCACATAGTGGAGTATGTTATAGAGCTATAGGAGCATGTTTTAATTGTGGAGGGACTGGTCATTTTGCTAAGGATTGCATAAGTCCATGCCGTTATGGATCATTTACCACGGCAGAAGGATCAACCCAAGTTTCTACCCCGAAGAGTTTACCAACAGTTGGTAAAGGCAGAGGCAGAGGTAGGGGTAGTACACCTGGAAGTCAGAGTACTGTGAATCAACCAGGACAAGACGATGCTCCAGTGAGAGTATACACTATGCGACAGAGGGACGAGGATGAGACTTCTGGTATGGTTGCTGGTATTTTCTCAATTCTTAACTGAGATATGTATATGTGTAGAAAAAAAAAATCAATTTTGATATGTTAGTGACTAGTCTTTTTAAAATTAATTTTGGAAGAGTTTGTCAGTAAAAAGTATTTGCTAGCACACAAGAATTGGTAAAGTTAATTAGTAAGCCTAATTATGTAAGGAAAGAGAACCTAAAAGTAAGTTATAGTAATATAGCTACCTTAGATGTGGGTAAGGGTATTACTGCTAATAGATGCCAGTGGGTACCATAATCAAAATAAGTTCAAGATATTAGTGAATTTAAAAAAATTAAGATATAGGGAAGTTTGTTCTATTGGGATGTATCGTAGTAACTATGCAATATTCTTGATGTTTGTGTTGTAAGCTGCAGATTACAGTACTGACTTAGGATTTATTTTGTAGAGCTACGTACTACCCAATAATACACAAGAATAAGAATAGTTGCAAACGGCATCTGTTTTGGTACAGTTATGATAAGATAAAGTTTTCTTATTGGAAAGGAGCTTGAAAATCCTAACTTGGGATTTAAAACTCTAAAGTTAGAATATTGAAAGGTTATAGTTCAGTACAAAAGAAAATAATGACTACACATCAGTGCAAAATAAGCTATAGAATATTGATAGATAAAAATAAATGGAACAGTAAGAAATGAGAAAAATACTAAATGAGGAATTGCCACTAAGGCAAGCAATTTACTTAAGATGGTAACGATATTCCGAACTATTTTATCAAGAAAGAAATAAGTTAAACCATAGCAAACAAGATAATGCAAAATGGCACATAGGCCTTGGTCATAAATGGAGATGGTAAGATAATGGTTAAGGACCTATGGCCAAGAAAGAAAAGACTACAAAAGAAAATAATTGCTAAAATAACAACAAGAAAAGACTAAAATATTCTAAACTAAACTGAAGGTTACATCAAATGATTCAGAGATTTGATAAGAAAAGAGTAAAACTAAGTTCTCACCCATAGGATCACAGGAGGTCCTAGAAAAGCGGATCCACTAGCACACAGATTTGCTTACCTCTAAAAGTGAAATGAATTTGAATCTAACTTATGACAGAAGCTCATAAGAAACTTGGCACACGAGGTGAGAAATCGATGAGTAAATAGTATTGGTTAAAGTGCTAAGGAACCATCATTCAGGCCAGGAAGCTACTTAGGAGCATGAATAGGACATGAAGAGACAGCACCCACAACTGTTCAGAGACTGATACCAGGTAAAATTTCAAGGACGAAATTATTTTAAGGGGGGAAGAATTATAACACCCCTACTTGTATAGCCTGGTACATTTCACTGTTCCGGTGACCGGAGCCGGTCCGAACAATTAAGAGAATTAGAACCACACTTAAGACAACTAGATAAGCCATAAACACAAATAATTAGTATTTGTCAATTAGTTAAGTATAAATAAGAAAAACAGAACAGAAGAAGTTAAACGAGCCGAGAGTCACAGTGATGGGTGACCTTCTCGGGAATGACTGCGAAGTCGATTTAAACTCAAATTTTGAACCGTAAAATGTGACGCCGCGGTCCTTAGGACCATTAGAAACATAGTGGAAAAAAGAAAATCACGAAAAAGAATTGTTAAGCTAGTCAAATAATTAGGTCAGGGAGCCGAAAGAAATATTGAATTATTTACAAATCGGGTTGAACTGGCGAGGGGTAATTTAGTCAATTGACCCCAAGAGCTGACTCTTGACCTAACTGTCAAATAAAATCAGAGAAAAAAAATTTTCAGAGTCAGGAATTAAATTAAAGAACTAACAGAAAAAAATAGAAAAAAAAAAGGAAAATGAAAAACTTAAATGGGTAATGACATCATGTGGTGACATAAGCATGATGCCATAAATATTATAATTAAAATATTTAATTAATTAGATGTTTTGGTCTTCCATAAGATAAAAAAAAAAAAAAGAGAAAAGAAAGAAAAAAAAATGAGATTATCTTCTTCATTGCCATCCAACTCTCTCTTTCATCTCTCCCTCACTTCATCTTCCATAAAAGCTCATCTTTGAGCTTGAAAAACCAAAAATCTCACCATAGAAAATTATTCTACCATGGTTAAAGCTTGTTTTGGCAACTAGAAGAGGTGATTGAAGAATAAAGAAAGAAGAAAGGAAGAGGTTTGAAGGGAAAGAAAATTCTGCACTAAGGTTAGTAAACTAAATTTGATTTTTCTAGATGAATTAATTGTGTTTATAGTTGAATAAACCTAGAAATATGCTCAAAATGAAATAAAAACATTGTGGAGGACCAAATGGAAAATTTGTTCAGCTAGGTTTACTATGCATATGTTTGTGTTTTGATTGAATTTAATATGTTAGGCAAGCTTGTATGAATGTGGTAGTGAGATTGAGACACTTAGATTTGGTTAAAATCTAACAAAAATTGTGAGTTAGGGTTTTGGACCTAGGGTTTGGCAGACAAAAGGTGGAGAGATGGTGAAGTGATGTGGTTGACCTAGTTTGAGGTTAAAAATGGTCATTTGTGACCAAATGAAGTGTGTTGGAAGTGTTGGAGTTGAGGTTAAATTTGGATTCAATGTGGTCATGCTGCTGGCAGCAGGACCAAGGTCCCTTTGAGGGACCAAAACTGAAAATTTACAAGTCCAATTGGTATGAGACAAATTGGGAATGAAAATAGACACTAAATGACACAATTTTCATTTAGGAAGCATGCCCAAAAAGTGACCAAAACCTAGTGAACAAATTGACCAAACTCGGAAAATCTCAGTCTACCCTGTACAAACTAAGCAAATGAACAGTGTTTGTTCATTTGGCCATAACTTGAGCTAGGCAGGTCTAAATGACTTGAAATTTTACCAGGGTCAGATGAGATATAGAACTAAAACTTTCATGAAGAACACAAACCCAAATTATGCCATTAATCAAGTTATTTGGCCACCCAAAGTTGGTGACCTAAAACTGCCATAACCAAAATTTGCCCAGAAATCTAGGTTAAGTCCAATCCGGCAGCCATGGTTCAAATGGCTATAACTTGAGCTACAAAACTCCAATTGGAGTGATTCAAAAAGGAGAATAAACTTAAGACAATAGGGAACATTTTATATGAAGAAAGTTTTTCCAAATTCTAACAGTAAAATGACCAATGGAACAGTGCAACTCAAGACACCAAAATTGAAAATTTGCAAATTTGCCTAAAAGACTTAGAATTTGAGTAAACAACTAAAACCAACAAATTTAGTGACCAAAATGTAGTATGTGGGTGAAGTTGGAATTCCCATACCTATTAAGCTTTAGAAAGTCAACAAATTGACTTAAATAGTACCATGAATAGTAACTCCAAAATGAAAATTTCCAAGAATATTAGTTTAAGCATATTTGGGCTAGAATTAAGTATTTACGAATTAATTATTGGATTTATTGTGAAATAAGATACTGAAACACTACAAATTTTGTGTTTTAGCTAAAAAAGACCCGAAAGGTATAAGGGACTGAGTCAAGGCCTATAGGCGACTCACGTCAGGTTTGTACACAATAAACTTAAAATTCTTTGTTTCTACTTGACAATTCTTGAAATAAATGTTGTGAATAATTTTAATTGTTATGGCTTTGAAAATATTATTTGAAAAATAGTGTGTTGCCTACTTTGTATACGAAAAATTTAGAATGAAATATGATTTGTGAATTGTATAAAATATTTGAATAACTTGATTTAAATTTTTTTTAATTCACACTTGGCATGACAATATTAATATGTTCCTCCTCCACTTGTGGGGTGAGTTTGATATTTGATCACTTTCCTCCCTCTCTAGCTTTCCAGTCTGAGGGGCGAGTTTGGTTGAGTACTCATTAGCTAGCTAGCCACCTCCCTCATTTATTTCGATAGTGGGGTGAGTATGCCTTGTCGTGGTGTACAACACGGCATGTTCGGAAATTTTGTGTCATGTCCTAAGTTGTGTTATTATTTGGCAACACTATGTTTATTAAATTGTTTGATCAAGTTGTGCTATATTAAGTTTTGAAAATTATGATTTGTTATAAATGTGATTTGAGAAAAAAAAAATTGTGAAATGCGATTATGAGATTTTTGAATAATGATTTGTTCATAAATATTTTAAATTATGCATTTTATGCTTTATTGTGCACCACTGAGTATTTATATACTCAGCGATAGCTTTAACTTGCTGTCACAGATTGAGAAAAGGACATAACAGCAGAGCGAGCTGCTACAGTTAGAGAGGAGCACAATTGAAGAATTTTTGTGTACGGGTATTTTTCTATACCCTGGTAGTTTAGTTTGATGTAAACATGAAAGTATGCATATGTATCTCTGTAATTTTAGCAGTTGTACAGATAAAATTGTAATAATATTATTTTTGAGATTTTGCATCTGTAAATTAACTTATGATTGTAAATTAATGATTTAAAATGCAATGTGCATGAGTTATGGAATGTTTTGAGATATTGATTCTTGATTTGAAATTTGGATTTTAAATTGAAGTGTTGTTATTGCTGTTGATTTGAAGTTTGGTGGTTGCAAATGGTATTGTGATTAAGAAATATATTGTAAGTGTTTCTATTTTCAAGTTTTGAAGAACTGTTTTCTCAAAATACAGACGGCACTCTGCCGAAATTTTTGTAAAAATTGCAGAGATTTTAAATATCCAAAAATTTGATTTATGTTTGGACTCCAAATGAAGGTTTTTAAAATTTGAAAAAAAATTTTACCCACCAATTCTAAAATGAACGAAAATTGTTTTAAAATCCCTTGTAGTATATTTAATGGGTTACTGGTAGGTGAAGTACGGTAATTCATTAGGTGTACTACGGGAACATGTTACATCTTACGAAGAGTAGGGTGTGACATGGAGAGCATTCTCTAACACTGCCATTCATCACTATATGGAGGACACTTTGGCACCACAAATACATCAGCTAAAATTTTGCAAGCTGGATTTTACTAACCTAATCTATTTAAGGATGTGAGATCCTTTGTGCTAGCTTGTGATCAATGCCAAAAAACAGGTAATATTTCTAGAAGGAGTGAAATGCCATTGCACGGTATACTTGACGTAGAGCTATTTGATGTATGGGGGATAGACTTTATGGGCCCATTCCCCTCTTCGTTTGGAAATAAGTATATTTTGGTTGGTGTTAATTATGTGTCAAAATGGATAGAAGTAATAGCCACGCCAACCAATGATGCTAGAGTGGTCACAAAGTTCCTTAAGAAGAACATCTTCACAAGATTTGGCACACCACGAGCAATAATCAGCGATGGAGGAAGTCATTTCTGCAACTAAAAATTTGAAACACTATTGAATAAGTATGGAGTAACTCATAAGGTGGCCACACTTTATCATCCTCAAACTAGTGGCCAAGTAGAAATTTCAAATAGGGAACTGAAGTGAATTCTAGAAACAATAAACCGCTCAAGGAAGGACTGGTCCTTGAAGTTAGATGATACATTGTGGGCACACCGCACTACATATAAAACTCTAATTAGAACAACACCCTTTCAACTGGTTTATGGAAAATCATGCCACCTCCCTGTCGAGCTTGAACACAAAGCTTACTGGGCGATTCAGACCCTGAATTTTGACCTCAAAGCTACTGGTGAAAAAAGACTCCTACAACTCAATGAGTTGGAAGAAATCTGACAGGATGCGTATGAGAATGCCAAAATCTTTAAGGATAAAACCAAAAGATGGCATGACAGATGTGTAGCAAGAAAAGAAATAAAAGAGGGAGACCTTGTCCTGCTCTTCAACTCTAGGTTAAAAATTT
Source organism: Hevea brasiliensis (assembly GCF_030052815.1). Classification (NCBI taxonomy): domain Eukaryota; kingdom Viridiplantae; phylum Streptophyta; class Magnoliopsida; order Malpighiales; family Euphorbiaceae; genus Hevea; species Hevea brasiliensis. Next base: position 77,151,989 of record NC_079504.1, read on the forward strand.
TTCCAGGGAAGCTAAAATAAAGATGGTCCAGGCCCTTTAAGGTTATGCAAGTCTTCCCGCATGGAGTTGTAGAGATTTAGAGTGAAACCTTAGAAACATTCAAAGTGAATGGGCAAAGTGTCACACCCTACCCCTCTGTAAGGCATAACATGATCCCGTAGTATACCTAATGAATTACCAACTTCGCCTACTGATAACCCATTAAATACACTACAAGGGATTTTCAAAAACTTTTCTTACTTCTTTTACAGTGGTGAGCACTATTTACAGGTGTTAAAAACCTTTTTGAACTGAGGTGAATTAACTAACACATTTAGACTATTAGTAATTTCTGTAAAAAAATTTTGGCAGAGTGCCCTCCGTAATTTGGATAAAACAATTCTTCAAAAACCTGTAAAAAGCACTTCAATATTTTTCTCAATCTCAAGCTCTAGAATAATTCAACACAAATCCACAATAATTTTTCAAAGACTGAGATACAAGAAATATAATACAATTTTTACAAGTCCAAGTAACTCATAATTTATTTTACAATTTTAATGTATAATTTTAATTTACAACTGCTCAAAACCAATAACACTATATACATACAGTGAACATACATTATAATATAAAATGCAAAATATGGTATACTCAATATACCCGATGATTTCTCGTTGAATGTACTAGCAAATTGTCTGCCTGTCGATCTGTTTACTGCGATAAAGAATGAAAAGCTATCGCTGAGTAAAATTTACTCAGTGGTGCACAATAACAATTTGAAATGTGATATATAAATCTTTTATTGACAGTTCACAAATCGAATGATTCACAATTTCATTTCACAATTTACAAAATTCATCTAACACAAATTTGATCAAGTAATTGAATAATACCGTTTTGCAAATCAATAACACAATTCGATCAAATAACTGAATAATACCGTTTTGCAAATCAATAATACAATTCGATCAAATAACTGAATAATACAATGTTGCCAATCGATAACATAATTTAGGCCATGACACAATTTTTTCCACACATGCCGTGTTGTACACCACGACAAGACACACTCACCCCAATAATCGAAATCAATGAGGGAGGAAGCTAGCTGAATAATGAGTACTCATCCACACTCACCTCAGACTGGGAAGTCAATGAGGGAGGAACATAATCACACTCACCCCAGACTGATAAGTCAAAGAGGGAGGAATATATCACACTCACCCCATAAATGGAGGAGGAACATAGTAACAGTGTCATGCCAAGTGTGAATCAAAACAATTTCAAATCATAATATTTCATACAAACCATAAATCACATTTTATCTCAAAATTTCCATTTGCAAAGTTGGCAACACAATAATTTCCAAATAATATTCCCAAAACCAAAGCAATCAAAACATATTCATAACTCATTTCTCTACATAAATTTGCTAGTATAAGCAGTGAATATAAAAGTATTGTGCACGGACACAATTTAAAACTATAATGTTGAATTACAAATTTTTAAGTAGAAAATGAGAAGTCAAACTTATTGTGCACAAACACAATTTAAAATAATAACATAGAAATAATCATAATTTATTTTAATTGAAAAATTCAAAAGAAATACTTATTATGCACAAACACAATTTAAAACAATAAAACAATAACATATAAATAATCGTAATTTATTTCAATTGAAAAGTTCAAAAGAAATACTTATTGTGCACAAACCTCTGATAACTATCTCTTGGCTCTGACTCAGTGTTTCCTTCCCCTCCTTGAGTCTTTGCTAACTGAGAAACACAATTTGAAGTGTTTCAGTACTTATTTAAACTGTCTCTAACGATAATGCTTGATAATTAATTCACTGAATTCATTTATTTGCTTAGTCAACCTACTATGTCGACCCTTGGTACATTCTAAGTAATTTAGGTTTTAATGTCATTAATATGTCACATTCGATAGTCTTTTAGGGTTGGTACATGTTACCAAATTCATTTCCGTGTATACTGCATTTTCTTGCGATTTGCTGGATTCCGGGATACTAGTTTGACCTAGCCGGACGACCTAGTTCCCTCGATTTTCGGATTTTGGTCAAAACTACAAACTTGTAGATCTATGTCTTATGGAACGCAGGGCAAAATTTCAGGTCATTCTGAGTTATGTAGGCCAGGTTATGGTCATTTTACTATTGCTGGTCAAATTGCACCAAAATTGGTCATTTTAGGTCACTTTAGGTCATTTTAGGTTGGCCAGTTTTTGGACCCGAACTTGTGCAAGCTGTTTGACTTACTTATGGTCATTTCTAGGCTTTGGTGTCTTCATAAGACTTGTAGATATGGGTATTAACTATTCATGGTTAAAATTTCAGGTCAATTGGACCTGTTTTGAGTGAGTTAAGGCCTAAACACTAACTGCTGCCCAAATGGTCAATTTTCAGGCCTCATTTGCCCTTAATCCGGATTTGGTCATTTTTCAAGCTACCTTGCAAGCAGAATTTTGGCAAGCTTCCTTCATGAAAGTTGGCACATTTTGTGCCTAGTTTCACCTCCAATTGGTCTCATACCAATTGGAGCCACACACTTAAAGTTATAGGCCTAAAATACAAACTGCCTTATTGCAATTCTTGCATACATATCAAACATCACTTTTAACACTCACCAAACTTAACATTCAAACTAATTCTGGTTGTACCATGATCAAAACATAATTCACAATACATTATAGGTCATTTTGGCAGCTTACAATTACATTCAATGTGCACCAACAAGTGCAGAATTTGCCCAACTCAATTTACAACAATTTAACTCCATAACCAAGCTCATTCACATGTCCAACCTTCACACCACTATACATACATTCAAACTGCCATAACAACCAACACATTTTAACATCATTATTCCATAAACCAAGCATGAATTCCAGCATTCTTCAAGAGTAAACAAACTGCCACAATGGTACACTTACATTCAATTACTTTCCAAGCTTTAAATCTCATTTTACATTTACATATACTAAGTATACATTACCCAAACAATTTCCTACACAATATACATTTAATCAATCATTTAATTCACCATTTACAAGCACAATTAAACTGCCTTCAAGGTGTTTCCATGGCTGCCAAAAGTGCACATTCCCATTCAACATCAAAACTCAAAAATTTCTCCATAAATCAAACACCCATAACACCCTTACAAACTTTAACAAAGCAACAATCAAAAACTCAAACTTACCTATGGATGAGAATTCTTAAATCTTAACCAAAACTTGGTCTTCTTGCTGCCAATCTACTGCCCAAGTGGTGCAGACTAACTTTGATGAAGGAAGGTAGAAGGAAAGAAGCTTGAATCTCATATGCATGGAGCTTCAACCATGCGTCAATGGAGTTTTTTGGGAGCAAATTTTCTACTGGTTCTAAGGTTGAAGATGAAGATGTATATTCTGCCCAAATGAAGCTTTAGTGGTCCACTTAAATGAGTTAGTGAACCACTATGTAAGAATTAAATCATTGTTTATTCTAAGGTTCCATTTTTCCACATTTAACTCCCAATTTTTGCTATTTACATTAGGTACCACCAATTTAATTTTTCATGACATTTTCCAAGTGTAATATTATTTATTTTTAATGCACATTTAGGTCAAAAGACAACTCGGAGTGTCAAATGACCACAATGCCCCTGTTCGGGTTGCATTCCTGATTTTTCGGTAACATCGGGTTTTATCCGTTTTTCGATTTCTTGCTTTTCTTTGTATTAATTATTTAATTTTTCTTTGATATTTCTAATGATATTTCTACTTCAATTGATGTCTCTTTAACTCCTAAAAATATTTTTCAGGGTTCCCCGCGGTCCAGGGCTAGTCAACGGTCCACGCCGTGACTTCCCGGTGCGGTCACCCATCTTTAGGGTTCTCGACTCGCTTAACTTACTTGCATTTCTTTACTATTATTTTTCCTTTATTTTTCTTGTATTTTCTTTTCTTGTATTTCATTATTTAATGTCTCCTCACTCATATCGAAGTGTAGTTCTAGGCATTCTAGCTGTCCGGACAACACTGGTCACCGGAACAGTAGAACGCACTACCGAACTTAGGGGTGTTACACAAAGGCTGAATCCATACTTCTCGGGAGAACCCATAGAGAAGGGAGCCAAATGCACCTTCGATCATCCTCCAGACAGACCGTGAATAATGAGGGAATAGTCTAGCTAAAGACTATAAATAAGCGCTCCTTGGGAGGCAACCCAAAATTTTTATTTTTATTTTTATTTTTGTTTTCTTTTATATAATTTTCTTTATCTTAACTCTTATTTTTATCTTATGTTTGCTCATGCTTTATTTCGTAGGCACCCCAAGTCTCAATTTTGTAAAAAAAAAAAAAAAAAAAAGGAACCGAGGGTGATAAAGGAAAGGAGACGTTGAGTTAAAACCACACAAGAGGAGATTGTATAAAACCGAGGAAGTAGCTCTGTTATTAACTTTTACATCCATTTCATTCATAGTGACAACATAAAGTTCTAATACAGATAAAATTGGAGAGTTAGATTACAACACCCCTACATGCATAGTACTATGTATTTCACTATTCAGGTGACCAGTGTCAGTTTGGATAATTAAAAAGATTAGAATCATGTTTAAGTCATCTAGAAAAGGCCTAAACAAAAATTAATAGTGATTACCAGAAGGTTAAATACAAATAAGAAAAATAAAGCATAAAGGTTAAATGAGCTGGGGGTCACAGCGATGGGTGACAGTACCAGGAAGTGACTGTGAGGTCAGTTGTAACCCTAAATTTGTGCAGGACATTATGACATCGTAGTCATAAGGATTATTGCGAAGCTAGTGGAAATGAGAAAATTACAGAAAAGAGTTGAGAAGTGGGTCAAATAATTAGATTAGGGTTTCAGAAGAAATACTGAATTATTAGTAAACCAGATCAGACCAGCGAGGGGCAAATTGGTCAATTCACCCTTAGAGGTGACTCTTGGCCTAACTGTCCAATAAAATGTAAGAAATTAAAATTTTGAAATATATATTTAAATTGAAGAAGTATGGAAAAGAGAGGAAAAGAAAAAAAAAGAAAATTCTAATTTCTAATTCTTTTTATGACATCACCATGGCATAATAAAGTTTTTAAATTCTAATTATGAAAAATTGAGATAATGACACATTAATTGACCAATTAGTAAAAAAGGAAATAAAATTTACCTTTCTTCCTCAACTTCGCCGGCCACTCCTCTTTCATCTCTCTCTTTTCATTTCACTTCCACCATTAACAACCATACCAAAGCTTCACCAAACCTTAATTTAGCCATAATTTCCCTAAGGTTGTTTAAGTAAACATTGTCCTTGAACCTTGATTCACCTATTGACAACAAAAAGAAGAGGAAAGAAGTGGAATTTGGGAAGAGAGAAAAGCCACATAAAGAGGTTAGTCATCAATTCTTTAATTTCTCTTTATATTCATGCACATCTACTTGAATTAACTTAGAATTGAGGAAAATGAAACAAAAACAACATGTTAGGGACCTAGAGAGAATTCAGCCAGCCTGAGAAATGTTAGGGTTTGAGGGATTTTGATGGAATTAAGAGTGTATTTAAGCTCAATTAAGTGTATAGGAATGATTATATACATTAATTGCATTAATTGTGCAATTTAGAGAAATTAGGGTTCTTAGCCATTGAAAATTTGGAAAAAATTTTGGGGATTTTTGAAATTGAGAGAAATTGACCTAATTGAGACTCAATTTAGTCAATTGGGGCCAATTAGAATGTGTTTGAATAGTGAGGAGTGACGTTGAATTCGGATTGGTAGGGGTCCAATTCTGGGCAACCAGACCTTGGTCCATTTAGAGGACCAAAACTGAAATTCTGCTTCTCCAATTGGTGTGACGTCAATTGGAGATGAAATTAGACACATAATGCCACAATATTTGTGTACGAACATTGAGCAGTTTGTATTTAAAAGCATTGCATTGCTATCATATTTTGAGTTTATAACTATTTTGTATTTTACTTTGAGACTTATGAAAATGTAACTTTTGCAATATTGAGTCTATCATTATTTCCAATGAATGTTTACATGGAATTTTAACTATTCTCAGGCAATTTTCCGCAAAAGAATTGATAAGATAAAAAGCTATGATTTGTTTTAAAATCTTTTGTAGCATAACTAATGGGTTATCGGTAGGTGGAGTTCAGTAATTCATTAGGTATGCTACGGGAACATGTCATGCCTTACCTGGGATAAGGTGTGACATGACATGTGCCACCATGAGATGGTGATACATGGTGTTAGTAGTATGTCCTAGAGCATATCATTTAGTATGTATCTTGTACATGTTTAATTAATAAAAGGCATTTCCACTTTTCCGTTTACATAATATATTTATGTGTAATAGAAAAGGTCCATTGATATTTTGTTAGAAATTCTATTCTTAAGTTGTTAAGAATATGAGTGACAGTATTTCTAGTACAAAGTATCATAAATAGGTTCACAATCAAGGATACTTCATAATAAGGACATGACTTATCTAGAAAGATTGTATTCATGTTTGTTCCCAAGTTATTTATATGAGATACAAATAAGATGGAATGGTGAGTCTCATGCCATATAACAAACATGATAGGCACTTATACATGATAAGTAGGCTGAACTAGTGACACTTATGACAAGCACATGGAGTTTACTCTTGTCAATGCATTGTCATAAATCATATCAGTGCATACAATCTTTAGACCTGAGATAGCACAGTTATCTTGTATATAGGTGGTTTGATTTTGATACTGCTTTCACACTTGTACCGTGTATGGGTATATGCGCATGTGTTGGCTCCTACTAGTTATATATGGAGGTAGGTGTTGATCAAGATGGAATTTGTTTCTCTAAGTAAATAGAGATAAAATCCTATATTCATTTAATTATTCTTGATGTTTCAAGTTCCAGGCCAGGACAGATAGATTCATTGAGAAAAGAGTTTCTGATGAGAAAATCTTTTTAATCAAGAATTGGAATTAAAAGAGAACATAACATTCATAGCAAATGGAGTTTGACATAAACCATGACTCTAGCTTGAGTTGGGATTTTGTAACAAAGAGATTCTAGTGCATGGTAACATATGATTATAGGTTCATTTGAGGTAAACCTTATTACTAATTGGGTGGCCATAACATGCTATGCTAGGTGTTAACCATGGTCTATGAGGTGCATAAAATGATTTAGAGAAATCATTTATGGTAAGAAAGAGTTCTGATGATATTAAGAGTTGATATCATGTCTCATTGCCAATTAGTAATGAGCCTAGTAAGTCACACACATACACAAGTTATCACCTATTTAAATATGATTTAATTAATTAGTTAAAGAATTTAATTGATTAATTAAATAGGTTTGGTTTGCAATTAGATTGCAAAGTCCCTAGAATGACTTGAAACCAAATATAGATTATTGGATGTACAGTATAAGTTAAATTTATATTTAAAGTGTTTAAATATGAATTTAATTAATAAGAAATTAATTAATAAAGATTAATTAATTAATTTATATTTGATATAAATTGATTAGAAGAAGAGAAATAATTATTTTGGATTGAGAACTCAAAATTAAGACACAGGGGCATTTTGCTAATTTCACAGGGTGATGAGATGGTGACACATGGCATTACACATAAGCTTTCCAAATGTCTTTTAATCATGTAAGATGATTAAAATTAAGATTAAATATAGATTTGACACTTGGCACAATGTGATTGGGTCAATTAAACCTAGAACCAATCAGAGGGTGACATGTGGCAAGGGTTTAATGTGTTAATCTAGCTATATAAGTGTTGTTATGAGGAGAAAAAATACAACCAGCAGCTACTCCTCCTTTGTGATGCCACTTTGAAGCTCTCCCTCTCTTCTTCTTCATCTCTCATCTATTCCAAGAGATTAGCAAACAATCTCTTGAATTAAAAATACTATAAATCGTTTCTAGTATTCTGTTTACATCTTTAATCTCTTAAAAGGCAGAACTTGATTTTTTAATTAATAGAAAAAGCTTTAGAAGCTGGTCAAGGGCTTCCATAGGTGTTCTTGGTGTGGACAAGCTAGATGGACAACATCTGGTGTCCTAAAGAAGCATCTAAAAGGCACAAATACACTGCAGTGCATCAAGAGGTTAGTGTATTTGTTCTTGATCTAATCTAGGGTTTTAAAATTAATATGATTAATTTTAAAATCTCAAATGGCAAATATAGATCCAAAAAATATTAAAGGAGTTTTAATATGTTGTTTATCATTGAAATCAAAAAGATAAAAATAAATCTTGCATGATGCATGTGACCCTAGGTGAAAATTTTTGAATTCAATGGTATAAACTTGTGTTTTTTCACGCTTTCGCTCCTTCAATTGGCATCAGAGCTAGGTTATTTTCCATTTAGATTATTCAATATATGATTTAATTGTGTGTTTTGATCATGAGATGATTTATCCATTGCTTGTTGCAATGGATGTGTGGCGGCATGCTTGAAGAACACCAACATGGTGCGCAAGGTTTGTGGCTACATGGGTGGTGCAAGATTTGGGTTTTTAATTTGCAATTGTTGTATGATCTAAAAGATCATCCTATGTCTAATTAAATTATTTAATTAGAGTTTTAATCACACAATTAAATTTTGATTCAAATCAGAATTTTAAAAATTGTTTGAATATTATTCAAATATGAATTTTAAAAGTTGTTTGAATGTGATTCAAATCTGAATTTTTAAAGTTGTTTGAATCATATTCAAATCTAAATTTTTTAAAGTTGTTTGAATAATATTCAGATCTGAATTTTTAAAAATTGTTTGAATGTGATTTAAATCTGATTTTTTAAAAATTATTTGAATGTGATTCAAATTTGAATTTTTAAGGTTGTTTAAATATGATTCAAATATGAATTTTTTAAATTTGTTTGAATGATATTCAAATATGAATTTTTAAATTTATTTGAATCATATTCAAATCTGGATTTTTAAGTTGAATATGAGATATTCAATTTAATTTACATATGTATTCTTTATTTAATTGTTAAATAGTGATATGCATGATAGATGATCATGGACTATAAAAGACCAATGTGATTGGATTTATTTCTTTTATGTTTCTTTGGGATTGTAAATTAATTAATTTATTTTAATTTATTTTGGGGCATGTATTATTAAGTTTGTAATAATTTTTGGGATGTAATTTTATTTGTTTAAATTCTTGTAAATTTGCCTTGGTATACCAAGGATTACTATGTAATTGGGTTGCAAGAAGTTCAAGGAGATCAAGAGCATTGGTGGGACCAGTGGCAGGAATTCAAGATCAAGTGTTGATTATGTACTCCTTCAGCAACTCTTATAAAATGAATGAATGAAATGCACCTAGGAATGCCCTAATTTAATTCTTCAATTCTTGGTGGCTCAGAATTGAATCCCTTAGAAAGTCCATGATCATACCATATTTACTGCTTATCCATGAATGCATGAGATGTATGGGAATGTATGCAATTATATGATATATGCATGCTAAATGGATAATGTGTAAAGTGAGACCTTAATAGTAATTAGGATGACCATAAAATCTTCCAAACAAATGATTAAGTTGGAAATGCTATAATTAAAGTAATTATAACATAGGCCCTCCATTGAGGCAATTATTTTAAGAAATTTTAAATACTTGCATAAGATGCAATTAATTTAAGAGATTTTCTTAAGAATAATTGTTAAGCATGAGATGTTGTAAATATGTAAATGGTTTGGTGGCCAATATTGGATGTACCTGAGGACATTAAAATTATTTGCATAATTACTGGCTCAATGGGATCAACTTAACTAATGCAAGATAAGTCAATAATGGATGTACCTGAGATTTTGAGCATTAGGGGCTAGGTAAAGGATTGAACCTCATATGAGATGTGATGGGAAAGGAGTTGCTCACTTATAGTTTATTGTAATTCCAATAATGGATGTACCTGAGGATGATCAATACAATTATAAGAATTCTGTAACATCCTCATTTTCGTAGTCCATACATTCTACTGTTCCGACAGCTAATGTCTACCCCGGAAAGTCAGAATGTCTGGAACTACACTTCGGTGATAATGAACAGACATATAAGGATGAAATAAATAAGAAGAAAATGCAAGAAAAATCAAAGACAAATGAAAGAGAGAAAATGAAGCTAAGTTAAACGAGCTGACACCACAACGATGGGTGACTGCACTGGGAAGGCCGTTGCCGACCCCAGGACCGTGGGGAAGGTCTATTGAATATATAATTGACACTAGAATTATTAAAGAAAATTAATAAATTAGTCCAAAGAAAAACGAAAAATCGAGAAACAGACAAAAATCGATGTTACCGAAAAATCGAGAATATAACCCGAAGTGGGGTATTTTGGTCACTTGACACCTAGTGTTGCCTTTTGACCTAAATGTCCATTAAAAATAAGTGATATAAAAATTTTGAAAATGTCATGAAAATAAGAAATATTACACATAATGTAAATTAAAGGAAAATAAGGACATTAGTGCAATTAGGGAAAACTTGGATTATTATAATGTTTATGTTATTTAGTGGAGCACTAAGTGGACACTTAGTGGACTATAAAAGCTCACTTGAGGACAAAGTGGACAGCCATTTGATCACTTTCATCTTCTCCATTATTCTTTGCCGAATTGAAATTTCTCCAAGCTTCATCCATGGCCGCCCAATATACAAGCCTTCATCCACCTATGATCAAGCCATCATTTCTTCAAGAGTCCTTCATTAAACTTGTTCTACACATCATGGGCAGCATGTAGGAAGCAAGAAAGAGGAGTTTTGGTGAAGTTTAATCAAGACCAAGTTGAGGTTAGTGCTAGTTTTCCTTACCTCACCTAATTAAACTTTGTACTAAGGTGGAGATGAGTTGAATTATTGAAAAATTGGAAGGATTGGATGAATATTTAATGGTGATTGAATTTGGCAGCCATGGAACCTAAAGAGGTTTGAATTATCTTTACATGTAGTTGATGGGAAATGATATTGATTAAGGTAATTAGAGGTCTTACCAAATTAACTTTATGTGTATGTTGAGATTGAGTAATTGAATTAGGAGTTTGAAAGAATTGTTGAAGACCTTGGATAATTGTTGAATTGGGGCAGCCTTGAGAAGCATGAAAATAGTTAATTTATGCATATTATTGTTGATTAATGATGCTCAATTTATGTGATTATAAGTGGTAGAATTTAATTGTAAGAGTACATGTGAGGTTGACAATGTGAAAGTGGGTTTTGAACAAAATTTTGAAGACTTGGACAATTGAGCTTGAAATTGACAGCCTATAATGTCATAAAATTGTATGTGAATTTATGTAATATATTGATGAGATGTGATGGTATTAAATTGTGGGCAGCATGTATAGTTAAAATGGAAGTGTTTGTGTAACATAAGTGTTGATGTACATTGAATTTGGGTTGATGTAAATGTTGAAGTTTAATGGTGTATTGTGTGCCTTGTGCCCTTGAGTATTCTGCCCAGAATTCTTGCTGGAATTGTGTACAATATATATATGGAAGTGTTATTGATTGAATATTGAAGTAATGAGGAGGAGAAGGAATATCAAATTGGAAGTGTATGTGCTTTGTGCAGGTTGTGTATTGAAGGCAGTACATAAATTAGGCCATAAGTGCCAAACCATGTACCCAATTGGTATGAGGCCAATGGGGAGTGAAACTAGACACCAAATAGGCCAACTTTCATGGAGAAATATTGCCAAAATTCTGCCTAGAAACTGACCTTAAAAATGACCAAATTCGGAATAGCAACCTTGCAACCCAGATTTTTGACTATATGAACAGTAGTCCTTGGGATGACCATAACTCACTCAAAACAGGTCCAATTGACCTGAAATTTTTACCATGGTTAGTTTAGACATAGAGCTACAATCCAAATCCCAGAAATGGCCAGAACCAAGCCAAATAGCTTGCACAATTTCAGGTACTAAAACTGCCAGAACTAAAACTGACCAAATTTTGCACTAAAGGTGCAATCTGTCCAGCTTTAGTAAATTGACCATATCTTGGTCTATACAACTTAGAATGACCTGAAATTATGCCCCGAGTGCAATAAGACATAGAGCTACAATTATTATGAAGACACCAAAACCCAGAAATGGCCAGAACCAAGTCAAATAGCTTGCACAAGTTCAGGTACCAAAACTGCCAGAACTAAAACTGACCAAATTTTGCACTAAAGGTGCAATCTGTCCAGCTTTAGTAAATTGACTATATCTTGGTCTATACAACTTAGAATGACTTGAAATTTTGCCCCAAGTGCAATAAAACATAGAGCTACAATTCTTATGAAGACACTAAAACCTAGAAATGGCCAGAACCAAGTCAAATAGCTTGCACAAGTTCAGGTACCAAAACTGGCCGAACCAAAAGTGACCTAAAAATGACCTAAGCCTACTATTTTAGTGCATTCTGTCCAGCATTGGTAAATTGACCATATCTTGGTCTACACAACTCAGAATGACCTGAAATTTTGCCTCGCGTGCAATAAGACATAAACCTACAAGTTTGTAGTTTTGACTGAAACCTAAAAATAGAGGGAACTAGGTCGTCCGGCTAGGTCAAAATAGTACACCGAAATCCGGTAAATTGCAATGAAATGCAATACACTTGGAAATGAAATTGGTAACATATACCAACACTAAAGGGCTATAAAATGTGACATATTGGTAACATTAGAATTGACTCACGTAGAGTGCATCAAGGGTCAATATTATAGGTTAACTAATGGAATGAATTGAAGGGAATAGTACCAAGAGAAATAGGACTTTGAGCTAGACAAATCTAGCACACAAAAAAATTGAGAAATTGACCAAATTTTGCATCAAAGGTGCAATCTGTCCAGTTTTAGTAAATTGACCATAACTTGGTCTATACAACTTGAAATGACCTGAAATTTTGCCCCGCGTGCAATGAGACAAAGCTACAATTTTGCTTCTTTGACCAGAAGCTAAAAACCAAGAGAAATAGGACTTTAAGCTAGACCAATCTAGCACACAAAAATTGAGAATTTGACATTTACATATAATGATGCTTGAAGCAATTTGGCAATGAATGCCAATTTGTAAAAAATGGTAAATTGCACTATATTAGTAGCATATTGAAATGCAAATTGTGACATGTTGATACTAGAATCAACTTATCCATGATGTATAAAAAGGTCAATATTTTCATTGACCAGTGAATTGTGTAATGACTGACCAGTAAACCCTGAAAATAAAGAAATAAATATTTAATCTTGTAATATGCCCTAGTTTGCCTAGTTGACTAGTTTGGATAGGTTGGCATGCCAATAGGATTCTGACAGCTGTTCTGTAAATGACCTTACGTCATACTGTGTTTTATGGCTTATTATGCCATACTATGATTTTAATAGCCTATGGCTATACAGTTTGTGTTATTATACTCGGCTTAATGCCTGATTGATTATATGGCTTTTTAGCCACACTGTTTGCACACCGGGAGATACTTTGTGACCAATGGTGTGACGGCCCAAGGTACTAGGTACCCAGTGCTAGTATATCCGTTTATCGATGCCGTCGTTGTATAGGCTATATGGGCAGTCATTTAAAACATTATTCAATTCAGGAAGCTAAGTTAAGTTAAGTATAATGAAATTTCAGTACAATTAAATTAAGTATTGAATGAATGAGTAAAAGAAATTAGCAAAAGCAACATAACAAAAATATAAATTGCAGAATCGTAGAGACTTGAAATACAATACAGTTAGAATAATTGGTATACTGGGTAGTATTACTGAAAAGTTATAAACTAAGCACTTCTAAAGAGGAACAAACTAGTATATAAGATCGTTGATACTAGAAATACCATACCAAATTAAATTGATTCTCGAGTATCCAAATTATGATTTATTTCTTTCTTTATTTGTATATATTATTTCTTGTTATACTATTGCACCACTAAGCAGAAATGCTTAGCGCGATGGAATTGCTTCCTCGCAGTATCGAAGGAAAACCGAGAGTATCACAATCGAGATATTTGGAGTCCAGATCTGCAGAAGTATCAGAAGAGTTCAAGATTGTCACCTTCTCAGCAATGCATGTAGATAGGGCTCATTTTATACATGTTATGTATATTGTTCATTCCTAGCACATTGTAAATTATTTGTATATCTTGTACAAAATAAACTCATGTAATTAACCTATGAATTATGGAAGCTACTCAAAGTAAGTATTTTAATATGTGAATTGAATTTGAGTTATAATGAGATTGTACTTGTGAATATTGAGATGTTGAAAATCTGATGAGATTTCTGAGAAATCTGGATACTGTATTGAGATACATTATGTTCGAAAATTTTTGAGACTATTAAGTTTGAGAAATTGAGTATATATTGAAATTGTTTTTGGCAGGTTCAAAAGAACTGTTAGTCCAAATTACAGTCGGCACATTGCCGGATTATCGTTAAAATTTTTGAAATTTCCAAATTAGTTAGATTTTGACAAAAGTAAAAAAATAGCCTAAACCTTAAATAAAGTTTTTGAACAAGTAAATTAAGAACTGTAATGAAATCAGATAAGATCAGGTGCTCCGGCATGCCGTGTAGCACGCCTTGCTCGGCTACACTATGGTCGGGTGAGGGGTGTTACAAATTCAATCACCCACTAGAAATCCATACAACTAGGATTTCTGTTTTCTACTTTAGAAGTGTAGGATTCGCTATGTTAATGGGAGGACCAATTTGATTAAAAGACCATAATTATTTTGGTTAATTACATGATTCATTTACTAATTAATTTGGTTATTTTCTGCATTTAATTTTCTAATAATAATGAGCACAGAATAACCACCACCATCCAATATCCTTGCAAGCATACTTGATCACAATAGGTTGACAGGACCTAATCTATCTGATTGGCTAAGAAATTTGAAACTTGTGTTGATCCTTGAACATATAGGATATGTTCTAGATTCAGATGTTCCTAATCCCTTACCTCCAGAGGCCATTCAAGAGGAACATGAAACTTTGGACAAGTGGAAGGAGCATGATATGAGAGATAAGTGATACATTTTTGCTTCCATGAGTAATGAGTTACAGAAGCAGCATGAGAACATGCAGAGTGCGAGTGAGATCCTCCTTCACCTACAAGAGTTGTATGATGAGCATAGCAGGAATACTAGATATGAGATATCTAGGCAGCTGCTCCGCATGAGGATGTCTAAGGGACAGAATGTTGGGGATCATGTCCACAAGATGATTCGGCTGATTGAGCAGCTGGAACATCTTGACTTTAACATGGATTTCCAATTACAGACGGATTTGATCCTTCAGTCCCTTCTTGAGTCTTTTGGGAATTTTGTGACAAATTTCCACATGACTAAACAGGAATGCACCTTAGCTGGTTTACTCAACATGCTGGTCATTTCCCAAAAGAATATGTCAGGCAATAAAGGAAAAGAGGTAGCTTTGATTACATCTTCTTCTACTGGAAAGTCCAACAAGAAGAAGGGCAATACGAAAAAGAAACCTTAGATTCCTGGTCCTTCTAAGAAAATAGCAAAACATAAAGGGAATACTAAAGCTAATGGAGGCAAAGGAAAGTGTTTCCACTGCTAGAAGGATGGGCAGTGGAAAAGGAACTGCCCAGAGTATCTTGCTTCTCTGAAGGACAAGAAGGATACACCTTCAGAAGATATGTCCATATCTTGTTATTTAGATTCTGATGATACTCATAGTTCATCTACAACTTAGGTTTTAGATACTGGTGCCAGTGCTAACATTTCTAATGATATGCAAGAAGTAGCAAATAGTAGCAGCTTGCATTCTCGAGATGTTAGACTCCGAATTGGCAATGGCTCAACTGTTGAAGCTTTAGCCATAGGATCTAAATCTTTTTACATGTTTGGACATGTTTTGTGTTTGGATAATATTTTATATGCACCTGATGCTTTTAAAAACATCATCTCTATATCTAGTTTGACTAGAAATGGCTATAAATTTCAGTTCACAGATGATGTTTACAATATTTATTTTGGAAATAAATATGCTGATTCGGGTTATATGAATGATGGTCTTTATTATTTGGATAATAATGACAAACACAAAAATGAATGCAAGTGATCTAAATGAATGCAATGCCATGGTGAAAACTAACTCAAGTTCAAAATATATTTGGCACTCAATGGAAGGAACTACTGTAAGTTCTGTCACGAACTTCTTTATGCAAACAGCTTCCTTTGCAGCATCTGATGCAGCAATATACTCAGCCTCTGTAATGGAATCTGCAGTCGTGCTCTGTTTGGAACTCTTCCAACTGACTGTACCTCCATTACAAATGAGCACATATCCAGAGGTAGACTTTCTATCATCGATATCTGATTGGAAATCAGAATCAGTATAACCATCCAATTGCAAGTCTCCACCTCTATAAATCAAGAATAAATCCTTAGTTCTTCTCAAGTACATAAGGATATTCTTGACAGCTATCCAGTGTTCCAAACCTGGATTGGATTGATACCTGCTAGTCAAACTAACAACATATGCGATATCCGGCCTAGTACACAATATTGCATACATTAAACTTCCAATAGCCGAAGCATATGGAATCCTGGCCATCTTATCTCTTTCTTCAGGTGTCTTTGGAGACATCTCTTTAGAAAGGTGGATACCATGTCTCACTGGTAACAATCCTCTCTTGGAATCAAGCATGTTAAACCTCTTTAACACCTTTTCCAAGTATAGACTTTGGGATAAACCAATTATTCTTTTCGCTCTATCTCTATATATGCGAATCCCAAGAATATAGGTTGCCTCCCCTAAGTCTTTCATGGAGAATGTATTTAACAACCATACCTTTGTAGTCGTCAACATACCTGTGTCATTACCCATCAACAGTATGTCATCCACATATAAGACAAGGAAAGTGATAGCACTGTCACTAACCTTCTTATATACACATGGCTCATCCTCATTTTTGATAAAACCAAAGGATTTAATGGCTTCATCAAAACGGATGTTCCAACTCCTCGAAGCTTGTTTCAACCCATAAATGGATCGCTTTAGCTTGCATACTTTGGAACCATCTTGGGATTCAAAACCCCTAGGTTGTTCCATGAAAATGTTTTCTTCAATGTATCCATTGAGAAAAACTGTTTTGACATCCATCTGCCAAATCTCATAATCATAGTATGCAGCTATTGCTAATAAAATCCTAATTGATTTAAGCATGGCAACAGGCAACAAAGTCTCCTCATAGTCGATTCCTTGCCTTTGGCGAAACCCTTTCGCTACTAGCCTTGCCTTATAGGTCTCTACCTTTCCATCAGAACCAATTTTCTTCTTAAAAACCCATTTGTTCCCTATAGGTACAATACCTTCAGGTGGGTCAACAAGATCCCAAACTTGATTCTTATACATGGAATCAATCTCGGATTTCATAGCATCAATCCATTTTGAGGAGTCTATATCTGATATAGCTTCTTCATAAGTAAGTGGATCATCTCCATGATCTACTTCTTCATGAGTAGACAACTCTTGTTCTTCTTCATGAAGAAAACCATATCTCACTGGTGGGTGAGATACCCTGGGTGTTCTACGAGGAACAACTGTAGATGTTTCATCAACGGGTATAGGTTAACTAGATGGATCTATATCCATCTGATCTGTTGGTTGGTCAGAATTCTCCAATTCTAACTCTATTTGCCTTCCTTTGCCTCCTTCTTAAACAAATTGTTGTTCAAGAAATGTGGCATTTCTACTTATCACAACCTTTTGTGAAATAGGCAAATAAAAATAATATCCAAAACTATCTTTTGGATATCCAACAAATCGACCTTTTTTTTTATCTGGTCTCCAATTTATCAGTGTTCAGCTTTTTGATATAAGCTGGACAACCCCAAATCTTAACATGCTTAAGACTTGGTTTTCTTCCATGCCATATCTCATAAGGTGTGGAAGAAACTGATTTTAATGGAATCCTATTCAGAATATACAAAGCTGATTCTAATGCAAATCCCCAAAAGAAGATTGGCATATCAGTATAGCTCATCATACTACGTACCATATCCAATAGGGTACGATTTCTCCTTTCAGATACACCATTTAGCTGTGGTGTTCCTGGAGGAGTCAGTTGAGAAACAATGCCATGCTCTCTCAAGTATTCATCAAATTCAGTACTCAAATATTCACCTCCACGATCTGATCGAAGAGCTTTAATACTCTTTCCTGTTTGATTTTCTACTTCAGATTTAAATTCTTTGAACTTTTTAAAAGATTCATGTTTGTATTTCATCAAATACAAATACCCAAACCTTGATTTATCATCAATAAAGCTAATAAAATAATGAAAACCCCCTCTAGCCATTTCTTTAAATGGACCACATACATCGCTATGTATTAGCTCTAAAATATTTTTAGCTCTTAGCCCTTGTCCAACAAAGGGTGATCTAGTCATTTTGCCCTGAAGGCAAGATTCACAAGTTGGAGTAGGCTCAGAGCCCAATGAGGATAGAATCCCCATTTTCTCCAGTTTTGCAATCCTATCTTCTGCAACATGACATAACCTTAAGTGCCAAATATATTTTGAACTTGAGTTGGTTTTCACCATGGCATTGCATTCTTTTAGATCACTTGCATTCAATTTGTGTTTGTCATTATTATCCAAATAATAAAGACCATCATTCATATAACTCGAACCAACATATTTATTTCCAAAATAAATATTTCAAACATCATCTGTGAACTGAAATTCATAGCCATTTCTAGTCAAACTAGATATAGAAATGATGTTCTTAAAAGCATCAGGTACATATAAAATATTATCTAAACACAAAACATGTCCAAACATGTAAAAGGATTTAGATCCTATGGCTAAAGCTTCAACAGTTGAGCCATTGCCAATCTAGACTCTAATATCTTGAGAACGCAAGCTGCTACTATTTGCTAGTTCCTGCATATCATTAGAAATGTGAGAACTGGCACCAGTATCTAAAACCCAAGCTGTAGATGAACTATGAGCATCATCAGAATCTAAATAACAAGATATGGGCATACCTTCCGAAGGTGTATCCTTCTTGTCCTTCAGAAAAGCAAGATACTCTGGGCAATTCCTTTTCCAGTGCCCATCCTTTTGGCAGTGGAAACACTTTCTTTTGCCTTCATCAGCTTTAGTCTTCCTTTTCTGTTTAGCTATTTTCTTAGAAGGACCAGGAATCTGAGGTTTCTTTTTCTTATTGCCCTTCTTCTTGTTGGACTTTCCAGCAGAAGAAGATGCAACCAAAGCTACCTCTTTTCCTTTATTGCCTGGCATATTCTTTTGGGCAATAACCAGCATGTTGAGTAAACTAGCTAAGGTGCATTCCTATTTAGTCATATGGAAATTTGTCACAAAATTCCCAAAAGACTCAGGAAGGGACTGAAGGATCAAATCCGTCTGTAGTTGGAAATCCATGTTGAAGTCAAGATGTTCCAACTGCTCAATCAGCCGAATCATCTTGTGGACATGATCCCCAACATTCTGTCCCTCAGACATCCTCATACGGAATAGCTGTCTAGATATCTCATACCTAGCATTCCTGCTGTGCTCACTATAAAACTCTTGTAGGTGAAGGAGGATCTCACTCGCACTCTGCATGTTCTCATGTTGCTTTTGTAACTTATTACTCATGGAAGCAAGCATGTAACACTTAGCTCTCATATCATGCTCCTTCCACTTGTCCAAAGTTTCATGTTCCTCTTGTGTGGCCTCTGGAGGTAAGGGACCAGGAACATTTGAATCTAGAACATATCCTATATGTTCAAGGTTCAGGACAAGTTTCAAATTTCTTAGCCAATCAGACAGATTAGGTCCTGTCAATCTATTGTGATCAAGTATGCTTGCAAGGATATTGGATGGTGGCGGTTGTTTTGTGCTCATTTTTATCAGAAAATTAACTACAGAAAATAACCAGATTAATTAGTAAATGTATCATGTAATTAACCAAAATGATTATGGTCTTTTAATCAAATTGGTCCTCCCACTAACTTAGCGAATCCTACACTTCCAAAGTAGAAAACGAAAATCCTAGTTGGCTGGATTTCTAGTGGGTGATTGAATTCTTATAATTCTATTGATCATCCTCAGGTACATCCATTATTGGAATTACAATAAACTGTAAGTGAGCAACTCCTTGCCCATCACATCTCATGTGAGATTCAATCCTTTACGTAGCCCCTAATTTAACACCCTCCCGGTAGCAACTCCGTACATTCTACTGTTCCGGTGACCAGTGTCGGTTCGGACAGTTAGAACGTCCGGAAAAATATTTAAACTAAAGTGAGGAACCATAAGTAGCTCAAATATTAATAAGAAACATTTAGAAAAAATTTTAGAAATAAAATATAACCAAGTTAAATGAGCCGGTGCCCTAGCGATGGGTAACCTAGTGAGAAGTTGCGGTTCTCGCAACTAGGAGCCCTAGACCCAGGGGAAAAATCATAAAATAATTTTTGGGACTCCAGAGAAGGGTCATTGAGGTTCCTATGGCACTAGAATGCCAAGAAAATACATAGAAAAATTTTTGAATCGGTACATACAATTTTGGCCCATTAAGCCAAACGGAGGGCATTTTGGTCATTTCTCCTTCAGAGGTGATTTTTGACCAACTT
Source organism: Hevea brasiliensis (assembly GCF_030052815.1). Lineage (NCBI taxonomy): Eukaryota > Viridiplantae > Streptophyta > Magnoliopsida > Malpighiales > Euphorbiaceae > Hevea > Hevea brasiliensis. The sequence continues at coordinate 77,172,622 of NC_079504.1, forward strand.
CTCCAATTAAGTACATAAATTATATGACATAAAATACGAATTAATGTTGATGAAAAATTAATTTGAAGTTAGTAGAAAAGAAAAGAAAAGAAAATGAAATATAATGCAAATTATGACATCATTATGATGTCATTTAAAAATTCCCACCAATTACATTTAAACAACCACTTAATTAACTAATAAAAAGAGACAATTGAGACCAAAAAATTCAAAACACCATCTGCCTTCTTCTCCCTCAAACCACCCGAATTCTTTCCCTTCACCCAAACCTCCATTAAAACTTCATCAAGCTTCACACCCCACTAAGTTTCACCATAAACCCACTTAATCACTTCACAAAAACTCTTCCTTGCACCTTAAACTCTCTCTAACCAGCAAAAAGAAGAAGGAAAAGAAAGTTTTTGCAAGCTAGGGAGTTAGCTCCAACAAGGTTAGTGCCATATACTTTGCTTTTATACCTTTATAATCATGAATTTGAGCTAAGTTAAGTTGAAAATTTGATGAAAATTGAATTGATGAAGCATGGTTATATTCCATGAAATTTTGGCAGCCTTGACATGAGTTAGAGTTAGGAGAATTCTTTGGTTAAAGTGACATATTAGCTGCCCCTCTTATAAATTATATGATTAGTATAGCAAATTAGGAGTAAGATGCATGAATTGGAGGCTTGGTCAATTAGGGTTACGGTTTTGAAATTTAATTTTGGTGGTGGATGAAAATGGACATAAACTAAAGTTTTAATGGTCAATTAGTGACCATTTGAGGTAAATTGACCATAACTTGGAGTGAATTGTAGCATTAAAAAACTGATTTGGTATATTGCCTAGTGAAACCAGTAGGTTTGGATGTGAGTCCAGCCTGTTTGGACAGCCATAACTTGGGCTGTGTAGGTTCAATTGGTGTTTGGCCAATTGGACATGAAACTAGACACATAATAGCACAACTTTGGTGAAGAAACTATGCCCATAAGACCAAATCAAGTGGACCAAAGACTTGCCCCAATCCGGGTGTCCTGCAACCAGTTTCTGTAGAATGACCAAATGAACAGTGATTGTTCATTTGGCCATAACTCAGTGTAGAATGGTCCAATTGACCTGAAATTTACCAGCAACAAGATTAGATATAGACCAACAACTTTCATGAAGAAACCTACCCCAAATTATGACCAGAACCTATCCAACAAGGGAGTTGCAGTCACTGTTCACTATACTGTAGATATGGTCAGTCTAAAAAAATTCTAATCCGGCCAGTTGTGGTTTTTGGACCATAACTTGAGCTATAAAACTCCAAATGGAGTGATTCAAAAAAAGAAATTCAACTAGACAAAATAAGGAACAACTTTCATGTTTATCATTTTCCCAAATTCCCACTGCAACAGTAAATAATAGAATAGTAAAGATAGGGTATGAAAACTGAAAATTCTGCTCCATTAATTTTAAGCTTAGAAATGGTATTGGTAATCAATACTAACAAATTTTGAATGCAAAATGTGGTATATTGGGAGTGTTAAAACCAATGTACCTATTTTCTATACAAAAGTCAACATTTCTGTTGACTAATGAAGGGAATAATAACACCAAAACTTGAAATTCAAAAATTGAAAAATTGAAAAATGTCAAATGCCCTAGTATACCTAACAAGATTGGTTTGGATAGTTTGGCATGCCAATAGGGTTCAGTTAGCAGTACTATACACGGCATTATGTCATTTTGTGATTTCATGGCTTTTAGCCATTCTGACCTTGTGTTGAGATTTGGCTTTGTGCCTGATGTTATTATAGCTTATTAGCTATTCTGTTGCACATCGGGAGATACATATGTGACCGATGGTGTGACGGCCCGAGGTACTTGATACCCAGTGCCAGTTTACCCGTTTATGTAGTCCAGTCGTCCAGTATAGGTTACTTGGGCAACCAAAAATAAAAGTGGATAAATTTAACGAAATAATGAATATAACAAGTACAAAATAAGTAAGACTACAAATACTCATTGAAAATATATTTGCAATAAGACATCGATACATTCACTGCATATTTATTTTCTGTTATTTCTTTTTATTTTATTATTGGCACCACTAAGCATTATTGCTTAGCGCGTTGCTTTTGCCACGCGTAGGTTCTGGAGATACTGACCGAGAGCCCAGAAGACCACAGACTGGGTGAGACCTCCTGCAGCTTTGCATAGTGTCCGTGTCACCTCACCGTCATCAGTGCATTGGTAGGACACTAGGTTTTATTTTGATATTTTGTAATTAACTTTTATTTTCTCATATGTAATTGAAACTTATGTAATGTATTTTGGCATTAATGTAAATAGTAGATATTGTGTTTGAGAATGAAAAAGTAAAAATTTATTTGTGACTTTTACATGATTATCATATGAGATGAATGATTGAGAAATGGAAATGTTGTTGAAAAACATATTGAGATTTTGTTGATGAAATGGAGTTGGGATTATTTGGAAATGATTGTTGGAAGTGTTTTTCACAGGTTCCGAAGAACTGTTTTCTCCATTTTTAGCCAGTACTCTGTCGGATTTTCTATAAAATTTTCGGAACCTCAAATAAATTATAATTTCAATAAATGACTTAAATGAGTTATATTTCACAAGTTATATTCAAAACTATAATAAAAATAAATTAAGGAAGAATAAAATGATTGAGATGAAATAGAGTGTTCCGGTACACTGTGTGACATATCTTACTCGGATATACTGTAGACGGGTAAGGGGTGTCACATTTAGTGGTATCAGAGCACGGTTTAGGCGTTTCTGGGCCTAGATTGAGTCCATACCATGCATTTCATTTGTAAGAGTCGAGGTGACACTAATGCAGATCTGTTTGTCTTTGTTATTTTGAATAGGATGTGGACCCTACATCTCAGAGGGCAGTTGAGGAAGAAGTGGAGAGTCATGCTCCACCTGCAGCAGCTGAGACTGGGGGTAGGGGAGAACCTGCTCCACCAGCTCCATCAGAGCCTGCTCAACCTCCACAGGCCGTGTTCCAGCAAATGGCCGAATTCTTCAAACAAATGGCTGGGGTAATGCCACCACCACCACCACCTCCACAACCGAAATCACATCTGGAAAAATTGAGAAAATTTGGAGCAGTGGACTTCTTTGGTAAGAGAGAAGATGATTCTGTTGTAGCTGAAAATTGGTTGAACAGAACAGGCTGAGTTTTAAAACAACTCCACTGCACTCCAGAGCAAAATCTAGAAGCTGCTGTATCTCTGTTGCAAAATGATACATATGAATTATGGGATACGGTGTCCAGTGAAGTACAGTCAGAAGTAATAACTTGGGACTTCTTCCTCTCTGAATTTAAGAAGAAATATGTGGGTAGTGTATACTTGGAAGAGAGAAGAAGAGAGTTCATTAATCTGAGGCAGAGACAGCTGTCAATGGTCGAGTATGAAAAGGAATTCGTCAGATTGAGCCGCTATGGAAGGGAGATAGTCCCTAATGAGGCCGAAAGGTGTAAGAGATTTGAAGAGGGATTAAATGACAACATAAAGATCATGATCACTGCTTTGGGAATCACCGACTTGGCCAAGTTAGTGGAAGCTGCAATAAAAGTTGAAAAAGTAAGAATAAGTGAGAAGACTAGAAGAGAGAGACAGCAGAAGAGGGGCCCGGATCAATTTAGTTCATCTCCTGCATTTGGGAAGAAGTTCAAGGGTCCACATGCACAAAGTTCAGGTCAATCACAAGGTCAGGGTTAGTCTCAGGGGCCCAGGCCACAGTTTACCCCTAGGAGAGGTCAGTCCACACCATCAGTGGGCAGCTCTCCAGAGATGGGGTTCAGGGGACCAGCCCCAGCAACTTCTGTATGTCCACATTGCCTGAAGTGGCATAAGGGGGAGTGTTGGAGAGTGACTGGTGCCTGCTTAAGATGTGGGTCAACAGAGCATCAGTTGAAGAACTGTCCACGCAGAACTACTGCAGCTGCTCCAACACAAGCAGACAAACCTGCTCCTGCACCACAAAGGGGTAGGAAATCTGGCAAATCTGAGGCAGTGGAACCATCACAGAGGCCTCCATCTGAGCCAGCAAAGAGGCCTGAGGGCAGCCCACCTACCAGAGCATATGCTATGAGAGCTCAGGAGGAGCAAGATGCCCCAGACGTCATCAGGGGTACGTTCTCCCTCTACAATACATCTGTGCATGCATTGGTGGATCCAGGATCCACTCATTCATACATCTGCATCAACCTACCCGTAGAAAGGGGGATACTAGTGGGGGAGAGTGACCAAGACATTCTGGTCACTAATCCATTGGGCCACAGTGTAGTGGTGAATAAAGTATACAAGGGTTGCCCGTTAAGGATTCAGGGGTATGAATTCTCGGCAAATCTAATTGAGTTGCCCTTCCACGAGTTTGACGTGATTTTGGGAATGGATTGGTTGTCACGTCATCAGGCAATAGTTAATTGTAAATTGAAGAGAATTTCTTTAAAAACTTCTAAGGGTAATGAGATCACTGTTGTGGGTGAAAGGACAGATTTCCTGTCCAATGTTATCTCAGCCACAGTTGCAAGAAGAATGATGAGAAAAGGCTATGAAGCTTACCTAGCACACATGGTTGATACTAGGCAAGTTAAGCCACACCTGAGTGATATACCTACAGTAAGAGACTTCCCAGATGTATTTTCTGAAGAGTTGCCTAGTTTACCACCAGAAAGGGAAGTCGAGTTTGCTATTGAGGTAATGCTGGGTACAGCACCCATTTCCATTGCTCCTTATAGGATGGCACCCACTGAATTGAGGGAGTTGAAAACTCAGTTGCAAGAGTTGCTGGATAAGGGGTTCATACGCCCCAGTGTGTCACCATGGGGAGCTCCAGTGCTATTTGTGAAAAAGAAGGATGGGACTTTGAGGTTATGCATTGATTACCGACAGTTGAATAGAGTGACAGTGAAGAATAAGTATTCGTTGCCTAGAATTGATGATCTGTTTGATCAGCTAAAGGGAGCAGGAGTGTTTTCTAAGATTGATCTCAGATCAGGGTATCATCAATTGAGGGTGAAGGATGCAGATGTGCCAAAGACTGCATTTAGGACCCGATATGGGCATTATGAGTTCCTAGTGATGCCCTTTGGCCTAACAAATGCACCAGCAGCATTCATGGACCTTATGAACCGTATCTTCCATCCATACCTAGATCGGTTTGTAGTGGTCTTTATTGATGATATTTTGGTGTATTCCAAGACCAGGGAAGAATATGATGAACATTTTAGGATTGTTCTGCAAACCCTGAGAGAAAAGAAGCTGTATGCTAAGTTGTCCAAGTGTGATTTCTAGTTGAATGAGATTGCATTCCTTGGACACATAGTGTCAGCTGATGGGATTAGAGTGGATCCCAAGAAAATAGAAGCAGTGATGGAATGGAAGCCTCCCAGGAATACAACTGAGGTCAGAAGTTTCTTGGGGCTAGCTGGGTATTATAGAAGATTTGTGAAGGGATTTTCCTTAATAGCTGCTCCAATGACCAAGTTGTTACACAAGAATGTCAGATTTGACTGGAATGACAAGTGTCAGACCAGTTTTGAGAAGTTGAAGGCTTTGTTGACAGAGGCACCAGTGTTAACACAGCCAGTTTCAGGAAAGGACTTTGTGATCTACAGTGATGCCTCTCATAATGGGTTAGGGTGTGTATTGATGCAAGAGGGGAAGCTGATCGCTTATGCTTCCAGGCAGCTAAGGCCACATGAACAGAATTACCCTACCCATGATCTAGAGCTTGCAGCAATTATCTTCACACTGAAGATATGGAGGCATTACTTGTATGGTGAAAAGTGCTACATTTATACAGACCACAAAAGCTTGAAATACTTGCCAACCCAGAAGGAGCTCAACCTTAGACATAGACGATGGATTGAGTTCCTCAAGGACTATGATTGTGTAATTGACTACCATCCTAGGAAAGCAAATGTAGTTGCAGATGCTTTGAGCAGAAAATCCATCACAACTTTGAGATCATTGAATGCCTGTCTAACTTTGGTTCGAGATGTAGCTATTTTGGCTGAGTTGCAAGTGAGGCCAAACCTGTTACAGCAGATTTTAGATGGGCAGAAAGTAGATGAGAAGCTAAAGGCTATTATGAGAAAAATCCTAGAAGGGAAGGAAACTGACTATGAAGTGAAAGCAGATGGGTGTCTATACTACAAAGGAAGAGTATGTGTACCAGATAATGGGGAATTAAAAGCCAATATTCTGAAAGAGGCACATGCCAGTGTTTATGCTATGCACCCAGGAAGTACAAAAATGTATCATGATTTGAAACTTCAGTATTGGTGGCCTGGTATGAAGAAGGACATAGCTGACTATGTGACTAAGTGCTTGACATGTCAGCAAGTCAAGGCAGAACATCAAGTTCCATCAGGTTTGCTACAGCCTATACGCATACCTGAATGGAAATGGGATCGGGTCACCATGGATTTTGTAAGTGGTCTACCTCTCACCCAGAAGAAACATGATGCAGTATGGGTGATAGTGGATAGATTGACGGTCAAGACACTTTCTCGCCGATTAGGACTGACTACTCACTGGAGAAGTTAGCAGAATTGTATATCAGTGAGATAGTTAGACTGCATGGAATTCCACTTTCCATCACATCTGATCGAGACCCAAGGTTTACATCGAGATTTTGGAAGAAGTTGCATGAATCCTTGGGTACACAATTCCACTTCAGCACAGCTTTCCATCCTCAGACGGATAGGCAATCAGAAAGAGTAATCCAAGTAAACAATTGAACCAATTGAATTAATATAACTATTGAACTAAAATGATAATAATAACATGAAATATATGTCAGGTCCTTGAGGAAATGCTGAGGAGTTGTGTCATTGAGTTTGAGGGAAGTTGGGATAGATACCTCCCACTGGCAGAATTTGCATACAACAATAGCTACCAAGCTAGCATCCAAATGGCCCCGTATGAAGCACTATATGGGAGGAAATGTAGAACTCCAGTGTGCTGGACTGAATTGGGCGAAGACAAACTGGTAGGGCCAGACCTGGTGAAACAGACTGAGGAGAAAGTAAAACTAATCAAAGCCAATCTGAAGGTTGCCTCAGACAGACAGAAATCCTATGCCGACTTGAAGAGAAAAGAAATAGAATATACGGTTGGCGAAAAAGTGTTCCTCAAGGTGTCACTGTGGAAGAAGGTATTGAGGTTTGGAAGAAAAGGTAAGTTAAGCCCTAGGTTCATTGGCCCATATGAAGTCATTGAACGTGTGGGTCCAATCGCCTATAGGCTAGCTTTACCACCAGAGCTGGACAAGATCCACAATGTGTTCCACGTGTCTATGCTAAGAAGATACCGCTCAGATCCTTCACATGTCATCTCCATGGAAGAAATTGAAGTACAACCGGATTTGACATATGAAGAAGAACCTATACGGATCCTGGCTCGGGAAGTGAAAGAGTTGAGGAATAAGCAGATTCCACTGGTGAAAGTGCTTTGGAGGCACCATAATATTGAATAGGCAACTTGGGAAAGTGAAGAGACGATGAGGCAACAGTTCCCTCAACTGTTTGCATCAGGTAAATTTCGAGGACGAAATTTAAATTAGAGGGGAAGAGTTGTAACACCCTCCCGGTAGCAACTCTGTACATTCTACTGTTCCGGTGACCAGTGTCGGTTCGGACAGTTAGAACGTCCGGAAAAATATTTAAACTAAAGTGAGGAACCATAAGCAGCTCAAATATTAATAAGAAAAATTTAAGAAAAATTTTAGAAATAAAATATAACCAAGTTAAATGAGCCGGTGCCCTAGCGATGGGTAACCTAGTGAGAAGTTGCGGTTCTCGCAACTAGGAGCCCTAGACCCAGGGGAAAAATCATAAAATAATTTTTGGGACTCCAGAGAAGGGTCATTGAGGTTCCTATGGCATTAGAATGCCAAGAAAATACATAGAAAAATTTTTGAATCGGTACAGACAATTTTGGCCTGTTAAGCCAAACGGAGGGCATTTTGGTCATTTCGCCTGCAGAGGTGATTTTTGACCAACTTGTCCAATTAAGTACATAAATTATATGACATAAAATATGAATTAATGTTGATGAAAAATTAATTTGAAGTTAGTAGAAAAGAAAAGAAAAGAAAATGAAATATAATGCAAATTATGACATTATTATGATGTCATTTAAAAATTCCCACCAATTACATTTAAACAACTACTTAATTAACTAATAAACAGAGACAATTGAGACCAAAAAAATCAAAACACCATCTGCCTTCTTCTCCCTCAAACCACCCGAATTCTTTCCCTTAACCCAAACCTCCATTAAAACTTCATCAAGCTTCACACCCCACTAAGTTTCACCATAAACCCACTTAATCACTTCACAAAAACTCTTCCTTGCACCTTAAACTCTCTCTAACCAGCAAAAAGAAGAAGGAAAAGAAAGTTTTTGCAAGCTAGGGAGTTAGCTCCAACAAGGTTAGTGCCATATACTTTGCTTTTATACCTTTATAATCATGAATTTGAGCTAAGTTAAGTTGAAAATTTGATGAAAATTGAATTGATGAAGCATGGTTATATTCCATGAAATTTTGGCAGCCTTGACATGAGTTAGAGTTAGGAGAATTCTTTGGTTAAAGTGACATATTAGCTGCCCCTCTTATAAATTATATGATTAGTATAGCAAATTAGGAGTAAGATGCATGAATTAGAGGCTTGGTCAATTAGGGTTACGATTTTGAAATTTAATTTTGGTGGTGGATGAAAATGGACATAAACTAAAGTTTTAATGGTCAATTAGTGACCATTTGAGGTAAATTGACCATAACTTGGAGTGAATTGTAGCATTAAAAAACTGATTTGGTATGCTGCCTAGTGAAACCAGCAGGTTTGGATGTGAGTCCAGCCTGTTTGGATAGCCATAACTTGGGCTGTGTAGGTTCAATTGGTGTTTGGCCAATTGGACATGAAACTAGACACATAATAGCACAACTTTGGTGAAGAAACTATGCCCATAAGACCAAATCAAGTGGACCAAAGACTTGCCCCAATCCGGGTGTCCTGCAACCAGTTTCTGCAGAATGACCAAATGAACAGTGATTGTTCATTTGGCCATAACTCAGTGTAGAATGGTCCAATTGACCTGAAAGTTTACCAGAAACAAGCTTAGATATAGACCAACAACTTTCATTAAGAAACCTATCCCAAATTATGACCAGAACCTATCCAACAAGGGAGTTGCAGTCACTATTCACTGCACTGTAGATATGGTCAGTCCAGAAAAATTCCAATCCGGCCAGTTGTGGTTTTTGAACCATAACTTGAGCTAAAAAACTCCAAATGGAGTGATTCAAAAAGCGAAATTCAACTAGACAAAATAAGGAACAACTTTCATGTTTATTATTTTCCCAAATTTCCACTGCAACAGTAACTAATGGAATAGTAAATATAGGGTATGAAAACTGAAAATTCTGCTCCATTAATTTTAAGCTTAGAAATGGTATTGGTAATCAATACCAACAAATTTTGAATGCAAAATGTGGTATGTTGGGAGTGTTAAAACCAATGTACCTATTTTCTATATAAAAGTCAACATTTTTGTTGACTAATGAAGGGAATAGTAACACCAAAACTTAAAATTCAAAAATTGAAAAATTCAAAAGTGTCAAATGCCCTAGTATACCTAACAAGATTGGTTTGGATAATTTGGCATGCCAATAGGGTTCAGTTAGCAGTACTGCACATGGCATTATGCCATTTTGTGATTTCATGGCTTTTAGCCATTTCTGACCTTGTGTTGAGATTTGGCCTTGTGCCTGATGTTATTGTAGCTTATTAGCTGTTCTGTTGCACACCGGGAGATACATATGTGACCGATGGTGTGACGGCTCGAGGTACTTGATACCCAGTGCCAGTTTACCCGTTTATCGATCCGATCGTCGGTATAGGTTACTTGGGCAACCAAAAATGAAAGTGGATAAATTTAACGAAATAATGAATATAACAAATACAAAATAAGTAAGACTACAAATACTCATTGAAAATTTATTTGCAATAAGACATCGATACATTCACTCCATATTTATTTTCTGCTATTTCTTTTTATTTTATTATTGGCACCACTAAGCATTATTGCTTAGCGCGTTGCTTTTGCCACGTGTAGGTTCTGGAGATACTGACCGAGAGCCCAGTAGACCACAGACTGGGTGAGACCTCCTGCAGCTCTGCATAGTGTCCGTGTCACCTCACCGTCATCAGTGCATTGGTGGGACACTAGGTTTTATTTTGATATTTTGTAATTAACTTTTATTTTCTCATATGTAATTGAAACTTATGTAATGTATTTTGGCATTAATGTAGATAGTAGATATTGTGTTTTTGAATGAAAAAATGAATATTTATTTGTGACTTTTACATGATTATCATATGAGATGAATGATTGAGAAATGGAAATGTTGTTGAAAAACATATTGAGATTTTGTTGATGAAATGGAGTTGGGATTGTTTGGAAATGATTATTGGAAGTGTTTTTCACAGGTTCCGAAGAACTGTTTTCTCCATTTTTAGCCGGTACTCTGCCGGATTTTCTATAAAATTTTCGGAACCTCAAATAAATTATAATTTCAATAAATGACTTAAATGAGTTATATTTCACAAGTTATATTCAAAACTATAATAAAAATAAATTAAGGAAGAATAAAATGATTGAGATGAAATAGAGTGTTCCGGTACACCGTGTGACATATCTTACTCGGATATGCTGTAGACGGGTAAGGGGTGTCACACCTAATGCTCAAAATCTCAGGTACATCCATTATTGACTTATCTTGCATTAGTTAAGTTGAACCCATTGAGCCAGTAATTATGCAAATAATTTTAATGTCCTCAGGTACATCCAATATTGGACACTAAACGATTTACATATTTACAGCATCTCATGCTTAACAATTATTCTTAAGAAAATCTCTTAAATTAATTGCATCTTATGCAACTATTTAAAATTTCTTAAAATAATTGCCCCAATGGAGGGCCTATGTTATAATTACTTTAATTATAGCATTTCCAACTTAATTATTTGTTTGGAAGATTTTATGGTCATTCTAATTACTATTAAGGTCTCACTTTGCACATCATCCAATTAGCATGCATATATCATATAATAGCATACATTCCCATACATCTCATGCATTCATGGATAAGCAATAAATATGGTATGATCATGGACTTTCTAAGGGATTCAATTCTGAGCCACCAAGAATTGAATCAGGGCATTCCTAGGTGCATTTCATTCATTCATTCATTTTATAGGAGTTGCTGAAGGAGTACATAATCAACACTAGATCTTGAATTCCTCCCACTGGTCCAACCAATGCTCTTGACCTCCTTGAACTTCTTGCAATCCAATATTACATGGTAATCCTTGGCATACCAAGGCGAATTTACAAGAACTTAAATAAATGAAATTACAACCCAAAAATTATTACAAACTTAATAACATGCCCAAAATAAATTAAAATTAATTAATTAATTTACAATCCCAAAGAAACATAAAAGAAATAAATCCAATCACATTGGTCTTTTATAGTCCATGATCATCCATCATGCATATCACTATTTAACAATTAAATAAAACAAACATACTTAAATTAAATTAAATATCTCATATTCAACTTAAAAATCCATATTTGAATACGATTCAAATAAATTTAAAAATTCAGATTTGAATCTCATTCAAACAAATTTAAAAATTCAGATTTGAATCACATTCAAACAACTTTAAAATTCAGATTTGAATCAGATTCAAACAATTTATAAAATTCTGATTTGAATCATAATTTAATTGTGTGATAAAAATTCTAATTAAACAATTTAATTAGACATAAAATGGATCTTAGATCATACAACAATTGCACATTCACCATCCATTTACCTTTGCACACCATTGTGGTGCATCAACCATGCGCACCATGGTGTTCATCATTTGTGCCGCCACCTTGGCTTTGCAACCAGCAATGAACTTTTGATCTCATGATCAAACACACAATTAAATCATATAAAAATCAATCTAAATGGCAAATATAGTGGCTCTGATACCAATTAAAGGAACGGAAGCGTGAAAAACACAAGTTTATACCATTGAATTCAAAAATTTTCACCTAGGGCCACATGCATCATGCAAGATTTATTTTTATCTATTTGATTTCAATGATAAACAACATATTAAAACTCTTTTAATATGTTTTTGGATCTGTTTTTGCCATTTAAGATTTTAAAATTAATCAGATTAATTTTAGAACCCTAGATTAAATCAAGAACGATTACACTAACCTCTTGATGCACTGCAGCGTGTCTGCGCCTTTGAGATTCATCTTCAGGACACCAAATGTTGTCCCTCTAACTTGTCCACACCAAGAACACCTATGGCAGCCCTTGAAAAGCTTCTAAAGCCTTTTCTATTAATTAGAAATTCAAGTTCTGTCTTTTAAGAGATTAGAGATGTAAACAGGACACTAGAAACAATTTCTAGTGTTCTTAATTCAAGAGATTGATGGCTAATCTCTTTGAATTGATAAGAGATGAAAAAGAATAGATAAAAAGCATCAAAGTGGCGTGACAAAGGAGAGGAGTGGCTGCTGGTTATTTTTTCTTTTAATAACCACACTTAAATAGCTAGGTTAACACATTAAACCCTTGCTACATGTCACCCTTTGATTAGCTCTAGGTTTAAGTGACCCAATCACATTGTGCTAAGTGTCAAACCTATATTTAATCTTGATTTTAATCATCTTACATGATTAAAAAACATTTGGCAAGCTTATGTGTAATCCCATGTGTCACCATCTCATGGTGCCACGTGTCACACTGTGAAATGACCAAAATGCCCCTGTGTCTTAATTTTGAGTTCTTAACCCAAAATAATTATTTTTCTTCTTCTAATTAATTTATATCAAATATAAATTAATTAATTAATCTCTATTAATTAATTTCTCATTAATTAAATTCATATTTAAACACTTTAAATATAAATTTAATTTATACTACACATCCAATAATCTAGATTTGGTTTCAAGTCATGCTAGGGACTTTGTAATTTAATTGCAAACCAAACCTATTTAATTAATCAATTAAACTCTTTAATTAATTAATTAAATCATATTTAAATAGGTGATAACTTGTGTATGTGTGTGACTTACTAGGCTTATCACTAATTGGCAATGAGACATGATATCAACTCTTAATATCATCAGAACTCTTTCTTACCATAAATGATTTCTCTAAATCATTTTATGAACCTCATAGACCATGGTTAACACCTAGCATAGCATGCCATGGCCACCCAATTAGTAATAAGGTTTACCTTAAATGAACCTATAATCATATGTTACCATGCACTAGAATCTCTCTGTTACAAAATCCCAACTCAAACTGGAGTCATGGTTTATGTCAAACTCTATTTGCTATGAATATTAGGTTCTCTTTTAATTCCAGTTCTTGATTAAAAGATTTTCTCATCAGAAACTCTTTTCTGAATAAATCTATCTGTCCTGGCCAGGAACTTGAAACATCAAGAACAATTAAATGAACATAGAATTTTATCTCTATTTACTTAGAGGAACAGATTCCATCTTGATCAACACCTACCTCCATATATAACTAGTAGGAGCCAACACATGCCCATATACCCATACATAGTATAAGTATGAAAGCAGTATCAAACTCAAACTACCTATATACAAGATAATTGTGCTATCTCAGGTCTAAAGATTATATGCACTGATATGATTTATGACAAAATATTGACAAGAGTAAACTCCATGTGCTTGTCATAAGTGTCACTAGTTTGGCCTACTTATCAATTATAAGTGCCTATCATGTTTGTTATATGGCATGAGACTCACCATTCCATCTTATTTATATCTCATATAAATAACTTGGGAACAAACATGAATACAATCTTTCTGGATAAGTCATGTCCTTATTATGAAGTATCCTCGATTGTGAACCTATTTATGATACTTTGTGCTAAAAATATTGTTACTCATATTCTTAACAACTTAAGAATAATATTTCTAACAAAATATCAATGGACCTTTTCTATTACACATAAATATATTATGTAAACAGAAAAATGGAAATGCCTTTTATTAATAAAAATATGTACAAGATACATACTAAATGATATGCTCTAGGACATACTACAAACATCCCCAACATTCTGTCCCTCAGACATCCTCATACGAAACAGCTGCCTAGATATCTCATACCTAGCATTCCTGCTGTGCTCACCATACAACTCTTGTAGGTGAAGGAGGATCTCACTCGCACTCAACATGTTCTCATTGTAACACCCCTCACCCGATTACAGTGTAGCCGAGCAAAGTGTGCTACATTCGGTGCCGGAGCACCCTATCTTATCTTACTTTATTCCTTTCATATTTTGATCTCGATATATTTTAATATTAATAAATTTTTCGACGGAGAAACCAGCGGAGTTTCCCCTATTTTATTACCAGTTGACGTATTTTACTATTTACCTGTTTGAAAGTTTCAATAATATTTTACAAATAAAATCTCATCAATTATTTTCATAACCATCTCATAATTCACATCTCATTCATATATCTCAATTTCATATTCATTTCCATGCATTATCTATATATTTCAAATCTGTCTTCGAATCCATATAATCTCATTCATGCTCAAATCACATAAGTAAAATTTTCAAATTTCTTTAATTTACATAATTTCATAATTTACATGATATATAAATTAATTACATATGAAAAAGCTAATTTATTAAATTACATTACATTTCTATTAATTACCTGCTCATAATCTACATTATAATACAATATCTAGCATTTCATACTAAATACAAAATATGATCTATATGGGTCCTATCTACATGCATTGCTGAGGAGGTGACAACCTTGAATACTCCAACCACTTCTGCAGATCTGGACTCCAAAAATCTTAGTCAAAGTACCTGCACGAGGAAACAAATCCATCGCGCTAAGCATTACTGCTTAGTGGTGCAATAATAGAACAAGAAAATAAAATATACAAATAAAGAAAGAACGAAGCATAATTTGAATATTTAAGAATCAATTTAATTTAATACAATGTGTCTAATATTAATTATCTTTTATTCTCATTTGTTTCGCTTTGAAAGCGTTTAATTCCGAAATTCACAGGGATAATGTACAACATACAGAATTAATAAAAATACTCAGTTTATATTTATATGGCAATAGAAGGTACATTTAAAATATTTAGTTAAGTTATACCTATTTTTGCAACTCTTTTGTCTTTTTACTTAACAATTTTTATGTGGTTTGGATCATTTCATAATTGTAACTAATTCTTTTGAAGTCTTATTAACTCATTTATTTGATTTCTAATATTTTTAATTACTAATAGTCTTAATTTATTTTAATAAATTACACTGCCCAAGTAACCTACGACAGGCTGACTAAACTAGATAACGGGTCGTTGGCTCTGGACACCGCGGTGCCTCGGGCCGTCATACCATGGGACGCAGAACGTCAACCACGTATGCAGTCAGTATGGCTAAAAAGCCATGATATCACATAATCGGGCATAAAAGCCATGAATACGGGCATAAGAGCCATGAATACGGGCATAGAGCTATGAATATAGGCATAAAGCCTTTTGCAGTACTGCTAAAACAATACCCTATTGGCATGCCAAACTATCCAATCTGACACACATGTCTAGGCAATACAAGGGCACATAATATCATTAAACATTAATATATTGTGTTTTATGACTTCATTATTTCATAATAAATTTCAATTATAATCCATACATTCATTTGATCATTTATATGATCACAATTCACATCAATTATCCTTTTTATACCATTGTACTCAAAATACTTCTCCTTTCTACAATAATGAGAACTAATGTCTCATTCATACATTAATATGGTTCACATGTACCATTGTATTCAAAACATTTTTCCTTTTCTCATTTATACATTCAAGAATCTACTTATGTAATTGCAAATTTTATATTTCAAGTTGAGTTACTAATATTTTATGAATTCCATTTGTGATGGGCATATAAGCCCTAACTATCTATTCACATCAATTAGGTGACTTATTTATCATGTTTCAAGTAATCCATGAAAATTTCATGGATTTCAAATTTATGCTCTTAATTTCCTTTTAATAGTTTTGACTAAGATGCATAGTCCACATTTGTCATACAATTCTAAGCATTTAAGCTTAGAATTGGTTCTAGGTCTTCATCTTAGTTTGTTACTCATTTTGATTACTATTCACCTTACTAGTCAACCAAAATGTTGACTTTTTCATACTTAAGGGATATGTTAATTCTAATTACACCAAGATCCCACATTTTGAGTTTTACATTTGCTAGTATTATTTGCCAATTGCAATTTAAAGTCCCCTAGATGCATTTCTAATTTCAAATTTTGAATTTCAAGTTTTGGTGTCACTATTCACCTCATTGGTCAATAAAAATGTTGACTTTTTGATAGAAAATAGGTGTATTGGTTTTAACACCCCAAACATACCACATTTTGTATTTAAAACTTGTTGGAATTGATTGCCATTACCATTTCTATGCTTAAAACCAAAAGGGCAGAATTTTCAGTTTTTGAAGCCTAACTTTACTGTTCCATTAAGCCCTGTTACAGTGGGAATTTGAGGAAATAGTAAACATGAAAGTTGTTCCTTATTTTGTCTAGTTGAATTTCCTTTTTTGAATCACTCCATTTGGAGTTTTTTAGCTCCAGATATGGTCCAAAAACCATAGCTGACCGGATTGCCAAAACTGCAGAATTACCAAATCTACAGTAACATAAATAGTGACTGTGACTGCCATTTGGGTTAGGTTCTGGCCATAATTTGGGGTAGGTTTCTTCATGAAAGTTGTTTCTCTATGTCTTAACTTGTTGCTGTAAAAATTTCAGGTCAATTGACCATTTCTACAGTGAGTTATGACCAAATGAACAGTTACTGTTCATTTGGTCATTTCTGCAGGTGCTGTTGCAGGGTATCCGGATTGGGGCCAACTTTTGGTCCTCTTGCTTTGGTCTTTTGGGCATGGTTTCTTCAGAAAAAATGTGCCATTATAAGCCTAGTTTCATGTCCAATTGGCCAAACACCAATTGGACCTGCACAGCCAAAGTTATGGCTGTCTAAGTGGACTGAAATTTCAGTCACCCTGCTGCTGTCCCTAGGCAGCATACTCATTCACTTTGCCATGCTACATTTCAGTCCAAATTATGGTCAAATTACCTAAAATGGTCACTAATTGAGCCTTAAAATGTTCTCTAACAATTTCCTAAGCCAAGTCAAATTTTCACTTCTCAAAACCCTAATTCCCATCTCCATTTCACACTAGTTACCCTAGTTAACTAGCTAAGTCATTATCCACATAATTATGTACTTCAAACATGATCTCTAGTCCACTTTAAGTCCATCAAAAACACTCAATCTTGTTCCTTCCTTAGGGCAGCCAAAATCCATGGTATGTATACACATGAATTTAGTCCATTTAGTTTACAAATTCCTAGTAAATTCAAGTCCCTAACATGGAAATAAAGAAATCTTTGCATAAGTAAGCACTAACCTCTTGTAGGGCAGAATTTTCTAAGCTTCAACTCCACTTTCTTTGCTTTTCTAGGCTGCCAAACACTTCCCCAAGTTGTATGGACAAGTTTTAATGAAAGGTGTCTAGGGTTTTATAGTGGAAATTCATGGGAAATGGAGGAAATGAAAGAAAATTTTCATGGAGGGAGGAAGAAGAGAGGGTCACGTTTTGAGGAAGAAGAAGAAGAAGATGACCAGAATTTTTTGTCTTTCTTTGTCTCTTTTAAGTGATTTAAGAAAGCTTGTTGAATGGTGATTGGTTGGGAGAAAGTAAATGACATCATCATATGTCATAAATGGGCATGTTTCTCATTTTCTATTATTTTCTTCTGTACATATTTTCAATTTAATTTTTAGCAATATTTATTCATATTTTGAATCATAATAATTATTTACTTAACTGGACAAGTCAGCCAAAAATCACCTCTGAAGGCGAAATGACCAAAATGCCCTCCGTTTGGCTTAACGGGTCAAAATTGTATGTACCGATTGAAAAATTTTTCTAAATATTTTCTTGGCATTCTAATGCCATAGGAACCTCAATGACCCTTCTCTGGAGTCCCAAAAATTATTTTATGAATTTTTCCCCGGGTCTAGGGCTCCTCGTTGCAAGAACCGCAACTTCACTCTGGTTACCCATCGCTTGGGCACCGGCTCGTTTAACTTGGTTGTATTTTATTTCAAAATTTTTTCCTAAATTTTTCTTATTAATATTTGAGTTAATTATGGTTCCTGACTTTAGTTTAAATATTTTTCCGAACGTTCAAGCTGTCCGGACCGACACCGGTCACCGGAACAGTAGAATGTACGGAGTTACTACCGAGAGGGTGTTACAACTCTTCCCCTCTAATTTAAATTTCGTCCTCGAAATTTACTGGGTATTTTGGGTTCTGAGATAATTCTTTTACCTTTCTATTACTCCATCTGTCTACTTCTTTTGTATATATGGTACTATTTAGTTTTTTTTTTTTTGAATCTATTATTATACACTTAGGCATATCATAAAGGAAATACTTTACCTCAAATTCACATCTGGGGCTTCTTGTTCCTCTCCGACTTGGGTAACATTTGGAAGTGGTGTTACTGTTGTACTTGGTCCTTCCATGACCTCTGTCTGGGTCCGTGGTAAATTCTTCTTAGGACAATCTTTCAGACGATGGTCTATGGCCCCACATCTATAACAGGCTCCAGTCAATCCCCTACATTCACCTTTATGCCACTTGTTACAATGACCACATTTTCTTACTAGTCCTGACGCACTCACTACAAGTGTTTTTGGTTGATCTCTTCTGGGTATAGGCCTGGGTCTGGATCTCCTACTTTGATCAGATGTCTGACTTAACTGTTCTCTCGGCGTCTTATTACTAGACTGTCCAAATTTCCTCTTTTGCTGATCACCACTCCTCTTCTGTTCCTCTTCATGAACACAGCTAATATATTTCTTTCTGAACTCTATCAGAAAGAATTGCCAAGTTATGTCGGCTGGTTGCACTGCCTTGGTTACAACATCCCACCACCGATATGTAGCTTCTTGTAACAATGAAACTGCACACTCCAAACTCTGTTCTGGTGTGCAATAGAGCTGCTGCAAGACTCTTTTAGTCCTTTCTAACCAATACTCAGCTGCTATAGAATCGTCTTCCTTTCTACCATTGAAATTCTGACTCCATATTTCCTAATTTTTCCTAGAGGTGATTTCATTGAAGCGGTGGTGGAATAACTTGATCATCTGTCCGAAGAATTCAGTCATCTGCTCAAACAAGGCCTGTTGGGGTTGTACAGGCACCTCTTGCACTGGTGGAGCAGGATCTCCCTGATTTCCAATATCACTCCCAGTCGGGATACGACTTACTACTTCTTCTTCTACTGCCCTCTGCGATTCTGAGTCCATACCTTAACGTAAAATAACCAAGAAAATAAATCTGCATTAGTGTCACCTCGACTCATGTGAATGCAATGCATGTCATGCACACAATCTTATTTTATCTATCTATGCCTAGGAACGCCTAAACCGCGCTCTGATACCAATAAATGTAACACCCCTCACCCGACTACAGTGTAGTCGAGCAAAGTGTGCTACATTCGGTGCCGGAGCACCCTATCTTATCTTACTTTATTCCTTTCATATTTTGATCTCGATATATTTTAATATTAATAAATTTTTCGACGGAGAAACCAGCGGAGTTTCCCCTATTTTATTACCAGTTGACGTATTTTACTATTTACCTGTTTGAAAGTTTCAATAATATTTTACAAATAAAATCTCATCAATTATTTTCATAACCATCTCATAATTCACATCTCATTCATATATCTCAATTTCATATTCATTTCCATGCATTATCTATATATTTCAAATCTGTCTTCGAATCCATATAATCTCATTCATGCTCAAATCACATAAGTAAAATTTTCAAATTTCTTTAATTTACATAATTTCATAATTTACATGATATATAAATTAATTACATATGAAAAAGCTAATTTATTAAATTACATTACATTTCTATTAATTACCTGCTCATAATATACATTATAATACAATATCTAGCATTTCATACTCAATACAAAATATGATCTATATGGGTCCTATCTACATGCATTGCTGAGAAGGTGACAACCTTGAATACTCTAGCCACTTCTGCAGATCTGGACTCCAAAAATCTTAGTCAAAGTACCTGCGCGAGGAAACAAATCCATCGCGCTAAGCATTGCTGCTTAGTGGTGCAATAATAGAACAAGAAAATAAAATATACAAATAAAGAAAGAACGAAGCATAATTTGAATATTTAAGAATCAATTTAATTTAATACAATGTGTCTAATATTAATTATCTTTTATTCTCATTTGTTTCGCTTTGAAAGTGTTTAATTCCGAAATTCACAGGGATAATGTACAACATACAAAATTAATAAAAATACTCAGTTTATATTTATATGGCAATAGAAGGCACATTTAAAATATTTAGTTAAGTTATACCTATTTTTGCAACTCTTTTATCATTTTACTTAACCATTTTTATGTGATTTGGATCATTTCATAATTGTAACTAATTCTTTTGAAGTCTTATTAACTCATTTATTGGATTTCTAATATTTTTAATTACTAATAGTCTTAATTTATTTTAATAAATTACACTGTCCAAGTAACCTACGACAGGCTGACTAAACTGGATAACGGGTCGTTGGCTCGACACATGGTGCCTCGGGCCGTCATACCATGGGGCCTTGAGCGTCAACCACGTATCACGATCGGTATGGCTAAAAAGCCATGATATCACATAATCGGGCATAAAAGCCATGAATACGGGCATAAGAGCCATGAATACGGGCATAGAGCTATGAATATAGGCATAAAGCCTTTTGCAGTACTGCTAAAACAATACCCTATTGGCATGCCAAACTATCCAATCTGACACACATGTCTAGGCAATACAAGGGCACATAATATCATTAAACATTAATATATTGTGTTTTATGACTTCATTATTCCATAATAAATTTCAGTTATAATTCATACATTCATTTGATCATTTATATGATCACAATTCACATCAATTATCCTTTTTATACCATTGTACTCAAAATACTTCTCCTTTCTACAATAATGAGAACTAATGTCTCATTCATACATTAATATGGTTCACATGTACCATTGTATTCAAAACATTTTTCCTTTTCTCATTTATACATTCAAGAATCTACTTATGTAATTGCAAATTTTATATTTCAAGTTGAGTTACTAATATTTTATGAATTCCATTTGTGATGGGCATATAAGCCCTAACTATCTATTCACATCAATTAAGTGACTTATTTATCATGTTTTAAGTAATCCATGAAAATTTCATGGATTTCAAATTTATGCTCTTAATTTCCTTTTAACAGTTTTGACTAAGATGCATAGTCCACATTTGTCATACAATTCTAAGCATTTAAGCTTAGAATTGGTTCTAGGTCTTCATCTTAGTTTGTTACTCATTTTGATTACTATTCACCTTACTAGTCAACCAAAATGTTGACTTTTTCATACTTAAGGGATATGTTAATTCTAATTGCACCAAGATCCCACATTTTGAGTTTTACATTTGCTAGTATTAATTGCCAATTGCAATTTAAAGTCCCCTAGATGCATTTCTAATTTCAAATTTTGAATTTCAAGTTTTGGTGTCACTATTCACCTCATTGGTCAACAAAAATGTTGACTTTTGGATAGAAAATAGGTGTATTGGTTTTAACACCCCAAACATACCACATTTTGTATTTAAAACTTGTTGGAATTGATTGCCATTACCATTTCTATGCTTAAAACCAAAAGGGCAGAATTTTCAGTTTTTGAAGCCTAACTTTATTGTTCCATTAAGCCCTGTTACAGTGGGAATTTGAGGAAATAGTAAACATGAAAGTTGTTCCTTATTTTGTCTAGTTGAATTTCCTTTTTTGAATCACTCCATTTGGAGTTTTGTAGCTCCAGATATGGTCCAAAAACCATAGCTGACCGGATTGCCAAAACTGCAGAATTACCAAATCTACAGTAACATAAATAGTGACTGTGACTGCCATTTGGGTTAGGTTCTGGCCATAATTTGGGGTAGGTTTCTTCATGAAAGTTGTTTCTCTATGTCTTAACTTGTTGCTGTAAAAATTTCAGGTCAATTGACCATTTCTACAGTGAGTTATGACCAAATGAACAGTTACTGTTCATTTGGTCATTTCTGCAGGTGCTGTTGCAGGGTATCCGAATTGGGGCCAACTTTTGGTCCTCTTGCTTTGGTCTTTTGGGCATGGTTTCTTCAGAAAAAATGTGCCATTATAAGCCTAGTTTCATGTCCAATTGGCCAAACACCAATTGGACCTACACAGCCAAAGTTATGGCTGTCTAAGTGGACTGAAATTTCAGTCACCCTGCTGCTGTCCCTAGGCAGCATACTCATTCACTTTGCCATGCTACATTTCAGTCCAAATTATGGTCAACTTACCTAAAATGGTCACTAATTGAGCCTTAAAATGTTCTCTAACAATATCCTAAGCCAAGTCAAATTTTCACTTCTCAAAACCCTAATTCCCATCTCCATTTCACACTAGTTACCCTAGTTAACTAGCTAAGTCATTATCCACATAATTATGTACTTCAAACATGATCTCTAGTCCACTTTAAGTCCATTAAAAACACTCAATCTTGTTCCTTCCTTAGGGCAGCCGAAATCCATGGTATGTATACACATGAATTTAGTCCATTTAGTTTACAAATTCCTACTAAATTCAAGTCCCTAACATGGAAATAAAGAAATCTTTGCATAAGTAAGCACTAACCTCTTGTAGGGCAGAATTTTCTAAGCTTCAACTCCACTTTCTTTGCTTTTCTAGGCTGCCAAACACTTCCCCAAGTTGTATGGACAAGTTTTAATGAAAGGTGTCTAGGGTTTTATATTGGAAATTCATGGGAAATGGAGGAAATGAAAGAAAATTTTCATGGAGGGAGGAAGAAGAGAGGGTCACGTTTTGAGGAAGAAGAAGAAGAAGATGACCAGAATTTTTGGTCTTTCTTTGTCTCTTTTAAGTGATTTAAGAAAGCTTGTTGAATGGTGATTGGTTGGGAGAAAGTAAATGACATCATCATATGTCATAAATGGGCATTTTTCTCATTTTCTATTCTTTTCTTCTCTACTTATTTTCAATTTAATTTTTAGCAATATTTATTCATATTTTGAATCATAATAATTATTTACTTAACTGGACAAGTATGCCAAAAATCACCTCTGAAGGCGAAATGACCAAAATGCCCTCCGTTTGGCTTAACGGGTCAAAATTGTCTGTACCGATTGAAAAATTTTTCTAAATATTTTCTTGGCATTCTAATGCCATAGGAACCTCAATGACCCTTCTCTGGAGTCCCAAAAATTATTTTATGAATTTTTCCCCGGGTCTAGGGCTCCTCGTTGCAAGAACCGCAACTTCACTCTGGTTACCCATCGCTTGGGCACCGGCTCGTTTAACTTGGTTGTATTTTATTTCAAGAATTTTTCCTAAATTTTTCTTATTAATATTTGAGTTAATTATGGTTTCTGACTTTAGTTTAAATATTTTTCCGAACATTCTAGCTGTCCAGACCGACACCGGTCACCGGAACAGTAGAATGTACGGAGTTGCTACCGAGAGGGTGTTACACTCATGCTGCTTTTGTAACTCATTACTTATGGAAGCAATTATGTAACACTTAGCTCTCATATCATGCTCCTTCCACTTATCCAAAGTTTCATGTTCCTCTTGTGTGGCCTCTGGAGGTAAGGGACCAGGAACATTTAAATCTAGAATATATCCTATGTGTTCAAGGTTCAGGATAAGTTTCAAATTTTTTAGCCAATCAGACAGATTAGGTCCTGTCAACCTATTGCGATCAACTATGCTTGCAAGGATATTGGATGGTTGTGGTTGTTTTGTGCTCATTTTTATCAGAAAATTAATTACAGAAAATAACCAGATTAATTAATAAATGTATCATGCAATTAACCAAAATGATTATAGTATTTTAATCAAATTGGTCCTCCCACTAACTTAGCGAATCCTACACTTCCAAAGTAGAAAACGGAAATCCTAGTTGGATGGATTTCTAGTGGGTGATTGAATTCTTATAATTCTATTGATCATCCTCAGGTACATCCATTATTGGAATTACAATAAACTATAAGTGAGCAACTCCTTGCCCATCACATCTCATGTGAGGTTCAATCCTTTACCTAGCCCCTAATGCTCAAAATCTCAGGTACATCCATTATTGACTTATCTTGCATTAGTTAAGTTAATCCCATTGAAACAGTAATTATGCAAATAATTTTAATGTGCTTAGGTACATCCAATATTGGCCACCAAACTATTTACATATTTACAACATCTCACGCTTAACAATTATTCTTAAGAAAATCTCTTAAATTAATTGCATCTTATGCAACTATTTAAAATTTCTTAAAATAATTGCCCTAATGGAGGGCCTATGTTATAATTACTTTAATTATAGCATTTCCAACTTAATCATTTATTTGGAAGATTTTATGGTCATTCTAATTACTATTAAGGTCTCACTTTACACATTATCCAATTAGCATGCATATATCATATAATAGCATACATTCCCATACATTTCATGCATTCATGGATAAGCAATAAATATGGTATGATCATGGACTTTCTAAGGGATTCAATTATGAGCCACCAAGAATTGAATCAAGGCATTCCTAGGTGCATTTTACTCATTCATTTTACAAGAGTTGCTGAAGGAGTACATAATCAACACTTGATCTTGAATTCCTCCCACTGGTCCCACCAATGCTCTTGACATCCTTGAACTTCTTGCAATCCAATATTACATAGTAATCCTTGGCATACCAAGGCGAATTTACAAGAACTTAAATAAATGAAATTACAATCCAAAAATTATTACAAACTTAATAATACATGGCTAAAATAAATTAAAATAAATTAATTAATTTACAATCCCAAAGAAACATAAAAGAAATAAATCCAATCATATCGGTCTTTTATAGTCCATGATCATCCATCATGCATATCACTATTTAACAATTAAATAAAACATACATACTTAAATTAAAATGAATATCTCATATTCAACATAAAAATCCATATTTGAATATGATTCAAATAAATTTAAAAAATCAGATTTGAATCTCATTCAAACAAATTTAAAAATTCAGATTTGAATCACATTCAAACAACTTTAAAAATTCAGATTTGAATCACATTCAAACATTTTTTAAAAAATCATATTTGAATCACATTCAAACATTTTTTAAAAAATCAGATCTGAATTTTATTCAATCAATTTTAAAAAATCAATTTGAATATGATTCAAAGAACTTTAAAAATTCAGATTTGAATCACATTCAAACAACTTTTAAAATTCATATTTGAATCACATTCAAACAATTTTTAAAATTCTGATTTGAGTCATAATTTAATTGTATGATAAAAATTCTAATTAAACAAATTAATTAGACATAAAATGGATCTTAGATCATACAACAATTGCACATTCACCATCCATTTACCTTTGCACACCATTGTGGTGCATCAACCATGCGCACCATGGTGTTCATCATTTGTGCCGACACCTTGGCTTTGCAACCAGCAATGAACTTTTGATCTCATGATCAAACACACAATTAAATCATATAAACATCAATCTAAATGGCAAATATAGTGGCTCTGATACCGATTGAAGGAACCAAAGCGTGAAAAACACAAGTTTATACCATTGAATTCAAAAATTTTCACCTAGGGTCACATGCATCATGCAAGATTTATTTTTATCTATTTGATTTCAATGATAAACAATATATTAAAACTCTTTTAATATGTTTTTGGATTTGTATTTTCCATTTAAGATTTTAAAATTAATCAGATTAATTTTAGAACCCTAGATTAAGTCAAGAACGATTACACTAACCTCTTGATGCACTGTAGCGTGTCTGCGCCTTTGAGATTTGTCTTCAGGACACCAAATATTGTCCCTCTAGCTTTTCCACACCAAGAACACCTATGGCAGCCCTTGAACAGCTTCTAAAGCTTTTTATATTAATTAGAAAATCAAGCTTTTCCTTTTAAGAGATTAGAGATGTAAACAGGACACTAGAAACAATTTCTAATGTTCTTAATTCAAGAGATTGATGGCTAATCTCTTTGAATTGATGAGAGATGAAGAAGAATAGATGGAGAGCCTCAAAATGGCGTGACAAAGGAGAGGAGTGGCTGCTGGTTATTTTTCTTTTTCATAACAACACTTATATAGCTAGGTTAACACATTAAACCTTTGCCACATGTCACCCTTTGATTAGCTCTAGGTTTAAGTGACCCAATCACATTATGCCAAGTGTCAAACCTATATTTAATCTTGATTTTAATGATCTTACATGATTAAAAAACATTTGGCAAGCTTATGTGTAATCCCATGTGTCACCATCTCATGGTGCCACGTGTCACACTGTGAAATGACCACAATGGCCCTGTGTCTTAATTTTGAGTTCTTAACCTAAAATAATTATTTTTCTTCTTCTAATTTATATCAAATATAAATTAATTAATTAATCTCTATTAATTAATTTCTCATTAATTAAATTCATATTTAAACACTTTAAATATAAATTTAACTTATACTATACATCCAATAATCTAGATTTGGTTTGTGTCATGCTAGGACTTTGCAATTTAATTGCAAACCAAACCTATTTAATTAATCAATTAAACTCTTTAATTAATTAATTAAATCATATTTAAATAGGTGATAACTTGTGTATGTGTGTGACTTACTAGGCTCATCACTAATTGGCAATGAGACATGATATCAACTCTTAATATCATCAGAACTCTTTCTTACCATAAATGATTTCTCTAAATCATTTTATGAACCTCATAGACCATGGTTAACACCTAGTATAGCATGCCATGGCCACCCAATTAGTAATAAGGTTTACCTTAAATGAACCTATAATCATATGTTACCATGCACTAGAATCTCTCTGTTACAAAATCCCAACTCAAGCTGGAGTCATGGTTTATGTCAAACTCCATTTGCTATGAATATTATGTTCTCTTTTAATTCCAGTTCTTGATTAAAAAGATTTTCTCATCAGAACCGCTTTTATGATAAATCTATCTGTCCTGGCTAGGAACTTGAAACATCAAGAACAATTAAATGAACATAGGATTTTATCTCTATTTACTTGGAGGAACAGATTCTATCTTGATCAACACCTACCTCCATATATAACTAGTGGGAGCCAACAGATGCCCATATACCCATACATAGTATAAGTATGAAAGCAGTATCAAACTTAAACTACCTATATACAAGATAACTGTGCTATCTCAGGTCTAAAGATTATATGCACTGATATGATTTATGACAAAATATTGACAAGAGTAAACTCCATGTGCTTGTCATAAGTGTCACTGGTTCGGCCTACTTATCATTTATAAGTGCCTATCATGTTTGTTATATGGCATGAGACTCACCATTCCATCTTATTTATATCTCATATAAATAACTTGGGAACAAATATGAATACAATCTTTCTGGATAAGTCATGTCCTTATTATGAAGTATCCTCAATTGTGAACCTATTTATGATACTTTGTGCTAGAAATATTGTCACTCATATTCTTAACAACTTAAGAATAATATTTCTAACAAAATATCAATGGACCTTTTCTATTACACATAAATATATTATGTAAATGAAAAAGTGGAAATGCCTTTTATTAATAAAAATATGTATAAGATACATACTAAATGATATGCTCTAGGGCATACTACTAACAGTTGACCCACGTAAAGGTATTGTACCTATAGGGGACAAATGTGTTTTCAAGAAGAAAATTGGTTCTGATGGAAAGGTTGAGACCTATAAGGCAAGGCTAGTAGTGTCACACCCTACTCCTCTATAAGATGTAACATGATCCCGTAGTATACCTAATGAATTACCGTACTTCTCATACCGATAATCCATTAAATATACTACAAGGGATTTTTAAAACAATTTTCGGGAAATTTAAGTCATAGATTAAAATCTGGTGTTATAATTTTTTTTTTTTAATTTCGGCAAAGTGCCGGCTGTATTTTGAGAAAACAGTTCTTCAATCCTGCAAAAGAAAATGCTCCCAATATGTTTTCTCAAATACAACTCCAATAAACTTTATTTCAATTCACAATTCAATTCTCAATGAACTATCAATTCATTTTCAAACCAATGTCATCATGAAGAAATATTTCATTGATTATAAGACTCAAAATTTATATTACAAAACTATTCAAGTAAATGAAATTTCAAATTTATATTTACAATAATTTACATTTAATTACATACCAAAATGTTTTATAAGAGTTTTTATACAACTGCTCAAATAATTTACATACATATTATTACATGCATACATCAAAACCTATGTACATGGGTATACCTATGATATACCTGGAGCTGATCTGAAAGTGTCTTCAAAAAACTTACTCACTGCTCTATGCTTTTCTTACCTGCGACAGCATACAAAGCTATCGCTGAGTGGTGAACTCAGTGGTGCACAACTATAATTTAAAACATAGTACAATATACATTGAAAAAATTTACAGTAAATAATTTGGAAATCTGAATACTCATCAAATTCCAAAACTCAAAATATTCATTGCCATTAATGTAAATCATTTGTATAAAATGACTTTGATCACGAAATTCAATTTATCAAATCATGACTAACCATTTAATCAATTATACATAAATCATAACTGAAATCATAATTCTTTACTGTTCAAAAACATTCTGTGTCTCAAAAGCCATGTTGTATCTCAAAAACCATGTTGTATCTCAAAAATCAATCTTTATCTCACTAACTATGCAAGACTAATCCGAAAGGGCCATATTCGATGTAACTCTAACTCCCTATAGTCGGGGAGGTCGAATCAGATTCTAACTCCCTATGGTCGGGGAGGTCGAATCATCATGCATAGTACCATCACAAAAATGAATCTTTCGCAAGGGCCATAACGATAAAATAAACTTAGATCTAACCTCAAATCAGAGGAAAATATAAGCCTGTGCACGTACCATGGTAATCAAAACACAACTAACTCCATTATCTTCTCAACAAATGAGAGAGACGGGTAATAACCTAGTCAAGCATCTATAGTGAGATATAAAATAATATCACAATCCTTTTAGTGAGCATAAATCACAATATAATTCGATTCAAAGTCAATTCCAATATCCAATAATTTTTATGCTCATCACAATTCAAATCATAAATTTGCATTTTTCCATGAAATTTACCATCACAATTCAAAGCATGTTCTATCACAATTTTCCAAAACATAATTTATTCAATCCATAACAATGCTTAATACTTATGGAAATACCATTTCACAAAGCTAAATTCATACATATTATAACAATTTCAATAATCATTGAATTAAATCCAATGCTTGCTGAACATAATACATAAAAAAAAATATGTCATTTAATCATATGAAATATTCAAAACAAAATCAGTTAAAACTAGTTGTGCCCAAACCTCTGATAACTGTCTCTTGGCTCTGACTCAGTGTTTCCTTCCCCTTCCCTGAGTCTTTGCTAACTGAGAAACACAATTTGAAGTGTTTCAGTACTCATTTAAACTGTCTCTAAGAATAAGGTTCAATAATTAATTTGTCGAATTCTATTATTTCCTTAGTCAACCTAATATGTCGACCCTCGAAGCATTCTAGGTAAATTCGGTTTTACTTTCACTAATATATCACATTCAATAGTCTTTTAGGGTTGGTACATGTTACCAAATTCATTTCCATGTATCTTGCATTTTCTTGCAATTTGCTGGATTCCGGGATACTAGTTTAACCTAGCCGGACGACCTAGTTCCGTCGGTTTTTGGGTTTTGGTCAAAACTATAAACTTGTAGATCTATGTCTTATGGAACGGGGGGCAAAATTTTAGGTCATTATGAGTTATGTAGACCAAGTTATGGTCATTTTACTATTGCTGGTCAACTTGCACTAAAATTGGTCACTTTAGGTCATTTTAGGTCATTTTAGGTTCGGCCAGTTTTTGGACCCGAACTTGTGCAAGCTTTTTGACTTGCTTATGGTCATTTATGGCTTTAGTGTCTTCATAAGACTTGTAGATATGGGTATTAACTATTCATGGTTAAAATTTCAGGTCAATTGGACCTGTTTTGAGTGAGTTATGGCCTAAACACTAACTGCTGCCCAAATGGTCAATTTTCAAGCCTCATTTGCACTTAATCCGGATTTGGTCATTTTTCTAGCTACCTTGCAAGCAGAATTTTGGCAAGCTTCCTTCATGAAAGTTGGCATATTTTGTGCCTAGTTTCACCTCCAATTGGTCTCATACCAATTGGATCCACACAATTAAAGTTCTAGGCCTAAAACTCAAACTGCCTTATTGAAATTCTTACATACACATCAAACATCACTTTTAACACTCACCAAACTTAACATTTAAACCAATTCTAGTTGTACCACAAGCTAAACATAATTTACAACATTTTATAGGTCATTTTGGCAGCTTACAATTACATTCAATGTGCACCAACAAGTACAGAATTTGTCCAACTCAATTTACAACAATTCAATCACCAATTCATGCTCATTTACATGTCAAACTTCACACCATCATTCATGCACTCAAACTGCCATAACAACCAACACATTTTAACATCATTATTCCATAAACCAAGCATGAATTCCAGCATTCTTCAAGAGTTAGCAAACTGCCACAATGGTACACTTACATTCCATTACTTTCCAAGCTTTAAATTTCATTTTACCTTAACATGTACTAAGTATACATCACCCAAACAATTTCCTACACAATATACATTTAATCAATCATTTAATTCACCATTTACAAGCACAAATAAACTGCCTTCAAGGTGCTTCCATGGCTGCCAAAAGTACACACTCCCATTCAACATCAAAACTCAAAAATTTCTTCATAAATCAAACACCCATAACATGCTTACAAACTTTAACAAAGCAACATTCAAAAACACAAACTTACCTATTTTTGAAGCTTCTTAAAAACTCATCAAAACTTACCTTTCTCACTCCCTAAATGCTGCCCAAGGTGTGGTGGTTACTTTTAGTGAAGAAAGCTGCCAAGAATGCAGCTTAAATCAAGCATGCATGAAGCTTTCAAGTGGACAACAATGGTGGATCTTCTTTTCACCATTTTCGGCTGAAATTGGGAGCTTGGAGATGAACTTCAATCTGCTGTCCAAAGGGTGAGTTAGTGGTCCACTTAGGTGTAGATAATTCCCACCAACTCTCCACTAACTTTATTTAATTAATATTATATGTTAAATGTGTTAATTACTCCATTTACACTCCACTTTAGGCTATTTATATTAGGTACCCCAAATTTAATCTTTCATTATATTTTCCAAGTGTAATACCATGTATTTTTAATGGACATTTAGGTCAAAAGACAATTCGGGATGTCAAATGACCACAATGCCCTGCTCGTTGCATTCCGATTTTTCAAGAATAATCTGATTTTGTCCGTTTTTCGATTTCTCATTTTTCTTTGTACTAATTATTTAATTTTTCTTTGATATTTCTAATGATATTTATACTTCAATAAATATTTAGTCCTAAAAATATTTTCCAGGGTTTCCCGCAGTCCAGGGCTAGTCAACGGTCCACGCCGTGACTTCCCGGTGCGGTCATCCATCGCTAGGGTTCTCGGTTCGCTTAACTTGATTATTTTTCTTTGCTATTATTTTTCCTTTGTTTTTCTTGTATTTTCTTTTCTTGTATTTCATTATTTTATGTCTCCTCACTCATATCGAAGTGTAGTTCTAGGCATTCTAGCTGTCCGGACAATACTGGTCACCGGAACAGTAGTACGCACTATCGAACATAGGGGTGTTACAATTCTCCCCCCCCCCCTTAAATAAATTTCGTCTCAAAATTTTACCCAATAGTCATCTTACAATAGTCATACATATAATTTTTTTCCTTTTTATACGATCGTATAATCTTCTTTTCCTCAAATCTGTATAAGACTTTTAACAATCTAATACAACGTTTAATTTGTTTGTATATCACCAATCTTCTCTTACTATTGTCCTGTCTAACATTTCGATTCATGTTCCTTCTTGAATGACCCTTGAGGTCATGTTAGAATCATTTATCTAGTCATTGGTCCTCTGACCATTCTAGTCCATAGTCTTTCTCATATTCGTAACATTTCTTTGTTATATTTGAACCAATTGTTCGAATTTTTTTTTTACTTTCATAACTCTGTTTATCTGTCAATATTCTATAACTTACTTCCTTTTGTATCGAACTATAACCTTTCGATATTCTAACCTTTGAGTTTTAGATCCCTTAGTAGGATTTTCAAACTTATTTCTAACAATTAAATTCTGTCCTGGCATAACTATACCAAAACAGATGCCGTTGGTAACTATTCTTATCTAGGTATACTATCGGGTAGTATGTAGCTTTACACAATAATCTCAAGTCAGTACTGTAATCTGCAACTTACAGTATAAACATCAAGAACATTGCATAGTTACTACGATACATCCCAATAGATCAAACTTTCCTATCTTTTATCCTTTTCGAATTCACCGATGCCTGAAACTTATTCTAATTACAATATCCATTAACAATTAACAACTGGAACATCTCTGCCTTCATCTAGAACAATTCTATTACCGCATCTTACTTTTACGTCCTCTTGCCTTACATTAAGTAGGCTTGCCATTTAGCTTTATAATTTATGGTGTGTTAGAAAATACTTTTCGTCGATAAACTCCTCCAAAACTAATTTCACTTATTATCACAATCCTTATCTTAAGGACTAATCACTAATGCATCAAAATTTATTCCCCTGTAAAGGAATAACAACAGAACATATAGTTCTAACTCTAACATAAAAGTATGCAGACCCTAGGTCAAACAATACATAAACGAAGAGTGTCATCCTTCTTCTTAACAAACAATACTAGCGCTCCCCATGGTGACACACTAGGGCGGATGAAGCCCTTTTCAAGTAGTTCTTGCAACTGTACCTTCAACTCCTTCAACTCTGCTGGTGCCATTCTGTATGGTTTTATGGAGATTGGATCCACACCAAGCATAACATTAATTTCAAACTACACCTCTCTTTCCGGAGGTAATCCTGGCAATTCATCAGGAAACACGTCTGGAAAGTCATATACTGTAGGGATGTCCCTCAATGCTGGACTCCCCACTTGGGTATCTACCACATGTGCCAAGTATGCTTCACACCCCTTGTTGATCATTTTCTGGCTAGTGCAGCCGAAATAATGTTTGATGGCAATAGTTGCCTCTTCCCATGTATTACCACATCACTGTACTGAGGGAGACCGAAAGTGACTGTCTTCAGCCTACAGTCAATCATGGCATGATGCCTAGCTAACCAATCCATGCCCAAGATGATATCATAATCTCTAAAGGGCATTTCAATGAAATCAGATAGAAAAAGTGTGTCCTTGGATCACCAAAGGACAATCTCTATACGTTCTATTAACCCTGACCTCCTGTCCTAGCGGACTTGTTACTAGCACCTCAAAGTCCATTTTTGTATATGGAATAGCAATGCAATCAATGATGCTAGCACTCAAATAAGAATGGGTAGAACCCAGATCAAATAACACAAACACATCTTAGTTAAAAGTTGAGAAGGTACCAGCCACAACATCAGATGTCTCGGCCTCTTCTCTCTGCCTTATTGCATAGATTCTGACTGGAGCATTATCTTGCTCTGATTGTTTCACTGTACCTTGGCTGCCTGCTGGGCTACCTCTACCCCTGCTTCTACCTCTGCTGGGTGGTTGTGAACTTTCGTGATGTGGCTCGAATCGACCCTTCTGCAGTAGTAGGAGGTGGTCCAACTCTGCGACTACTGGTGCAGTCCTTGGCAAAGTGTCCTATGCCTCCACAGTTATAACAGGCTCCAATAGCCTTATAGCATACCCCACCATGATTTCTACCACAAGTTTCACATTGGCGGGGAGGGTAGGAACTTCTAGTTATTCGACGACTGGACCTTGGTGGTCTCTGCTTTGATGATCTACCTCTGTTATATCCCTGAGCTCGGGGCTCCTCAAATTTTTTTTTTCTTTCTCAAATTACTGCTTGAGCTCTGACCCATAGGTTTCTCCCTCTTCTCTATTTCATATTGCCCTTGTGGGGGTTGGGTCTGTACTTGGGCTTGGGCTGACATATTATCAGCCATTTGTTGAAAGAAAGTGGCCATTTGCTGGGCCATTTGTGCAGTAATTTGTACCGGCAAAACTGGTAAAGTCAGGCCTTCGACATTTTGTGGAGCTGGGGCCTCAACTTGTTCTTCTGCCATCACAGACTGTTCTATTGTCTCATTCTTCTCTTCCATATCTATTCACAAGATTTTCTATTCCTGTACAACCAACATAAGGAGATTCCTCTCCATTAGTTCATATTTATGATGTAAATGTACTATATGTATCAAACATTTGAGCAGTTGTAGTTACCGACAAAAAGATTTCAAATTCACAGTTCGAAATTCACTTTGAAACCATTGCTCTGATACCATAAAACATGTCACACCCTACTCCTCTATAAGATGTAACATGATCCCGTAGTATACCTAATGAATTACCGTACTTCTCCTACTGATAATCTATTAAATATACTACAAGGGATTTTAAAAAAATTTTCGGGAAATTTAAGTCAGATTAAAATCTAGTGTTATAAATTTTTTTTTTTTTAAATTTCGGCAATGTGCCGGCTGTATTTTGAGAAAACAGTTCTTCAATCCTGCAAAAGAAAATGCTCCCAATATGTTTTCTCAAATACAACTCCAATTTCACAATTCAATTCTCAATAAACAATCAATTCATTTTCAAACCAATCTCATCATGAAGAAATATTTCATTGATTATAAGACTCAAAATTTATATTACAAAACTATTCAAGTAAATGAAATTTCAAATTTATATTTACAATAATTTACATTTAATTATATACCAAAATATTTTACAAGAGTTTTTATACAACTGCTCAAATAATTTACATACATATTATTACTTGCATACATCAAAACCTATGTACATGGGTAAACCTATGATATACCTGGAGCTGATCTGAAAGTGTCTTCAAAAAACTTACTCACTGCTCTATGCTCTTCTTACCTGCGACAGCATACAAAGCTATGGCTGAGTGGTGAACTCAGTGGTGCACAATTATAATTTAAAACATAGTACAATATACATTGACAAAATTTACAGTAAATAATTTAGAAATCTGAATACTCATCAAATTCCAAAACTCAAAATATTCATTGCCATTAATGTAAATCATTTGTATAAAATGACTTTGATCACGAAATTCAATTTATCAAATCATGACTAACCATTTAAGGTAGTTCCAACAAAATCAATTATACATAAATTATAACTGAAATCAAAATTCTTTACTGTTCAAAAACATTATGTGTCTCAAAAGCCATGTTGTATCTCAAAAACCATGTTGTATCTCAAAAATCAATCTTTATCTCACTAACTATGCAAGACTAATCCGAAAGGGCCATATTCGATGTGACTCTAACTCCCTATGGTCGGGGAGGTCGAATCAGATTCTAACTCCCTATGGTCGGGGAGGTCGAATCATCGTGCATAGTACCATCACAATAATGAATCTTCCGCAAGGACCATAACGATAAAATAAACTTAGATCTAACCTCAAATCAGAGGAAAATCTAAGCCTGTGCACGTACCATGGTAATCAAAACACAACTAACTCCATTATCTTCTCAACAAATGAGAGAGACGGGTAATAACCTAGTCAAGCATCTATAGTGAGATATAAAATAATATCACAATCCTTTTAGTGAGCATAAATCACAATATAATTCGATTCAAAGTCAATTCCAATATCCAATAATTTTTATGCTCATCACAATTCAAATCATAAATTTGCATTTTTCCATGAAATTTACCATCACAATTCAAAGCATGTTCTATCAAAATTTTCCAAAACATAATTTATTCAATCCATAACAATGCTTAATACTTATGGAAATACCATTTCACAAAGCTAAATTCATACATATTATAACAATTTCAATAATCATTGAATTAAATCCAATGCTTGCTGAACATAATACATAAAAAAAAATGTCATTTAATCATATGAAATATTCAAAATAAAATCAGTTAAAAACTAGTTGTGCACAAACCTCTGATAACTGTCTCTTGGCTCTGACTCAGTGTTTCCTTCCCCTTCCCTGAGTCTTTGCTAACTGAGAAACACAATTTGAAGTGTTTCAGTACTCATTTAAACTGTCTCTAAGAATAAGGTTCAATAATTAATTTGTCGAATTCTATTATTTCCTTAGTCAACCTAATATGTCGACCCTCGAAGCGTTCTAGGTAAATTCGGTTTTAATGTCACTAATATGTCACATTCAATAGTCTTTTAGGGTTGGTACATGTTACCAAATTCATTTCCATGTATCTTGCATTTTCTTGCAATTTGCTGGATTCCGGGATACTAGTTTAACCTAGCCGGATGACCTAGTTCCGTCGGTTTTTGGGTTTCGATCAAAACTATAAACTTGTAGATCGACTTCTTATGGAACACGGGGCAAAATTTCAGGTCATTCTGAGTTATGTAGACCAAGTTATGGTCATTTTACTATTGCTGGTCAACTTGCACTAAAATTGGTCACTTTAGGTCATTTTAGGTTCGGCCAGTTTTTGGACCCGAACTTGTGCAAGCTTTTTGACTTGCTTATGGTCATTTCTGGGCTTTTGTGTCTTCATAAGACTTGTATATATGGGTCTTAGCTATTCATGGTTAAAATTTCAGGTCAATTGGACCTGTTTTGAGTGAGTTGTGGCCTAAACACTAACTGCTGCCCAAATGGTCAATTTTCAAGCCTCATTTGCACTTAATCCGGATTTGGTCATTTTTCAAGCTACCTTGCAAGCAGAATTTTGGCAAGATTCCTTCATGAAAGTTGGCATATTTTGTGACTAGTTTCACCTCCGATTGGTCTCATACCAATTGGATCCACACAATTAAAGTTCTAGGCCTAAAACTCAAACTGCCTTATTGAAATTCTTACATACACATCAAGCATCACTTTTAACACTCACCAAACTTAACATTTAAACCAATTCTAGTTGTACCACAAGCTAAACATAATTTACAACATTTTATAGGTCATTTTGGCAGCTTACAATTACATTCAATGTGCACCAACAAGTACAGAATTTGTCCAACTCAATTTACAACAATTCAATTACCAATTCATGCTTATTTACATGTCAAACTTCACACCATCATTCATGCACTGAAACTGCCATAACAACCAACACATTTTAACATCATTATTCCATAAACCAAGCATGAATTCCAGCATTCTTCAAGAGTTAGCAAACTGCCACAATGGTACACTTACATTCCATTACTTTCCAAGCTTTAAATTTCATTTTACCTTTACATGTACTAAGTATACATCACCCAAACAATTTCCTATACAATATACATTTAATCAATCATTTAATTCACCATTTACAAGCACAAATAAACTGCCTTCAAGGTGCTTCCATGGCTGCCAAAAGTACACACTCCCATTCAACATCAAAACTCAAAAATTTCTTCATAAATCAAACACCCATAACATGCTTACAAACTTTAACAAAGCAACATTCAAAAACACAAACTTACCTATTTTTGAAGCTTCTTAAAAACTCATCAAAACTTACCTTTCTCACTCCCTAAATGCTGCCCAAGGTGTGGTGGTTACTTTTAGTGAAGAAAGCTGCCAAGAATGAAGCTTAAATCAAGCATGCATGAAGCTTTCAAGTGGACAACAATGGTGGATCTTCTTTTCACCATTTTCAACTGAAATTGGGAGCTTGGAGATGAACTTCAATCTGCTGTCCAAAGGGTGAGTTAGTGGTCCACTTAGGTGTAGATAATTCCCACTAACTCTCCACTAACTTTATTTAATTAATATTATATGTTAAATGTGTTAATTACTCCATTTACACTCCACTTTTGGCTATTTATATTAGGTACCCCAAATTTAATCTTTCATTATATTTTCCAAGTGTAATACCATGTATTTTTAATGGACATTTAGGTCAAAAGACAATTCGGGATGTCAAATGACCACAATACCCCTG
This sequence comes from Hevea brasiliensis, assembly GCF_030052815.1. Taxonomy (NCBI): domain Eukaryota; kingdom Viridiplantae; phylum Streptophyta; class Magnoliopsida; order Malpighiales; family Euphorbiaceae; genus Hevea; species Hevea brasiliensis. The sequence continues at coordinate 77,210,954 of NC_079504.1, forward strand.
TTCGTGTTGCATTCCCGATTTTTCAGTAACACCGGATTTTGTCCGTTTTTCGATTTCTCACTTTTCTTTGTACTAATTATTTAATTTTTCTTTGATATTTCTAATGATATTTATACTTCAATAAATAATTATTTGAGTCCTAAAAATATTTTTCAGGGTTCCTCACAGTCCAAGGCTAGTCAACGGTCCACGCCGTGACTTCCCGGTGCGGTCACCCATCATTAGGGTTCTCGGCTCGCTTAACTTGATTATTTTTCTTTGCTATTATTTTTCCTTTGTTTTTCTTATATTTTCTTTTCTTGTATTTCATTATTTTATGTCTCCTCACTCATATCGAAGTGTAGTTCTAGGCATTCTAGCTGTCCGGACAACACTGGTCACCGGAACAGTAGTACGCACTACCGAACATAGGGGTATTACAAGTAGCGAAAGGGTTTCGCCAAAGGCAAGGAATCGGCTATGAGGAGCCTTTCTCGCTTGTTGCCATGCTTAAATCAATTAGGATTCTGTTAGCAATAGCTACATATTATGATTATGAGATTTGGCAGATGGATGTCAAAACAGCTTTTCTCAATGGATACATTGAAGAAAACATTTTCATGGAACAACCTAGGGGTTTTGAATCCCAAGATGGTTCCAAGGTATGCAAGCTAAAGCGATCCATTTATGGGTTTAAGCAAGCTTCGAGGAGTTAGAACATCCGTTTTGATAAAGCCATTAAATCATTTGGTTTTATAAAAAATGGGGATGAGCCATGTGTATATAAGAATGTTAGTGATAGTGTTATCACTTTTCTTATCTTATATGTGGATGACATACTGTTGATGGGTAATGACACAGGTATGTTGACAACTGTAAAAGTATGGTTGTCAAATACATTCTCTATGAAAGACTTAGGGGAGGCAACCTATATTCTTGGGATTCACATCTATAGAGATAGAGCAAAAAGAATAATTGGTTTATCCCAAAGTCTATACTTGGAAAAGGTGTTAAAGATGTTTAACATGCTTGATTCCAAGAGAGGATTGTTACCAGTGAGGCATGGTATCCACCTTTCTAAAGAGATGTCTCCAAAGACACCTGAAGAAAGAGATAAGATGGCCAAGATTTCATATGCTTCGGCTATTGGAAGTTTAATGTATGCAATGTTGTGTACTAGGTCAAATATCGCATATGCTGTTAGTTTGACTAGCAGGTATCAATCCAATCCAGGTTTGGAACACTGGATAGCTGTCAAGAATATCCTTAAGTACTTAAGAAGAACTAAAGATTTATTCTTGATTTATGGAGGTGGAGACTTGCAATTGGATGGTTATACTGATTCTAATTTTCAATTAGATATCGATGATAGAAAGTCTATCTCAAGATATGTGTTCATTTGTAATGGAGGTGCAGTCAGTTGGAAGAGTTCCAAACAGAGCACGACTGCAGATTCCACTACAGAGGCTGAATATATTTGTCACACCCTACTCCTTGTAAGATGTAACATACTCCCATAGTACACCTAATGAATTACCGTACTTCGCCTACCGGTAACCCATTAAATATATTACAAGGGATTTTAAAACAATTTTCTTTCATTTTTAAATTGGTGGGTAAAATTTTTTTTTTTCAGATATTGAAAACCTTTATTTAAAGTCCAAACATAAATCAAATTTTTAGATATTTAAAATCTTCATAATTTTTACAAAATTTAGGCAGAGTGCCATCTGTATTTTAAGAAAATAGTTCTTCAAAACCTGAAAATAAAGACACTCCCAATATTTTTCTCAATCACAACTCCATTATTCAATCTCATTTCACAATTCAACACAAGTAACTCAATATATAGTTTAAATTAAATCAAACATTGAAACCTCTCATTAAGGTAACAAAATTAATATTTACATTCATGGGATCATAAAAAAAATTTAGTAGTGCAAAACTTTATAAATACATAAAATCTCAAGATAACCTTATAATAATTTGTATTTCATTACAATCCAAAAATATATTACAAAAGAGTTGGTACAACTGCTCAAAGTAAATTTCATACATATAATTACAGAATTACATCAAAATCTAAAGTACAAGGGTATACCTATGATATACCCAAGGATAGTCTCACTATGTCTTTTCAGAAATCTTGCTCAGCTGCTTATTATTCCTTTCACCTGCGACAACATGCAAAGCTATTGCTGAGTGGCGAACTCAGTGGTGCACAAACTAATAATTTAAAACTTAATACAAATTATGCTTGATAATTCATAACAAATAAAAATTTAAAATTTCTAAATTCTTCAAAATTCATAACATTCAGAAATTAATATTTTCATTCATGCAAATTATTCATTTGAATAACATTTTGATCAAATAGTAACTATTTATTTATATTTCTTTTAAATTCTGAAATAATACAAAAATATTTTGATTCACTGACAATTTATTCATTTCAATCACAATTTATCAAATTATGCATAATTTAAAGGGCGTTGCCAATAATTCACACAGTTAAACCCATGACCCAAAATTCAAATAGATGCCGTGTTGTACACCACGACATTTCACACTCTCCCAATAACCGAGGCTAAAAGGGAGAAACAAAGACTAGCTAGTATATATGAGTACTCATTCAAACTCTTCCCCAACTGGCAAGCCAAAGAGGAAGGAACTCGCCCCATCTAGTGGAGGAGATATCTCACTAGACAAGCTAATGAGAATTCACAGCAAATTTTGTCATGTCAATTGTGGTTTCAAATCATATTCAAAACAATTTCTATTTACAAAGTGTTTACAATCATCAACATATTTAATCATTATAAATTCATGCTCAAGGTTGGCAACACATCGAACTTAAAATTTACGATTCTCAAAACCATGCAATAAATCCTTAAATGCACAAGAAAATTTACATTTAATTTATACAATTTCATTCAACAAATTAAAATCCTCAACACAACAAAATTATAAATCATAAAATAACTTGTTCAAATCAATTTAGAAGTGAAAAGTAACAAAATAGTTAGTTGTGCACAAACCTTATACGAGTCGCCTCTCGGCCTTGACTCGATGTCTCTGGTTCTTTTCTGGTATTCTTTTCTACTGAAACACACAGTTTCACAGTGTTTTAGTATCACCATCTATCATAACTCTAAAAATAAATTCAAATCTACTTATATCTAGCTTTAATATGTTAAACTTGACGTTTTTTAAAATTTTGTGTTTTGGGGCTACTATTCACTACACTATTCAAGTCAATTTGTTGACTTTCTAAGGCTTAATAGGTATGAGAATTCCAACTTCATCCACATACCACATTTTGGCCACTAAATTTGTTGGTTTTGGTTGTTTACTCAAATTCTAAGTCTTTTAGGCAAATTTGCAAATTTTCATTTTTGGTGTCTTAAGTTGCACTGTTCCATTGGTCATTTTTCTGTTAGAATTTGGCAAATCTTTCTTCATAGAAAATGTTCCCTATTGTCTTAACTTTATTCTCCTTTTTGAAATCACTCTATTTGGAGTTTTTTAGCTCAAGTTATAGCCATTTGAACAATGGCTGCCGAATTGGACTTAACCTAGATTTCTGGGCAAATTTTGGTTCTTGCAGTTTTAGGTCACCAACTTTGGGTGGCCAAATGGCTTGGTTAATGGCATAATTTGAGTTTGTGTTCTTCATGAAAGTTTTAGGTCTATATCTCATCGGTCCACTGGTAAAATTTCAGGTCATTTAGACCTACCTAGCCCAAGTTATGACCAAAGGAACAAATACTGTTCATTTGGTCAGTTTGTACAGGTCAGACTGAGAATTTCCGGATTTGGTCAATTTGTTAACTAGGTTTTAGTCACTTTTTGGGCATGATTCCTAAATGAAAATTGTGTCATTTTGTGTCTATTTTCATTCCCAATTGGTCTCATACCAATTGGACTTGTAAATTTTCAGTTTTGGTCCCTCAAAGGGACACAGCATGACCACATTGAATCCGAATTTAACCTCAATTCAAACACTTCCAACACACTTTATTTGGTCACAAATGACCATTTCGCACCTCAAACTAGGTCAAACACATCATTTTACCATTTCTCCAAATTTTGTCTCCCAAAACCTAGGTTCCAAAACCCTAACTCACTACTTTGTTACATTTAATTAATTCCAACTATACAAATACCATTGCTCAACTCATTCAAGCTTCCTAACACATTTAATTCATTCAAAACACATCATATTCTCATACATACATAGCTGGCTGAAATTCACTAAAAGTCCCCCAAAAATTGTTTCCTTTGATTTTTAGATTAAAATCTAAGTTAAATTAACTTAATACGTGTGCATCAAAACTAAAATTTCAAAGAAAATTACTTACCTTCACTTGAATTTCAATTCTTCAATTCCACTCCCTTTTTCCTTTTCTTTTCTCCTTCAAATGCTTCCCCAAGTGAAGTTAACAAGTTTTTATGGATTAATTTAGGGACAAAATAAGGTTAAGTGAGTGGAATCAAGCTTGTAACCAAGCTTTAATGGTGGCTTGTCAATGGAGGTGAAAATGGGTGGGGCGGCCAAAACTTAAGGAAAAAGGGAAGAAGTGATTTTTCTTTTTAATTTTTAGGTATTTTAAATGAAATTTTATGTGTTAGACTTGGTCAAAAAAGTTGGGAAAATAAAATTAATTTTTTGACATCACAATGATGTCATTCACATGATGCCATATACCTTTTTCTTTTCTTTTTCAATTTTCCTTAATTTTTCATTTATTTTTCTTTAGTTCTTCAATTTAATTCTTGATTCTAAAATTTTCTTTTCTCCGATTTTATTTGACAGTTAAGTCAGGAGTTAGATCTCGGGGTCAATTGACCAAATTGCCCCTCGCCGATTCAACCCGGTTTGCAAATAATTCAATATTTCTTCCAGCTCCCTAACCTAATTATTTGACTGACTTAACAATTTTTTTTCGTGATTTTCTCCTTTCCACTTTGTTTGTAATGGTCTTAAGGACCGCGACATCACATTTTATGGTTCAAAATTTGAGTTTAAATCGACTTCGCAGTCGTTCCTGAGAAGATCACCCATCGCTGTGACTCTTGGCTGGTTTAACTTCTTATGTTCTGTTTTTCTTGTTTATACTTAACTAATTGACAATTACTAATTATTTGTGTTTATGGCTTATCTAATTATTTTAAGTGTGGTTCTAATCCCCTTAATTGTCCGGACCGACATCGGTCACCAGAACAGTAATATATACCAGGCTATGCAAATAGGGGTGTTACAATATTGCTGCATTAGATGCTATAAAAGAAGCTGTTTGTATAAAGAAGTTCGTGATAGAAGTTGCAGTAGTTCCTTCCATTGAGTCAGCAGTTCCACTACACTGTGACAACAATGGAGCAGTCATACAGGCTTAGGAACCCAGGTCGCACCAAAAAATCCAAACACATAGAAAGGCGCTACCATTTTATCAGAGAAATAGTTGAGCGAGGCGATGTAGCCATGCAGAAAATAGCATCGGCTGAAAATCTAGCTGGTCCATTCATTAAGCCTATGTCACAGACTCAGCTAGACCGATATCTTGAGAAGATGGGTCTAAGATATTGTAATGAATGGCTCTAGTGCTAGTTGGATATTGTTAGTACTATGCCCTAGAGCATATCATTTAGTATGTATCTTGTACATGTTTTATTAATAAATGGCATTTCCACTTTTTCGTTTACATAATATATTTATGTGTAATAGAAAAGTTCCATTGATATTTTGTTAGAAATTATATTCTTAAGTTGTTAAGAATATGAGTGACAGTATTTCTAGTACAAAGTATCATAAATAGGTTCACAATCGAGGATACTTTATAATAAGGACATGACTTATCCAGAAAGATTGTATTCATGTTTGTTCCCAAGTTATTTATATGAGATATAAATAAGATGGAATGGTGAGTCTCATGCCATATAACAAACATGATAGGCACTTATACATGATAAGTAGGCCGAACCAGTGACACTTATGACAAGCACATGGAGTTTACTCTTGTTAATGCGTTGTCATAAATCATATCAATGCATATAATCTTTAGACTTGATGTAACACCCTCCCGGTAGCAATTCCGCACAGTCTACTGTTCCAGTGACCGGTGTCGATCCGGACAGCTAGAACGATCGGAAAAATATTCAAATCAAAGTGAGGGACCATAATTAACTCAAATATTAATGAGAAAAATTTAGCAAAAATTTTAGAAATAAAATACAGTTAAGTCAAAAGAGCCGGTGCCCAAGCGATGGGTAACCAGAGGTAAGTTGCGGTTCTCGCAACGAGGAGCCCTAGACCCGGGGGAAAAATTATAAAATAATTTTTGGGACTCCAGAGAAGGGTTATTGAGGTTCCCATGGCATTAGAATGCCAAGAAAATACCTAGAAAAATTTTTCAATCGGTACAGACAATTTTGACCCGTTAAGCCAAACGGAGGGCATTTTGGTCATTTCGCCTTCAGAGGTGATTTTTGGCCGACTTGTCCAGTTAAGTAAATAATTAATATGACATAAAATATGAAGAAATATTGCTAAAAATTAAATTGAAATGTGGTAGAAAAGAAAAGCAAAGAAAAATCAAAATAATGCAAATAATGACGTCACATGATGTCATTTATAAATTACCAACCAATCACAAGCTAATAAGCTTTCTTAAATACTTAAAAGAGACAAATTAAAGACCAAAGGAAAGGAAAAAAACGTGAACAGCCAGCTTCATCCTCCCAACCAAATTAAAATGTCTTTCTCTCCTCCATAAACATTTTCTTTCATCTCTCTTTCATTCCCATGAATTCTCACCATTAAAACCTAAATTGCCTTCATTAAAAATTGTCTACCTCTTTTGGGGAAGTGTTTGGTTACTAAGAAAAGTTAAGGAAATGAAGGATTGTGAAGGGACAAAAAGCTCATGCAAAGGTTAGTGCTTACTTATGCTAATATTCCTTTATTTCCATGTTAAGGACTTGAATTTAGTATGAAATTGTAAGTTAAATGGACTAAATTCATGTGTATACATACCATGGATTTCAGCTGCCCTAAGGAAGGAATAGGATTGAGTGTTGATGATGGACTTAGAATGAATTAGAGCTTATGTTTAAAGTGTATAAACACATATATAATGAATGGAAGTGTGTAACTAAGGTGTATGGGTGAATTGCAATGAGAAATTAGGGTTTTAAGGGTGAAAATTGAGTAATGGACATTTTAGTGGTCAATTAGTGACCATTTTAGGTATGTTGACCATGAATTGGACTGAAAAATAGGATTGCAAAGTGAAGATGTAGGCTGCCCTAGGACAGCAGCAGAGGGACTGAAAATTCAGTCCAATTACACAGCCATAACTTGGGCTGTGTTGGTCCAATTGGTGTTTGGCCAATTGGACATGAAACTAGGCTTATAATGGCACATTTTTGCTGAAGAAACCATGCCCAAAAGACCAAAGCAAGTGGACCAAAACTTGGCCCCAATCCGGACACCCTGCAACAGCCCCTGCAGAAATGACCAAATGAACAGTAACTGTTCATTTGGCCATAACTCACTGTAGATTTGGTCAATTGACCTGAAATTTTTACAGAAATAAGTTAAGACATAGACAAACAACTTTCATGAAGAAACCTACCCCAAATTATGACCAGAACCTAACCCAAATGGCAGTCACAGTCACTGTTCAAACCTGCAACTCTGCAGATTTTCATTTGAGCAGTAATGTTTGGATGGCTATAACTCCCTCCAGAAAACTCGGATTTAGGCGATTCTTGAACCGATGGAAACCTAAGGCATAGTTGAACATTTCATATGAAGAAAGTTAGGCCAAATTATGAACTTAACTTGATCAAATTACTGACCAAAGTTGGACCAAAATCTGCCAAAACCCAAAAGTGCAGCATGAGCGATTGCGTGAATAGTAAACTTATTTTGGCCATAACTTGAGCTACAAAACTCCAAATGGAGTGATTCAAAAAAGGAAATTCAACTAGACAGAATAAGGAATAACTTTCATGTTTACCATTTCCTCAAATTCCCACTGTAAAAATAACAAATGGAACAGTAAATATGAAGCATGAAAACCGAAAATTTTGCTTAATTAGCATTAAGCTTAAAAATGGTATTGGCAACCAATACCAACAAGTTTGAAAAACAAAATGTGGTATGTTTGAGGTGTTAAGACCAATACACCTATTTTCTATCCAAAAGTCAACTTTTTTGTTGACCAATGAGGTGAATAGTGACACCAAAACTTGAAATTCAAAATTTGAAATTAGAAATGCATCTATGGGACTTTAAATTGCAATTGGCAATTAATACTAGCAAATGTAAAACTCAAAATGTGGGATCTTGGTGTAATAAGAATTAATATATCCATTAAGTATAAAAAGGTCAACATTTTGGTTGACTAGTAAGGTGAATAGTAATCAAAATGATTAGTAAATTAAGATAAAAACCTAGAACCAATTCTAAGCTTAAATGCTTAGAATTGTATGAAAAATATGGACTATGCATCCTAGTCAAAATTGTTAAACAGAAATTTAGGCCATAAATGTGAAATCCATGAAATATTCATGGATTACTTGAAACATGAAAAATAAGTCACCTAATTGATGTGATCAATATGAATAACATAATGAATGGACAAATAAATCGTATTAATGTATGAATGAGACATTAGTTCTCATTATTGTAAAGAGGAGAAGTATTTTGAGTACAATGGTATAAAAGGATAATTGATGTGAATTGTGATCATATAAATGATCAAATGATTGTATGAATTATGATTGAAATTTATCATGAAATAATGAAGTCATAAAGCACAATATATTAATATTTTAAAATATTAAATGCCCTAGTATACCTAACAAGATTGGTTTGGATAGTTTGGCATGCCAATAGGGTATTGTGTTTAGCAGTACTGCGAAAGGCTTTATGCCTGTATTCATGGCTTTTATGCCCGTATTCATGGCTTTTATGCCCGTATTCATGGCTTTTATGCCGATTATGTGATATCATGGCTTTTTAGCCATACCGATCGATACATGGTTGACGCTTCTGGCCCCATGGTATGACGCCCGAGGCACCGGGTGTCCGGTGCCAACGAATTCGCTATCCACCCACTGCCTAGTATTGGTTACTTGGGCAGTCAATTAAAGTATTATTCAATTCAGCAGCTAAGTTAAGTTAAGTATAATGAAAATCCAAAGGCAATTAAATTAAGTATTGAATGAATAAGCAAAAGAGATTAGCAAAAGAAACATAACAAAAATATAAATTGCAGAATCAGCATGCACTTGAAATACAATACAGATAAAATAAATTATATACCGCTAGTATTATCAAAAGTTATAAACTAAGCACTTCCAAAGAGGAACAAACTAGTAAATAAGATCGTTGATACTAGAAATACCATACCAAATTAAATTGATTCTTGAGTATCTGAATTATCATTTATTTCTTTCTTTACTTGTATATATTATTTCTGGTTATATTATTGCACCACTAAGAAATGCTTAGCGCGATGGAATTGCTTCCTCGCAGTAATCAAGGAAAACCAAGAGACTGTCGATCGAGATTTTGGAGTCCAGATCTGCGTAAGTGTCTGAAGAGTTCAAGATTGTCACCTTCTCAGCAATACATGTAGATAGGGCTCATTTTATACATGTTATGTATATTTTTCATTCCTAGCACATTGTAAATTATTTGTATATCTTGTACAAAATAAACTCATGTAATTAATCTATGAATTATGGAAGCTATTCAAAGTAAGTATTTTAGTATGTGAATTGAATTTGAGTTATAATGAGATTATACTTGTGAATATTGAGATATTGAAAATCTAATGAGATTTCGAGAAACTGATACCGCATTGAGATACATTATGTTTGAAAATTTTTGAGACAAATAAGTTTGAGAAATTGAGTATATATTGAAATTGTCTTTGCAAGTTCAAGAACTCATAGTCCAAATTACAATGACACTTTGTCGGATTATCGTTAAAATTTTTGAAATTTCCAACTTAGTTAGATTTTGATAAAAGTAAAAATAGCCTAAATCTTCAATAAAGTTTTTGAATAAATAAATCAAGGACTGTAATGAAATCAGATAAAATAGAGTGCTCCGGCACACTGAGTGGCATAACTTGCTCGGATACACTGTAGTCGGGTAAGGGGTGTCACACCTGAGATAGCACAGCTATGTTGCATATAGGAGGTTTGAGTTTGATACTACTTTCATACTTGTACTGCGTATGGGTATATGGAGGTAGGTGTTGATCAAGATGGAATCTGTTAATTTTTAAGTATGAACTTAATTAATGAGAAATTAATTAATAAAGATTAATTAATTAATTTATATTTGATATAAATTGATTAGAAGAAGAGAAATAATTATTTTGGATTGAGAACTCAAAATTAAGACACAGGGGCATTTTGGTAATTTCATAGGGTGACATGTGGCACCGTGAGATGGTGACACGTGGCATTACACATAAGCTTGCCAAATGTCTTTTAATTATGTAAGATGATTAAAATTAAAATTAAATATAGTTTTGACACTTGGCACAATGTGATTGGGTCAATTAAACCTATAACCAATCAGAGGGTGACATGTGGCAAGGGTTTAATGTGTTAACCTAGCTATATAAGTGTACTTATGAAGAGAAAAAATACAACCAGCAGCTACTCCTCCTTTGTGACGCCACTTTGAAGCACTCCCTCTCTTCTTCTTCATCTCTCATCTACTCCAAGAGATTAGCAAATAATCTCTTGAATTAAAAATACTATAAATCATTTCTAGTGTCTTGTTTACGTCTTTAATCTCTTAGAAGGCAGAACCTGATTTTCTAATTAGTAGAAAAAGCTTTAGAAGCTGTTCAAGGGCTGCTATAGGTGTTCTTGGTGTGGACAAGCTAGAGGGACAACATCTGGTGTCCTAAAAATGCATCTGAAAGGCACAAATACATTGCAGTGCATCAAGAGATTAGTGTATTTGTTCTTGATCTAATCTAGGGTTCTAAAATTAATCTGATTAATTTTAAAATCTTAAATGGCAAATACAGATCCAAAAACATATTAAAAGAGTTTTAATATGTTGTTTATCATTGAAATCAAATAGATAAAAATAAATCTTGCATGATGCATGTGACCCTAGGTGAAAATTTTTGAATTCAATGGTATAAACTTGTGTTTTTTCACGCTTCTGCTCCTTCAATTGGTATTAGAGCCAGGTTATTTGCCATTTAGATTATTCAATATATGATTTAATTGTGTGTTTTGATCATGAGATGATTTATCCATTGCTGGTTGCAATGGATGTGTAGCGGCATGCTTGAAGAACACCAACATGGTGCGCAAGGTTTGTGGCTTCATGGGTGGTGCAAGGTTTGGCTTTTTAATTTGCAATTGCTGTATGATCTAAAAGCTCATCCTATGTCTAATTAAATTGTTTAATTAGAGTTTTAATCACACAATTAAATTTTGATTCAAATCAGAATTTTAAAAAATGTTTGAATGTGATTCAAATCTGACTTTTAAAAGTTGTTTGAATGCGATTTAAATATGAATTTTTAAAGTTTTTTGAATCATATTCAAATCTGAATTTTTTAAAGTTGTTTGAATAATATTCAGATTTGAATTTTTAAAAATTGTTTGAATGTGATTCAAATATGATTTTTTAAAAATTGTTTGAATGTGATTCAAATTTGAATTTTTAAGGTCGTTTGAATGTGATTCAAATCTGAATTTTTAAATTTATTTGCATGAGATTCAAATATGAATTTTTAAATTTATTTGAATCATATTCAAATCTGGATTTTTAAGTTGAATATGGGATATTCAATTTAATTTAAGTATGTATGTTTTATTTAATTGTTAAATAGTGATATGCATGATGGATGATCATGGTCAAAAATCATCTCTAAAGACGAAATGACCAAAATGCCCTCCGTTTGGCTTAACAGACTAAAATTGTCTGTACCGATTGAAAAATTTTTCTAAGCATTTTCTTGGCATTTTAATGCCATAAGAACCTCAATGACCCTTCTCTAGAGTCCCAAAATTTATTTTATGAATTTTCCCTCAAGCCTGGGGCTCCTAGTTGCGAGAACCACAACTTCCCACTAGGTTACCCATCGCTAGGGCACCAGCTCATTTAACTTGATTGTATTTTATTTCAAAAATTTTTCCTAAATTTTTCTTATTAATATTTGAGTTAATTATGGTTCCTCACTTTAATTTAAATATTTTTCCAAACGTTTTAGCTGTCCGGACCGACACCGGTCACCGGAATAGCAGAATGTACGGACTAGCTAAAGTGAGGATGTTACATAAATAATAAATCTTGCATGATGCATGAGACCCTAGAAGAAAAAATTTTGAATTCAATGATCTAAACTTATGTTTTTCATGCTTCCGCTCTTCAATTGTATCAGAGCCACTATATTTGCCATTTAGATTGTTGATTATATGATTTAATTGTGTGATTTGATCATGAGATGATTGGTTCATTGTTGGTTGCAAAGCAAAGGTGGTGGTATGTTTGATGAACACCATGATGCGCATGGTTGTGGCACCACAATGGTGCACAAGGTATGATGGATATTGAATGTGCAATTGTTGTATGATCTAAGATCCATTTTATGTCTAATTAAATTGTTTAATTAGAATTATAATCACACAATTAAATATGTTTGAATGTGATTCAAATCTGAATTTTTAAATTTATTTGAATGTCATTCAAATATGGATTATTAAGTTGAATATGAGATATTCAATTAAATTTAAGTACATATGTTTTATTTAATTGTTAAATAGTGATATGCATGATGGATAATCATGGACAATAAAAAACCAATGTGATTGGATTTATTTCTTTTATGTTTATTTGGGTTGTAAATTAATTAATTTATTTTAATTTATTTTGGTGGCATGTATTATAAAGGTTGTAATATTTTTTGAGTTACAAATTCATTTATTTGGTTCTTATAAATTCGCCTTGGTATGGCAAGGATTACTATATAATTGAATTGCAAGAAGATCAAGGAGGTCAAGAGCATTGGTGGGACTAGTGGGAGAAATTCAAGATCAAGTGTTGATTATGTACTCCTTCAGCAACTCTTGTAATATGAATGAATGAAATGCAACTAGGAATGCCCTGATTCAATTCTTGGTGGCTCAGAATTGAATCTCTTAGAAAGTCCATGATCATACCATATTTATTATTATCCATGAATGCTTGAGATGTATATGCAAGTATATGATATATGCATGCTAATTGGATAATGTGCAAAGTGAGACCATAATAGTAATTAGGACTTCCAAACAAATGATTAAGTTGGAAATGGTATAATTAAAGTAATTATAACATGGGCCCTCTATTGAGGCAATTATTTTAAGAAATTTTAAATATTTGCATAAGATGCAATTAATTTAAGAGATTTTCTTAAGAATAAGTATTAAGCATGAGATGTTGTAAATATGTAAATGGTTCGGTGGCCAATATTGGATGTACTTAAGGACATCAAAATTATTTGCATGTTTACTGGCTCAATGGGATCAACTTAACTAAAGCAAGATAAGTCAATAATGGATGTACCTGAGATTTTGAGCATTAGAGGCTAGGTAAAGGATCGAACCTCACATGAGATATGATGGGCAAGGAGTTGCTCACTTATAGTTTATTGTAATTCTAATAATGGATGTACCTGAGGATGATCAATAGAATTATAAAAATTCAATCAGCCACTAGAAATCCATCCAACTAGGATTTCCGTTTTCTACTTTGGAAGTGTAGGATTCGATAAGTTAGTGGGAGGACCAATTTGATTAAAAGAACATAATCATTTTGGTTAAATACATGATACATTTACTAATTAATCTGGTTATTTTCTATAGTTAATTTTCTAATAATAATGAGCACACCACAACCACCACCATCCAATATCCTTGCAAGCATACTTGATCGCAATAGATTGATAGGACCTAATCTATCTGATTGGCTAAGAAATTTGAAACTTGTCCTGAACCTTGAACATATAGGATATGTTCTATACTCAAATGTTCCTGGTCCCTTACCTCTGTTAGTAGTAAGCCCTAGAGCAAATCATTTAGTATGTATCTTGTACATATTTTTATTAATAAAAGGCATTTCCACTTTTCCATTTATATAATATATTTATGTGTAATAGAAAAGGTCCATTGATATTTTGTTAGAAATATTATTCTTAAGTTGTTAAGAATATGAGTGACAATATTTCAAGCACGAAGTATCATAAATAGGTTCACAATCGAGGATACTTCATAATAAGGACATGACTTATCCAGAAAGATTGTATTCATGTTTGTTCCCAAGTTATTTATATGAGATATAAATAAGATGGAATGGTGAGTCTCATGCCATATAACAAACATGATAGGCACTTATAAATGATAAGTAGGCCGAACCAGTGACACTTATGATAAGCACATGGAGTTTACTCTTGTCAATGTTTTGTCATAAATCATATCAGTGCATATAATCTTTAGACCTGAGATAGCACAGTTATCTTGTATATAGGTAGTTTGAGTTTGATACTGCTTTCATACTTGTACTGTGTATGGGTATATGGGCATTTGTTGGCTCCTACTAGTTATATATGGAGGTAGGTGTTGATCAAGATGGAATCTGTTCCTCTAAGTAAATAGAGATAAAATCCTATGTTCATTTAATTGTTCTTGATGTTTCAAGTTCTGGTCGGACAGATAGATTTATTCAGTAAAAGAGTTTCGATGAGAAAATCTTTTAATCAAGAACTAGAATTAAAAGAGAACATAATATTCATAGCAAATGGAGTTTGACATAAACCATGACTCACTTTTGAGTTGGGATTTTGTAACAGAGAGATTCTAGTGCATGGTAACATATGATTATAGGTTCATTTAAGGTAAACCTTATTACTAATTGGGTGGCCATGGCATGCTATGCTAGGTGTTAACCATGGTCTATGAGGTTCATAAAATGATTTAGAGAAATCATTTATGGTAAGAAAGAGTTCTGATGATATTAAGAGTTGATATCATGTCTCATTGCCAATTAGTGATGAGCCTAGTAAGTCACACACATACACAAGTTATCACCTAATTAAATATGATTTAATTAATTAATTAAAGAGTTTAATTGATTAATTAAATATGTTTGGTTTGCAATTAGTTTGCAAAGTCCCTAGCATGACTTGAAACCAAATCTAGATTATTAGATGTATAATATAAGTTAAAATTATATTTAAAGTGTTTAAATATGAATTTAATTAATGAGAAATTAATTAATAGAGATTAATTAATTAATTTATATTTGATATAAATTAATTAGAAGAATAAAAATAATTATTTTGGGTTGAGAACTCAAAATTAAGACACAGGGGCATTTTGGTCATTTTGCAAGCAGGACACATGGCACCATGAGATGGTGACACATGGCATAACACATAAGCTTGCCAAATATTTTTTAATCATGTAAGATGATTAAAATCAAGATTACATATAGGTTTGACACTTGGCACAATGTGATTGGGTCACTTAAACCTAGAGCTAATCAAAGGGTGACATGTGGCAAGGGTTTAATGTGTTAACCTAGCTATTTAAGTGTTGTTATGAGAAAATAAAATACAACCACCAGCCACACTCCTTGGTCACTCCATTTTGCATCCCTCCTTCTATTCTTCTTCATCTCTCATCAATTCAAAGAGATTAGCCATCAATCTCTTGAATTAAGAACACTAGAAATTATTTCTAGTGTCCTGTTTACATCTCTAATCTCTTAAAAGGCAGAACTTGAATTTCTAATTAATAGAAAAGGCTTTAGAAGCTGTTCAAGGGCTGCCATAGGTGTTCTTGGTGTGGACAAGCTAGAGGGACAACATCTGGTGTCCTGAAGACGAATCTCAAAGGCGCAGACACGCTGCAGTGCATCAAGAGGTTAGTGTAATCGTTCTTGATTTAATCTAGGGTTCTAAAATTATTCTGATTAATTTTAAAATCTTAAATGGAAAATACAGATCCAAAAAACATATTAAAAGAGTTTTAATATGTTGTTTATCATTGAAATCAAATAGATAAAAATAAATCTTGCATGATGCATGTGACCCTAGGTGAAAATTTTTGAATTCAATGGTATAAACTTGTGTTTTTCACGCCTCCGTTCCTTCAATTGGTATCAGAGCCACTATATTTCCCATTTAGATTGTTGATTATATGATTTAATTGTGTGATTTGATCATGAGATGATTGATCCATTGCTGGTTGGATCAAGAGGTGTGGCGGCATGCTTGATGAACTCCAACATGGTGCACATGGCTTTGGAAGATCATGGTGCGCATGGTTGTTATTAAATTATGCAATTGTTGCCTGATGAAAGGTTCATCATATGACTAATTAAAATGTTTAATTAGGATTTTTAATCACACAATTAAATTATGATTCAAATAAGAATTTTAAAAAATTGTTTGAATGTGATTCAAATCTGAATTTTAAAAGTTGTTTGAATGTGATTCAAATCTGAATTTTTAAAGTTGTTTGAATCATATTTAAATCTGATTTTAAAATTGATTGAATAAAATTAGATCTGATTTTTAAAAATGTTTGAATGTGATTCAATTCTGATTTTATAAAAAATGTTTGAATGTGATTCAAATCTGAATTTTTGAAGTTGTTTGAATGTGATTCAAATATGAATTTTTAAATTTGTTTGAATGAGATTCAAATCTGAATTTTTAAATTTATTTGAATCATATTCAAATCTAGATTTTTAAGTTGAATATGAGATATTCAATTTAATTTAAGTATGTATGTTTTATTTAATTGTTAAATAGTGATATGCATGATGGATGATCATGGACTATAAAAGACCAATGTGATTGGATTTATTTCTTTTATGTTTCTTTGGGATTGTAAATTAATTAATTTATTTTAATTTATTTTGGGCATGTATTATTAAGTTTGTAATAATTTTTGGGTTGTAATTTCATTTATTTAAGTTCTTGTAAATTCCCCTTGGTATGCCAAGGATTACTATGTAATATTGGATTGCAAGAAGTTTAAGGAGGTCAAGAGCATTGGTGGGACCAATGGGAGGAATTCAAGATCAAGTGTTGATTATGTACTCCTTCAGCAACTCTTGTAAAATGAATGAATGAAATGCACCTAGGAATGCCCTGATTCAATTCTTGGTGGCTCAGAATTGAATCCCTTAGAAAGTCCATGATCATACCATATTTACTGCTTATCCATGAATGCATGAGATGTATGGAAATGTATGCAATTATATGATATATGCATGCTAAATGGATAATGTGCAAAGTGAGACCTTAATAGTAATTAGAATGACCATAAAATCATCCAAACAAATGATTAAGTTGGATATGCTATAATAAAAGTAATTATAACATAGGCCCTCCATTGGGGCAATTATTTTAAGAAATTTTAAATAGTTGCATGAGATGCAATTAATTTAAGAGATTTTCTTAAGAATAATTGTTAAGCATGAGATGTTGTAAATATGTAAATAGTTTGGTGGCCAATATTGGAAGTACCTGAGGACATTAAAATTATTTATATAATTACTGGCTCAATGGGATCAACTTAACTAATGCAAGATAAGTCAATAATGGATGTACCTGAGATTTTGAGCATTAGGGGCTAGGTAAAGGATTGAACCTCACATGAGATGTGATGGGCAAGGAGTTGCTCACTTATAGTTTATTGTAATTCCAATAATGGATGTACCTGAGGATGATCAATAGAATTATAAGAATTTAATCACCCACTAGAAATCTAGCCAACTAGGATTTCCGTTTCCGACTTTGGAAGTGTAGGATTTGCTAAGTTAGTGGGAGGACCAATTTGATTAAAAGACCATAATCATTTTGGTTAATTACATGATACATTTACTAATTAATCTGGTTATTTTCTGTAGTTAATTTTCTGATAAAAATGAGCACAAAACAACCACCACCATCCAATATCCTTGCAAGCATACTTGATCACAATAGGTTGACAGGACCAAATCTGTCTGATTGGCTAAGAAATTTGAAGCTTGTCCTGAACCTTGAACATATAGGATATGTTCTAGATTCAAATGTTCCTGGTCCCTTACCTCCAGAGGCCACACAAGAGGAACATGATACTTTGGACAAGTGGAAGGAGCATGATATGAGAGCTAAGTATTACATGCTTGCTTCCATGAGTAATGAGTTACAGAAGCAACATGAGAACATGCAGAGTGCGAGTGAGATCCTCCTTCACCTACAAGAGTTATATGGTGAGCACAGCAGGAATGCTAGGTATGAGATATCTAGACAGCTATTCCGTATGAGGATGTCTGAGGGACAAAATGTTGAGGATCATGTCCATAAGATGATTCGGCTGATTGAGCAGTTGGAACATCTTGACTTCAACATGGATTTCCAACAACAGACGGATTTGATCCTTCAGTCCCTTCCTGAGTCTTTTGGGAATTTTGTGACAAATTTCCATATGACTAAACAGGAATGCACCTTAGCTGGTTTACTCAACATGCTGGTTATTGCCCAAAAGAATATGCCAGGCAATAAAGGGAAAGTGGTAGCTTTGGTTGCATCTTCTTCTGCTGGAAAGTCCAACAAGAAGAAGGGCAATAAGAAAAAGAAACCTCAGATTCCTGGTCCTTCCAAGAAAATAGCTAAACAGAAAAGGAAGACTAAAGCTGATAGAGGCAAAGGAAAGTGTTTCCACTACCAAAAGGATGGGCACTGGAAAAGGAACTGCCCAGAGTATCTTGCTTCTCTGAAGGACAAGAAGGATACACTTTCGGAAGGTATGTCCATATCTTGTTATTTAGATTCTGATGATACTCATAATTCATCTACAGCTTGAGTTTTAGATATCGTGCCGCTCACATTTCTAATGATATGCAGGAACTAGCAAACAAGAAGATCATGCTCTCAAGATATTAGAGTCCGGATTGGCAATGGCTCAACTATTGAAGCTTTAGCCATAGGATCTAAATCTTTTTACATGTTTGGACATGTTTTGTGTTTGGATAATATTTTATATGTACCTGATGCTTTTAAGAACATCATTTCTATATCTAGTTTGACTAAAAATGGCTATGAATTTCAGTTCACAGATGATGTTTGCAATATTTGTTTTGGAAATAAATATGTTGGTTCTGGTTATATGAATGATAGTCTTTATTATTTGGATAATAATGACAAACATAAATTAAATACAACTGATCTAAAAGAATGCAATGCCATGGTGAAAACCAACTCAAGTTCAAAATATATTTGGCACTTAAGATTATGTCATATTGCAGAAGATAGGATTGCAAAATTGGAGAAAATGGGGATTCTATCCTCATTGGGCTCTGAGCCTACTCCAACTTGTGAATCTTGCCTTCAGGGTAAAATGACTAGATCACCCTTTGTTGGACAAGGGCTAAGAGCTGAAAATATTTTAGAGCTAATACATAGTGATGTATGTGGTCCATTTAAAGAAATGGCTAGAGGGGGTTTTCATTATTTTATTACCTTTACTGATGATAAATCAAGGTTTGGGTATTTGTATTTGATGAAATACAAACATGAATCTTTTGAAAAGTTCAAAGAATTTAAATCTGAAGTAGAAAATCAAACAGGAAAGAATATTAAAGCTCTTCGATCAGATCGTGGAGGTGAATATTTGAGTACTGAATTTGATGAATAATTGAGAGAGCATGGCATTGTTTCTCAGCTGACTCCTCTAGGAACGCCACACCGAATGGTGTATCCGAAGGAGAAATCGTACCCTATTGGATATGGTACATAGTATGATGAGCTATACTGATATGCCAATCTTCTTTTGGCGATTTGCATTAGAATCAACTTTGTATATTCTGAATAGGATTCCATCAAAATCAGTTTCTTCCATACCTTATGAGATATGGCATGGAAGAAAACCAAGTCTTAAGCATGTTAAGATTTAGGGTTGTCTAGCTTATATCAAAAAGCTGAACACTAATAAATTGGAGACCAGATCAGAAAAAGGTCGATTTGTTGGATATCCAAAAGATAGTTGCATATGCTAGGTGTTAACCATGGTCTATGAGGTTCATAAAATGATTTAGAGAAATCATTTATGGTAAGAAAGAGTTCTGATGATATTAAGAGTTGATATCATGTCTCATTGCCAATTAGTGATGAGCCTAGTAAGTCACACACATACACAAGTTATCACCTAATTAAATATGATTTAATTAATTAATTAAAGAGTTTAATTGATTAATTAAATATGTTTGGTTTGCAATTAGTTTGCAAAGTCCCTAGCATGACTTGAAACCAAATCTAGATTATTAGATGTATAATATAAGTTAAAATTATATTTAAAGTGTTTAAATATGAATTTAATTAATGAGAAATTAATTAATAGAGATTAATTAATTAATTTATATTTGATATAAATTAATTAGAAGAAGAAAAATAATTATTTTGGGTTGAGAACTCAAAATTAAGACACAGGGGCATTTTGGTCATTTTACACTATGACACGTGGCACCATGAGATGGTGACACGTGGCACCATGAGATGGTGACACATGGCATAACACATAAGCTTGCCAAATGTTTTTTATCATGTAAGATGATTAAAATCAAGATTACATATAGGTTTGACACTTGGCACAATGTGATTGGGTCACTTAAACCTAGAGCTAATCAAAGGGTGACATGTGGCAAGGGTTTAATGTGTTAACCTAGCTATTTAAGTGTTGTTATGAGAAAATAAAATACAACCACCAGCCACACTCCTTGGTCACGCCATTTTGCAGCCCTCCTTCTATTCTTCATCATCTCTCATCAATTCAAAGAGATTAGCCATCAATCTCTTGAATTAAGAACACTAGAAATTGTTTCTAGTGTCCTGTTTACATCTCTAATCTCTTAAAAGGCAGAACTTGAATTTCTAATTAATAGAAAAGGCTTTAGAAGCTGTTCAAGGGCTGCCATAGGTGTTCTTGGTGTGGACAAGCTAGAGGGACAACATCTGGTGTCCTAAAGACGAATCTCAAAGGCGCAGATACGCTGCAATGCATCAAGAGGTTAGTGTAATCGTTCTTAATTTAATCTAGTGTTCTAAAATTAATCTGATTAATTTTAAAATCTTAAATGGCAAATACAGATCCAAAAACATATTAAAAGAGTTTTAATATGTTATTTATCATTGAAATCAAATAGATAAAAATAAATCTTGCATGATGCATGTGACCCTAGGTGAAAATTTTTGAATTCAATGGTATAAACTTATGTTTTTCACGCCTCCGTTCCTTCAACCTCTAGAGGCCACTCAAGAGGAACATGAAGCTTTGGACAAGTGGAAGGAGCATGATATGAGAGCCAAGTGTTACATGCTTGTTTCTATGAGTAATGTGTCACACCTTATCCCTCCGTAAGGCATAACATGATCCCGTAGTATACCTAATGAATTACCAAACTTCGTCTACTGATAACCCATTAAATATACTACAACGGATTTTAAACCTTTTCTTTTTTCTTTTTCTTTTTTTACAGTGATGAGCACTTTTGACAGGTATTAATTTTTTTTTTAATTGAAGTGAAATCAAATAACAAATATGAAGTATCAATAATTTCTATAAAAATTTTGGTAGAGCATCATCTGTATTTGGAGTAAAACAGTTCTTCAAAAACCTATAAAAAGCACTTCCAATATATTTGTTCAATTCCAAACTCCAATATGGCTCAACTCAAATCAGTGTCCTCAATACAGTTCAAACTCAATTCAATATCATTTTTGTAACACCCCTATGTTCGGTAGAGAATTATACTGTTCCGGTGACCAGTGTCTGTCCGGACAACTAGGATGCCTAGAACTACATTTAAATGTTAGTGAGGAGACATAAAAGAATGAAATACAAGAAAGTAAAATACAATAAAAACAAAGGAAAAATAATAGCAATGAAATGAAATTAAGTTAAATGAGCCGAAAACCGTAGCGATGGGTGATCGCATCGGGAAGTTGCGGCAAGGACCGTTGACTAGCCCTAGATAGTGGGAAACCCTAGAAAATATTTTTAGGACTCAAATAAATGTCTATTGAAGTATAAATATCATTATAAATATCAAGGAAAAATTAATTAATTAGTACAAAGAAGAACAGGAAATCGGGAAAACGACAAAACTTGGTGTTACCAAAAAATCGAGAATACAACCGGAATAGGGGCATTGTGGTCAATTGACACCCCGAGTTGCCTTTTGATATAAATTTCCATTAAAAATAAATGGTAATAAAGTTTGAAAATGCCATAAAAAAATGAAATATTATGTGTTGTATGAATAAGAAAAATTATGGGTTTAATGTGCAAATTATGAAAGTTAAACATTAACTTCAATTCTTTAATCACTTAATGGACCACTATGGGATATCTAAAACATCAAAAAACCAGAATTGGTCCCACTCACAATCTACGGCATTCTTTCATCCTCAAATCCTCACCTTGCCGAATTCAAGCATTCACACAAACTACCATTGTTGGCCATGAAAGGACCTCCATGCAACCTTGATCAATTCACCTTTTCCACTTGATTTCTTCACTAAAGTTGTTCTACACAACTTGGGCAGTAGATAGGCAGCAAGAAATTTAAGTTTTGGTGAGGTTTTGAAGAATTTCAAAAGTGGTAAGTATGTATTTTTTATTCTTGTTTCATTAAACCTTGAATGGATGTTATGGGTAGTTGATTTGTGGAAGAATTTTTGAAGTTTGATGTTTTAAGGGAGATGTACATTTTGGCAGCCATGGAACCTCAATAAGAACAGTTTATTCTTATATGTAAATAGTAGTTTGGATGGTGATTTAAATGTTTAATTGTATTGAAGTTGAATTCTATGTGTAAGGTTTGAATTATAAGCTTGAAAAGTGAAAGTGGAAATTGATGGTTATGTGTAAACTTGTGGCAGCCTTATGAGGAAGATCAAAATGTGTTGTTTCATGGTTTGGTCTATGGAATTATATTGTTGAATTATGTTGTTATGGATGGCAGCATGTATGTGTGTATAAAGGTTTGAATGTGGACATGTAAATGAAGTGCATTCATGTGTTTAATTGTTGTAATTGGACTTGAAAATTTCTGGGTTATAGTGTGCATATTGAGAATTGTTATAAGCTACCAAAATGACCAAAAATGATTTGCTAAATGTGTTTATGTTATGGTACAAACCAGAATGGGCATGGAAGAGTGACTTGGTAGGCATAGGATGTGTAATTGGTAAAGGATGAACAATGTGCAATAGGGCAGTGCAGGTTTTGGCTTAGAACCTTAAGTGTGTGACTCCAATTGGTATGAGACCAATTGGAGGTGAAACTAGGCACAAAATGTGCCAACTTTCATGAAGGAAGCTTACCAAAATTGTGCTTGGAATATGACTTGAAAAATGATCAAATCCGGATTAGTGCTTTGAAAACCTGAAAATTGACCATTTGGGCAGTAGTTAGTGTTTTGGCCATAACTCACTCAAAACAGGTCTAATTGACCTGAAATTTTTACCATGAATAGTTTAGACATATATCTACAATTCTTATGAAGACACCAAAGCCCAGAAATGACCAAAACCAAGCCAAATACCTTACACAATTTCAGGTCCAAAAACTAGTCAAACCAAAAGTGACCTAAAAATGACTTTAAGTGACCATTTTGATACATTCTGTCCAGATTGGTAGATTGACCATAACTTGGTCTACACAACTCAGAATGACTTGAAATTTTTCCTCACACGCAATAAGACATAGATCTACAAGTTTGTAGTTTTGACCGAAACCCGAAAATCGAGGGAACTAGGTCATCCGGTTAGGTCAAATTAGTATACCGGAATCCTGCAAATTACAATAAAATACACTATACATGGAAATGAATTGGGTAACATGTACCAACACTAAAAGGCTATAAAATGTGATAGATTGGTAACATCAAAACCTAATTCACCTAGATTGCATCGAGGGTCAACATCTTAGGTTGACTAAGGAAATGATAGAATTCAATAAATTAAGTATTAAGCCTTATTGTTGAGACTGTTTAAATGAGTACTAAAATACTTCAAATTATGTGTTTCAGTTAGCAAAGACTCAGGGAAGGGAAAGGAAACACTGAGTCAGAGCCAAGAGGCATATATCAGAGGTTTGTGCACAATAGTTATTTCTTTTGAATTTTTCAATTGAAATAAATTATGATTATTTGTATGTTATTGTTTTAAATTGTGTTTGTGCACAATAATTTTGACTTCTCATTTTCTACTTAAAAATTTATTTGAACGTTATAGTTTTAAATTGTGTCTGTGCACAATACTTTTTATATTCATTGCTTTTACCAGAAAATTTATTTGGAGAAATGAGTTATGAATAATTTTTTATTGTTTTGGTTTTGGGAATATTATTTTGAAATTATTGTGTTGACAACTTTGCAAATGGAAATTTTGAGATAAAATGTGATTTATGGTTTGTATGAAATATTGTGATTTGAAATTGTTTTGATTCACACTTGGCATGACACTGTTACTATGTTCCTCCTCCATTTATGGGGTGAGTGTGATATATTCCTCCCTCTTTGACTTATCAGTCTGGGGTGAGTGTGATTATGTTCCTCCCTCTTTGACTTGCCAGTCTGAGGTGAGTGTGGATGAGTACTCATTATATTGCTAGCTTCCTCCCTCATTGATTTAAATTATTGGGATGAGTGTGTCTTGTCGTGATGTACAACACGGCATGTGTGGAAAAATTGTGTCATGGCCTAAATTGTGATATTGATTGGCAACACTATATTCTTCAGTTATTTGGTCAAATGGTGTTATTGATTGGCAAAACTGTATTATTCAGTTATTTGCTCAAATTGTGTTATTGATTGGCAAAACTGTATTATTCAGTTATTTGATCAAATGGTGTTATATGAACTTGTAAATTGTGAAATGGAATTGTGAATCATTTGATTTGTGAATTGTTAATAAAAGATTTATATATCGCATTTCAAATTGTTATTGTGCACCACTGAGTAAATTTTACTCAGCGATAGCTTTTCATTGCTGTCGCAGGTAGACAGACTGACAGGACAGCAGACTAGGCTGCTAGTACTACACTGAGAGATCATCGGGTATATTGAGTATACCATAGTTTGCATTTTATATTGTAATGTATGTTCACTGTATGTATATAGTGTTCTTGGTTTTGAGCAGTTGTAAATTAAAATTGTACATTGAAGTTGTAAAATAAATTGTAAATTATTTTGGTTTGTAAATATTGTAATATATTTCCTTTATCTCAACCTTTGAAATTACTGAAAAATTATTGTGGATTTG
Organism: Hevea brasiliensis; assembly: GCF_030052815.1. Taxonomy (NCBI): domain Eukaryota; kingdom Viridiplantae; phylum Streptophyta; class Magnoliopsida; order Malpighiales; family Euphorbiaceae; genus Hevea; species Hevea brasiliensis. The sequence continues at coordinate 77,236,279 of NC_079504.1, forward strand.
AGTTGACTAAATGTTGGAGTTTGAGATTGAGAAATATATTTGAAGTGCTTTTTTATAAGTTTTTGAAGAACTGTTTTATTCAAAATCCGGATGGCACTCCGCCAAAATTTTTACAGAAATTGTTAATTCTTCAAATGTGTTAGCTGTTTCACTTCAGTTCAAAATTTTTTTTAACACCTGTAAATAGTGCTCACCACTGTAAAAAGAAGCAAGAAAAGATTTAAAATCCCTTGTAGTGTATTTAATGGGCTATCAGTAGACGAAGTTTGTAATTCATTAGATATACTACGGGATCAAGTTATGCCTTACAGAGGGGTAGGGTGTGACAATTTTCAACAATTCCAAAGATAAAGTACAAAATAAATGAGTATTTCAAAAGCTGAAATAAGAGAATTGTAATACAACATTTTGATAGGCCAAAATAATTTACAACTTTATTTTACAACTGCTCAAGACCAAGTACAATATATACATATAGTTTACATACATTACAACAAAAATTACAAAAAGGTGGTATACTTAATATACCCGGTAGAATCTCAAAAGTGTAGCACAAGCAGCCTACTCCACTGCTTTATCTGTCTGTTTGCTTGCGACAGCAATGAAAAAGATATCGCTGAGTAAAATTTACTCAATGGTGCATAATAAAAATTTAAAATGCGCTATATAAAACTTTTTTTGACAATTTACAATTCAAATAATTCACAATTTCATGTCACAATTTTCACAGCTCATATAACACAATTTTGATCAAACAATTTAATAACACAGTGTTGCCAATCAATAGCACAACTTAGGTCATGACACAACTTTTTCTGAATATGCCATGTTGTACACCACGACAAGGCATACTCACCCCACTAATCAAAATCAATGAGGGAGGTGGCTAGCTAGATAATGAGCATCCATACTCACCTCAGACTGATAAGTCAAAGAGGGAGGAATATAGTCATACTCACCCCATAAATGGAGGAGTAACATAATAATATTTCCATGCCAAGTGTGAATAAAATACAATTTCAAATCACAATATTTAAATATTTCATACAAACCACAATTCGCATTTTATCTCAAAATTTCCATTTACAAAGTAAGCAACACAATAATTTCCAAATAAAATTCCCTAAGCCAAAACAATAAAAAATCATTCATAACTCATTTCTCTAAATAAATTTCTAGTAAAAGCAGTGAATATAAAAAGTATTATGAACAGACCTGATTTGAGTCGCCTCTAGGCCTTGACTCAATGTCCCTTATGCTTCTCAATATTCTTTTAACTGAAACACACAATTTAAAGTGTTTCAGTACTCATTTAAATTGTTTCTAATCATGAGGTTCCATAATTAAATTTTATTGATACTATTCCTTTCATTAGTCAATCTATAATGTTGACCTTTAATGCACATAAGGTGAATTAATGTTAATGTTACGAATATGTCACATTTTATAGTCCTCAAGTGTTGGTATATGTTACCAATTTCATTTCCAAGTGTATTGCATTTTATTGCAATTTATCGGATTTTGGTATGCTGCTTTGACCTAGCCGGATGACCTAGTTTCCTCAGTTTTTGGGTTCCAGTCAGAATCACAAACTTGTAGGTCTATGTCTTATTGAACTTTTGCCACAAATTTTAGATCATTTGGTGTCACACCCTACCCCTCCATAAGGCATAACATGATCCCGTAGTATACCTAATGAATTACCAACTTCGTCCACCGATAATCCATTAAATACACTACAAGGGATTTTAAACCTTTTCTTACTTCTTTTTACAGTGATAAGCACTATTTACAGGTGTTAAAAAAATTTTTTAACTGAAGTGAAATCAGATAACACATTTGAAGTATTAATAATTTTTGTAAAAATTTTAGCAGAGTGCCATCTGTATTTTGAATAAAACAATTCTTCAAAAACCTATAAAAAGCACTTCCAATAAGTTTATTAAATCCCCAAAGTCTAATAAAAGTTCAACACAATAAATTCCTCAATAATTTTTCAGTGTTTCCAAAAGTTGAAATAAGAGAAATATGTCATAATATTTTACAAGCTAAAATAATTTACAATTTTAGTTTACAACTGCTTAAGACCAAGTACAATATATACATACAGTGCACATACACTGTAACAAAAACTAAACAATGTGGTATACTCGATATACCCGGCGAAATCTCAAAATGAGGTACAAGCAGCCTACTCTGTTGCTCTGTCCATCTGTTTACCTACAACAGCAATGAAAAAGCTATCGTTGAGTAAAATTTACTCAGTGGTGCATAATAACAATTTAAAATGCGGTATGTAAAACTTTTTTTGACAATTTACAATCCAAAAAATTCACAAATTTTTCAAAGCTTATATAACACAAATTTGATCAAACAGTTGAATAACACAGTGTTGCCAATCAATAACAGAATTTAGGTCATGACACAAAATTTTCCGAACATGCCGTGTGTACATCACAACAAGGCACACTCACCCCAATAATCGAAATCAATGAGGGAGGAAGCTAGCTAGATAATGAGTACTTATCCACACTCACCTCAGACTGACAAGTCAAAGAGGGAGGAATATAATCACACTCACCCCATAAATGAAGGAGGAACATAGTAATTATCATGCCAAGTGTGAATCAAAACAATTCCAAATCATAATATTTAAATATTTCATACAAACCACAAATCATATTTTATCTCAAAATTTCCATTTGCAAAGTAGGCAACACAATAATTTCCAAATAAGATTCCCAAAGCCAAAGCGATAAAAAATTATTCATAACTCAATTCTCCAAATAAATTTTCTGGTAAAAGCAGTGAATATCAAAAGTATTGTGCACAGACACAATTTAAAACTATAATGTTCAATTAAATTTTTAAGTAGAAAATGAGAAATCAAAATTATTGTGCACAAACCTCTGATAAATGCCTCTTGGCCCTGACTTAGTGTTCTTTATGCTTCTCAATATCCTTTTCAACTGAAACACACAATTTAAAGTATTTCAATACTCAATGAATTTGTTTCTAATAATAAAATCCAATATTTAAATTTTCTTGGTACTATTCCCTTGAATTCATTTCATTAGTCAACTTATAATGTTGACCCTTAATGCACTCTAAGTGAGTCAATTCTAATATTACCAATATGTCGCATATTATAGCCCTTTAGCATTGGTATATGTTACCAAATTCATTTTCAAGTGTATTGCATTTTATTACAATTTACCAGATTTGGTACACTATTTTGACCTAGCCAGATGGCCTAGTTTCCTCGATTTTCGGGTTTCGGCCCAAACTACAAACTTGTAGGTCGATGTCTTATTACATGCGGGGTAAAATTTCAGGTCATTCTGAGTTGTGTAGACTAAGATATGGTCAATTTACCAATGCTGGACAGAATGCACTAAAATGGTAGGCTTAGGTCATTTTTAGGTCACTTTTGGTTCGGCCAGTTTTGGTACCCGAACTTGTATAAGCTAATTGGCTTGGTTCTAGCCATTTCTGGGCTTTGGTGTCTCCATAATAATTGTATATCTATGTATAAACTATTCATGATAAAAATTTCAAGTCAATTAGACCTGTTTTAAGTGAGTTATGGTCAAAACACTAACTACTACCCAAATAGTAAATTTTCACGCTTTCAAGTCACTAATCCGGATTTGGTCATTTTTCAAGTCACCTTCTAGGCGAATTTCGGTAACATTTCTACATGAAAGTTGGCCTATTTGGTGTCTAGTTTCACTCTCCATTGGCCTTATACGAATTGGGTTCACAGTTTGGCACTTATGACTTAATTTATGTACTGCCATCAATACACAACCTGCACAAAACACTTACACTTCCAATTTGATATTCCTTCTCCTCCTCAATACTTCAACATTCAATCAATGGCACTTCCATATATATATATATATATTGTACACAATTCCAGCAAGCATATTGGGTAGAAAACTCAAGTGCTCAATGCACACATTTCACCATTCAAGCTCAACATTCACTTTTTAACACCCTCCCGGTAGTAACTCCGTACATTCTACTGTTTCGGTGACCGGTGTCGGTCCGGACAGCTAGAACGTTCGGAAAAATATTTAAACTAAAGTGAGAAACCATAATTAACTCAAATATTAAATAGAAAAATTTAGTAAAAATTTTAGAAATAAAATACAACCAAGTTAAATGAGCCAGTGCCCAAGCGATGGGTAACCCAGAGGAAAGTTGCGGTTCTCGCAACTAGGAGCCCTAGACCCGGGTAAAAATTCATAAAATAATTTTTGGGACTCCAGAGAAGGGTCATTGAGGTTCCTATGGCATTAGAATGCCAAGAAAATATTTAGAAAAATTTTTCAATCGGTACAGACAATTTTGACCCGTTAAGCCAAATGGAGGGCATTTTGGTCATTTCGCCTTCAGAGGTGATTTTTGGCCGTCTTGTCCAGTTGAGTAAATAATTATTATAACATAAAATATGAATAAACATTACTAAAAATTAAATTGAAAATGAGTAGTGATGAAAAGAAAAGAAAAACCAAAATAAAGCAAATTATGACATATGATGATTTCATTTAAAAGCTATAACCAATCACATTTAAACAACCAATTAACTAACTAATAAAAGAGATAAATGAAGACCAAAACAATTAAAAAAACACAGCAGCCATCGTCATCCTCCCAAACCATCCGAAACCCATCCTTAGCCAAACCTCCATTGTTGCTCAAATTGAGCTTGAAATCTCCCAAAAACCAACCTTAAAATCCTAATATCCTTTCACAAAAAGTCATCCCCACATCACAAGGCAACTCTAGGCAGCCATAAGAAGTAGGAATTCTAAGGAGAATACAAGTCCAAGAAGTGCCACTTACAGGTTAGTGCACCTATCTACTTAAAACCCTTATTTTCCATGTTAGGGACTTGAAATCAACATGAATTTGTGAATTAAATGAACCAAATTTGTGTGTATGCCTACCATGAATTTCGGCAGCCCTAAGGAAGGAACAATGATGGAGTGTTTTGATGGACTTAAAGTGGATTAGAGATCATGTTTAAAGCATGTATGCATGTGGTTAGTGAATGAGTTAGTAATTAAGGTATGTTGTAAAAATTTATAATGGAAACTAGGGTTTTGAGAGTAAAATGTGGACTTGACTTATGAAATTGTTAAAGAACATTCTAATGGTCAATTAGTGACCATTTGAGGAAATTTCACCATAATTTGGACTGAAATATAGCATGGCAAAGTGAATGAGTATGCTGCCCAGTGAGTGCAGCAGGGTGGCTGTGATTCCAGCCCACTTGACTGCCATATCTTTGGCTGTGTTGGTCCAATTGGTGTTTGGCCAATTGGACATGAAACTAGACTTATAATGGCACATTTTTGCTGAAGAAACCATGCCCAAAAGACCAAAGCAAGAGGACCAAAAGTTGGCCCCAATCCAGGTACCCTGCAAGCCAATTCTGCAGAATGACCAAATGAATAGTAACTGTTCATTTGGCCATAACTCACGGTAGAAATGGTCAATTGACCTGAAATTTTTAAAGCAACAAGTTAATACATAGACAAATAACTTTTATGAAGAAACCTACCCCAAATTATGACCAGAACCTAACCAAAATGGCAGTCACAGTTACTATTCATGGTACTATAGATTTGGTAATTCTGCAGTTTTTTTTCAATCCGGCCAGCTGTGGTTTTCGGACCATATCTGGAGCTACAAAACTCTAAATGGAGTGATTCAAAAAAGGAAATTCAACTAGACAAAATAAGAAACAACTTTCATGTTTACCATTTCCTCAAATTCCCACTGCAACAGTGCTTAATGGAATAGTAAATTTAGGCTTCAAAAACTAAAAATTCTGCCCTCTTGGTTTTAAGTTTAGAAATGGTATGGGTGCTCAATTCCAACAAGTTTTAAATGTAAAATGTGGTACATTGGGAGTGTTAAAACCAATGTACCTATTTTCTATCCAAAAGTCAACATTTTTGTTGACCAATGAGGTGAATAGTGACACCAAAAACTTGAAATTCAAAAATTGAAGAATTCAAAAGTATCAAATGCCCTAGTATACCTAACAAGATTGGTTTGGATAGTTTGGTATGCCAATAGGATTCAGTTAGCAGTACTGCACATGGCATTATGCCATTCTGTGATTTTATGGCTTTTAGCCATTTTGATATTGTGTTGAGACTTGGCCTCGTGCCTAATACTATTTACAGCTTATTAGCTGTTCTGTTGCACACCGGGAGATGCATATGTGACCGATGGTGTGACGGCCCGAGGTGCTAGATACCCAAAGCGGTTACCCGCTTATCCAAATTACTGCCTAGTATAGGTTACTTGGGCAACCAAATGAATGAAAATGGACAAAGTTAAAGAAATAAATGAATATAACAGATATAAAATAAATAAGACATATACATATTTATTTTCTGCTACTTTCTTTTATTTTATTATTGCACCACTAAGCATTATTGCTTAGCGCGTTGCTTTTACCATGCGTAGGTTCTGGAGATACAGATTGTGAGCCCAGTAGACCGCAGACTGGGTGAGTCCATCCTGCAGCTCTGCACAGTGTCCGTGTCACCTCAACTTCTACAGTGCATTGGTAGGACACTAGGTGTCATTTTGGTATTTTGTAACTAAATTTCTATTTTCTCATATGTAAATGAACTTATGTAATGTATTTTGAGGTTCATGTAAATAATGAAGATTTATGGTTATGTATGGAAGTAATTTGAGTATTTATTTGTTGTTTATATATGAGTACCCTGAGAAATGATGATTGAGAAGAGTACCCTGAGAAATGATGATTGAGAACATGATGTTGAAAAATATTGGAGTTTGAGATGATTGAGTATGAATATTGGAAGTGTTTTTCACAGGTTCCGAAGAACTGTTTTCTCCATTTTTAGCCGGTACTCTGCCGGATTTTCTACAAAATTTTCGGAACCTCAAATAAATTATAATTTCGATAAATGGCTCAAATATATTATATTTCACAAGTTATATTCAAAAGCATGATAAAAATTAATTAAGGTATATTAGAGTGTGCCGGTACACCGTGTGACATTGCTTACTCGGGTATACTGTACACGGGTAAGGCGCGTCACACACTTCCACCAAAATTCAACATATCTTAATATCAATATTACAAATACACTTCAATATACTCATACTTCAATATCACTTACACATGCTGCCCACAATTTAACACTATCATATTTCATTGATAAACTTCATATTCACACACAAATTCATGATATTATAAGCTGCCAAACATGGCAGTTTGCCAAAGCATCAAGGTCTCATTTCAAACCCTTAATTCAAGCACTAACATGCACATACTTGGACATTAACCTACTACAACTTTTATTTGAGTTAATCAACCTTAATTCCCATCCAATACATATACGAATAAGTCACTAACCCTGCATTTCCATGGCTGCCAAAATTAAGGTTCACTAATACTCATCATTTTCTCAATTTTTCTTAGCAATTCAACTTACCCAAAGCTCAACATAAGGATTATTGAAGGAAAATGGAAAGATTAAGCACTAACCTCAACTTGAGCTTAACAAATCCTTGAAATTTCCTCTCCTTTTTGCTGTCTATAGGTTGCCCATGTTGTAAGGATCATTTTTCATGAAGGAAGCTTGAAGAAATAATGGTTTGATTACGGAGAACTTGAGCTCATGCATGAAACGGCCATGGTGAATTTGGGAGGATTTCATTTCGGCCATGGATGAAAGCTTGAAGAAAATGAGATGGTTTAGTGGAACAATCTATCCCAATTACTTATATAGGTGACTCAAGATGAGAGTTAGTGGAGCACTTAGGAATAATTTAATGGTTATTTATTTAAAGTTTCCAATTTTTGTAATTTAGCCACCACACTTTTACTATTTACATAATGTATCTCCTTTTAATTTTTCATGACATTTTCAAAGTGTAATATCATTTATTTTTAATGGACATTTAGGAAAAAAGGCAACTCAGGATTTCAAATGACCACAATGCCCCTATTCGGGTTGCATTCTCGATTTTTCGGTAATACCAAGTTTTGTCGTTTTCTCGATTTCTCGTTTTTCTTTGTACTAATTAATTAATTTTTCTTTGATATTTATAATGACATTTATACTTCAATAGATGTTCATTTAAGTCTTAAAAATATTTTCCAGGGTTCCCTGCAGTCCAAAGCTAGTCAATGGTCCACGCCTCAACTTCCCGATGCGGTCACCTATCGCTATGATTTTCGGCTCGTTTAACTTAGTTTCATTTCATTGCTATTATTTTTTTCTTTGTTTTTCTTGTATTTTCCTTTCTTCTATCTCATTATTTTATGTCTCCTCACTAATATTTAAATGTAGTTCTGGGCATTCTAGCTGTCCGGACAGACACTATCACCGGAACAGTAGAATGCACTACCAAATATAAGGGTGTTACAATTCTCTCCCCCCCTCCCCCCCCCCCCCCCCCTTAAAATAAATTTCATCCGCAAAATTTTACCCAATAGCCGTCTTACAATATTCACACGTTTGTTTCCTCCTTTCCATATGATCGTATAATCTTCTTTCCTCTAAATTTGTGTAAGACTTTTAACAATATAATATAACATTTACTTTGTTTATACAGCACTAATCTTTTCTTACTATCGTTCTGTCTAATATTTCGATTCAAGTTCCCTTCTTGAATGACCATTATGGTCATATTAGAATTACTTATCTAATCATGGGTCCTTTGACCATTCTAGTCAACAATCTTACTCACATTCGTAACATTTATCTGAATCAACTGTTCAAATTTTTACTTCCATAACCCTTTTTATCTATTAATATTCTATAACTTACTTCCTTTTGTATTAAACTATAACCTTTCGATATTTTAACTTTTGAGGTTTAAATCCCTAAGTAGGATTTCTAAACTCATTTCCAACAATAAAATTTTATCCTAGTATAACTATACCAATACAGATGCCGTTGGCAACTATTCTCATCTTGGTGCACTATCAGTTGTACGTAGCTCTACACAATAATCTCAAGTAAGTACTGTAATTTGCAGCTAACAGTATAAACATCAAGAATATTGCATAGTTACTATGATACATCCCAATAGATTAAACTTTCCTATCTTTTATCCTTTTCGAATTCACTAATATCCGAAACTTATTCTAATTACAATATCCACTGACAATTACTAACTGTAACATCTTTGCCATCATCTAGAGCAAGTCTATTACCACAACTTACTTTTACGTCCTCTTGCCTTACATTAAGTAGGCTTGCCGTTTAGCTTTATAATTTATGGTGTGTTAGAAAATACTTTTCACCGATAAACTCTTCCAAAACTAATTTCACTTATTTTCACAATCCTTATGTTAAAGGACTAATCACTAATGCATGAAAATTTATTCCCTTGTAAAGGAATATTAACAGAACATATAGTTCTAACACTAACATAAAAGTATGCAGACCCCAGGTCAAACAATACATATATATATCTTAGTTACTAATTGAGAAAGTACCAGCAATAATGTCAAAAGTCTCAGCCTCTTCTCTCTATCTCATTGCATAGACTCTGACCAGAGCACTGCCTTGCTCTAACTGATTCACTGTGCCTTGGTTGCTTGATGGACTACCTCTACCCCTGCCTCTACCTCTGCTAGGTGGTTGTGAATCTTTGGTGACAAGATTCTGAACTGACCCTTCAGCAGTAGTAGGAGGTGGCCCAACTCTACGGGCACTAGTGCAGTCCTTGGCAAAGTGTCTTGTGCCTCCACAGTTATAACAGGCTCCTATGGCCTTGTAGCATACCCCACCATGATTTCTACCATAAGTTTCACATTGGCAGGGAGGGTAGGAAATTCTAGTTGTTCAACAAATGAACCTTGGTGGTCTTTACCTTAATGATCTACCTCTGTTATATCCCTGAGCTCAGGGCTCCTCAAATTCTTTTCTCTTTCCTAAATTACTGTTCGAGCTCTGACCCATAGGTTTCTCCCTCTTCTCTATTTCACACTACCCTTGTAGGGGTTGGGTTTGTACTTGGGCTTGGGCTGACAGATTATCAGCCATTTGTTGAAAGAAAGTGGCTATTTGCTGGGCCATTTGTGCAGTAATTTGTACAAGTGGGGTTGGTAAAGTCAAGCTTTCGACTCTCTGAGGGGCTGGGGCATCCCCTTGTACCTCAGCCTCTATTGATTGATCGACTGAACGACCCTCTTCTTCCATAGTCAATTAGAGGTTGTACTATGAAAAAAGAATATTGAAATTACAGGTCAAAACAGAATTTAAAAACTTGCTCTGATACCACTAAAACATGTCACACCCTACACCTCCGTAAGGCATAACATGATCCCGTAGTATACCTAATGAATTACCAACTTCGTCTACCGATAATCCATTAAATACGCTACAAGGGATTTTAAACCTTTTCTTACTTCTTTTTATAGTGGTGAGCACTATTTACAGGTGTTAAAAAAAATTTTTAACTGAAGTGAAACCAGATAACACATTTGAAGTATTAATAATTTCTGTAAAAAATTTGGCAGAGCGCCATCTGTATTTTGAATAAAACAGTTCTTTAAAAACCTATAAAAAGCACTTCCAATAAGTTTGTTAAATCCCCAAACTCCAATAACAGTTCAAAAAAATAAATTCATCAATAATTTTTTAGTGTTTTCAAAAGCTAAAAGAGAAATATGTCATAATATTTTACAAGTCAAAATAATTTACAATTTTTGTAACATCCTTACTTTAGCTAATTTGTACAGTCTACTGTTCCGGTGGTAAATGTCGGTCTGAGCAGCTAGAATGTTTGAAATAATAAATAGACTAGAGTGAAGAGTTATAAAGAAACTAAATAAAGCTCATAACGATCAAAGAAAAATTTTTAGAAACGAAATACACTAAGGTTAAACGAGCCGAAACACCAGGGATGAGTAACCCGAAAGGAAAGTGACGGTGAAGGCCGTTAGCAACTCTAGACCAGGGGGAAAAATTATAAAATAATTATTAAGACTCCAAAGAAGGGTCATTGAGGTTCTTATGGCATTAGAATGCCAAGAAAATGCTTAGAAAAATTTTTCTATCGGTACACACAATTTTAGCTCGTTAAGCCAAATGGAGGGCATTTTAGTCATTTCATCTTCAGAGATGATTTTTGGCCAACTTGTCTAGTTAAATAAATAATTTATATGACATAAAATATGAATAAATTTTGTTCAAAATTTAATTGAAATTAAATAGACAAGAAAAGGAGAGAAAATGAAAGAAAATGGAATTATGACATCATAATGATGTCATTAAAATTCTCCCAACCAACCCAATGTTGACACATGGCATAAGTTTATTTAAAAGAGACTAAATGGGCTGAAAAATGAAAAAAAATCAGAACTCTCTCTCCACTCTTCTTCTTGCCGTCACACATACCCTCCATGGCCACTATGAGCAAGCTTTTGAAAGCTTGATTTCCCTAACTTTTACCCAACTAAACCCTATATTCCCAACACAAAAAAGTGTTCTTACATCTTGGTGAGTCTTTTGGGAGCAAAAAGAAAGGAAAAATAAGAACCCTAGCAAGTGGTAAATCTCACTCCATTAGAGGTTTGTGACCTAACTTTGGTTTTCACTTTAAATTCATGTTTAAGGACTATGAATGACTGCAAATTACAAAGGAATTTATTAAATACCATTTGTATGCCATCCCTAAATTCGGCAGCCTTGGTTGGGGTATGATTGTGATGAGTTTTATGGAGTTAAAATGGTAGTATGGCTGCCCTCAATATGCATCTCTTGAGTGAAGTGATGAAATGCAAATGATAATGCATGGTTGATGATGTTTGAGTTAGGGTTTGGGATGAAAATGAGACTTTGATCATGTGATGATGAAAGTAGGTTTTAATGGTCAATTAATGACCATTTGGTTTTGTTTGAATAAAAAATGAAGTGAATTGTGTAGTGGGATTTGAGGTTGGTGTGGCTGCCCTTGGTGACCTGCAGGACTGGGCATGAGTCCAGCAGGTTTGGGCAGTAATAACTGGAATTGTAGAGGTTCAATTGGTGCAAGGACAATTGGACATGAAACTAGACACATAATGGCACAACTTTGGTGAAGAAACCATGCCCAGAAAACCAAACCAAGTTGACCAAAAGATTGCCCTAATCCGGGTGACCTGCATTCTGCCTGGGCAAAATGACCAAATAAATAGGGTTTAGTCATTTGGCCATAACTCAGTCATTTGGCCATGACCAATTAAATTTTTAAGTAGAAAATGAGAAATCAAAATTATTGTGCACAAACCTCTAATAAATGCCTCTTGGCCCTAACTCAGTGTTCCTTATGCTTCTCAATATCCTTTTCAACTGAAACACACAATTTAAAGTGTTTCAGTACTCAATGAATTTGTTTCTAACAATAAAATCTAATATTTAAATTTTCTTGGTACTATTCTGTCACACCCTACTCCTCGTAAGATGTAACATGCTCCGGTAGTACACCTAATGAATTACCGTACTTCGCCTACCGGTAACCCATTAAATATACTATAAGAGATTTTGAAACAATTTTTGTTCATTTTTAAATTGGTGGGTAAAATTTTCTCAGTTATTAAAAACTTTTATTTAAAGTCCAAATCTAAATCAAATTTTTAGATATTTAAAATCTCCGCAATTTTTATAAAAATTTCGGCAGAGTGCCGTTTATATTTTGAGAAAACAATTCTTCAAAACCTAAAAATAAAGACACTCCCAATATTTTTCTTAACAACTTCTTCAAATTTCACAATCAATCTCAACCAATTTCTCAAGTCTCAAAATTCAAACAATCCTCATTTCACAAACAACACAAGCAATTCAATACACAGTTTAAATTAAATCAAACATTGAAATATCTCATTAAGATAACAAAATGAATATTTACATTCATGGGAGTATTAAAAATTTAGTAGTGCAAACTTTATAAATACATAAAATCTCAAGATAACCTTATAATAATTTGTATTTCATTACAATCCAAAAATATGTTACAAAAGAGTTGGTACAACTGCTCAAAGAAAATTTCATACATATAATTACAGAATTACATCAAAAGCTAATGTACAAGGGTATACCTATGATATACCCGAGGATAATCTCACCATGTCCTTCGGTAACCTCGCTCAGCTGCTCCATATATTTTCTTTCACCTACGACAGTATACAAAGCTATCGCTGAGTGGTGAACCCAGTGGTGCACAAACTAATAATATTAAACTTAATACAACTTATTCTTAACAATTCATGATGGATAAAATTTTAAAATTTCTAAATTCTTCAAAATCCATGACATTCAAAAATCATTATTTTCATTCATGCAAATTATTCATTTGAATAACATTTTGAACAAATAGTAACTATTTATTTACATTTCCTTTAAATTTTGAAACAATACAAAAATATTTTGAATCACTAAAAAATTATTTATTTCAATCACAATTTATCAAATTATGCATAATTTAAAGGGCGTTGCCAACAATTCACACAGTTTATCTCATGGCCCAAAATTCAAATAGATGCCGTGTTGTACGCCACGACATTTCACATTCTCCCAATAAACGAGGCTAAAAGGGAGAAACAAAGACTAGCTAGTATATATGAGTACTCATTCAAATTCTTCCCCAACTGGCAAGCTAGAGAGGAAGTAACTCGCCCCATCTAGTGGAGGAGATATCTCACTAGACAAGCTAATGAGAATTCACAACAAATTTTTCCATGTCAATTGTGGTTTCAAATTATATTCAAAACAATTTCTAATCACGAAGTGTTTACAAATCATCAACATATTTAATCATCATAAATTCATGCTCAAGGTTGGCAACACATTAAACTTAACATTTACGATTCTCAAAACAATGCAATAAATCCTTAATTGCACAAGAAAATTTATATTCAAATTGTACAATTTCGTTCAATAAGTTAAAATTCTCAACACTACAAAAATCATAAATCATACAAGAAATTTATTTCAAATCAATTTGGAATTGAAAGATAACAAAAGAGTTAGTTGTGCACAAACGTTATACGAGTCACCTCTTGGCCTTGACTTGATGTCTCGGGTTCATTCCTGGCATTCTTTTTCACTGAAACACACAGTTTCACAGTGTTTCAGTATCATAACTCATCGAAATTCCAAAAATAAATTCAAATTCACTTATACCTAGCTTTAATGTGCTAAACTTGACGTTCTTCAAAATTTGTGTTTCGGGGCTACTATTCACTATACTATTCAAGTTAATTTGTTGACTTTCTAAGGCTTAATAGGTATGGGAACTCAAACTTCACTCACATATGACATTTTGGTCACTAAATTTATTGGTTTTGGTGGTTTACTCAAATTCTAAGTCCTTTAGGCAAATTTGCAAATTTTCAGTTTTGGTGTCTTAAGTTGCACTATTGCATTAGTCACTTTTCTGTTGGAATTTGACAGAAGTTCCTTCATAGAAAATGTTCCCTATTGCCCTAAGTTTATTCTCCTTTTTGAATTACTCCAATTTGAGTTTTGTAGCTCAAGTTATAGCCATTTGAACCATGGTTGCCGGATTGGACTCAACCCAGATTTCTGGGCAATTTTTTGGTTCTGGCAGTTTTAGGTCACCAAATTTGGGTGACCAAATGACTTGGTTAATTGCATAATTTGGCTTTGTGTTCCTCATGAAAGTTTTAGGTCTATATCTCAACTGTCCACTAGTAAAATTTCAGGTCATTTAGACCTGCCTAGCTCAAGTTATGGACAAATGAACAAACACTGTTCATTTGGTCAGTTTGTACAGGGCAGACTGACATTTTCCGAGTTTGGTCAATTTGTTCACTAGGTTTTGGTCACTTTTTGGGCATGCTTCCTAAATGAAAATTGTGTCATTTAGTGTTTATTTTCATTCCCAATTGGTCTCATACCAATTGGACTTGTAAATTTTCATTTTTAGTCCCTCAAAGGGACCTTGGTTATGCCGCCAGCAGCATGACCACACTCAATCCGAATTTGATCTCAACTCCAACACTTCCAACACACTTCATTTGGTCACCATTGACCATTTCCCACTTCAAACTAGGTCAAAGACATCATTTACCAATTTTTCATATTTTTGTCTCTGAACCCTAAGTGTCAAACCCTAATTCTCAGTTTGTTACATTCAATTTATTCTAAGCATACAAATATCATTCCTCAACTCCATTAGGCTTTCATACATATTGAATTCAATCAAAACACAAGCATATTCATAGCAAATCCTAGCTGGCTGAATTCACTAAAAGTCCCCCAACAATTGTTTTCTTTGATTTTTAAGTGAAAATCTAAGTTAATTAAGCTAAACACACAAAGTATAAACTAAATTTTTTAAACTTAAATTACTAACCTTATGCAGAATTTTCTTCCCTTCAAAACTCTTCCTTTCTTCTTCTTTTTGTTGTCAAGTTCTCTACAAAGCTTGAAATCAAGATTTAATGTTGGAGGTTTAACTTTCTATGGTGGAATTTAGGGTTTGCTTAAGCTCAAAATGAGCTTTAATGGAGGATGAAGTGAGGGAGAAAGGAGAGAGGCGGCAACATGGGAAAGAAGAAGAAGACTTTTGTTTTTTTCTTTTTTTTTCTTTTCCTTCCTTTTTTTTGTCTTAGGAAGACCAAAATATCTAATTAACTGAATTTATTAATTATACTATTTATGGCATCATGCATGATGTCATCTTCCTTCACTTTTTTATTTTCTTTTTTTTTCTATTAGTTCTTTAATTTAATTCCCTACTCTAAAATTTTCTTTTCTCCGATTTTATTTGACAATTAGGTCAGGAGTCAGCTCTCGTGGTCAATTGACCAAATTGCCCCTCGCCGGTTCAACCCGATTTGCAAATAATTCCATATTTCTTCCGGCTCCCTAACCTAATTATTTGACTAGCTTAATAGTTCTTTTTCGTGATTTTCTCTTTTCCATTGTGTTTGTAATAGTCCTAAGGACCACGGCGTCACATTTTACGGTTTGAAATTTGAGTTTAAATTGACTTTGCAGTTGTTCCCGAGAACGTCACCCATCGCTGTGACTTTCGGCTCGTTTAACTTCTTATGTTCTGTTTTTCTTATTTATAGTTATCTAATTGACAATTACTAATTATTTGTGTTTGTGGCTTATCTAGTTGTCTTAAGTGTGGTTCTAATCCACTTAATTTTTCGGACCGACACTGATCACTGGAACAGTGAAATATATCAGGCTATGTAAATAGGGGTGTTACAATTCTCTCCCCCCCCCCCCTTAAAATAATTTCGTCCTCGAAATTTTACCTGATCTTAGTCTCTGAACAGTTGTGGGTGATGTCTCTTCATGTCCTATTCATGCTCCCAAGTAGCTTCCTGGCCAAAATGATGGTTCCTTTGCACTTTAACCAATACTATTTACTCATCGATTGCTTACCTCGTGTGCCAAGTTTCTTATGAGTCTCTGTCATAAGTTAGATTCAATTTCATTTCAATTTTAGAGGTAAGCAGATCTGTGTGCTAATGGATCCACTCTTTCTAGGACCTTGTATGATCCTATGGGTGAGAGCTTAGTTTTACTCTTTTCTTATCAAATCTCTTGATCATTTGATGCAGCCTTCAGTTTAGTTTAGAATATTTTATTCTTTTCTTGCTATTGTTTTAGCAATTATTTTCCTTTGTAGTCTTTTTTTTTTATTATTATTTAAAAAATGACCTTGTTGGTCATATATGAACTGCTTATCTCTTTCTTGACCATAGGTCCATAACCATTGTCTTACCATCTCCATTTATGACCAAGGCCTATGTGCCATTTTGCACTATCTTGTTTGCTTTTATTTAACTTATTTCCTTCTTGATAAAATAGTTCGGGATATCGTTACGCGTCTTAAGTAGGTTTTTTGCCCTGGTGGCAATTCCTCATCTAGTGTTTTTCTCATTTCTTATTGTTCTATTTGTTTTTTCTTTCATTCCACAACTTAACTTTAATTATTTTATTTCTCAATCTTATCTTCTTCCTTAACTTGACTGTCGATTCGTGATTTAACACCTCTTATCATCCCTAATAAATCCACTATACTTCAATATTACTTTGATTTGGTCCTCTGACCATTCTAGTCAACACTTTAACTAATATTCATAACGTTTCTTTATTACATTCGCACTAACTATTCTAATTTTTACTTCCACAACTCTTTTATCTATCAATATTCTATAGCTTATTTTCCGCTGGTCTGCGATCATTACCCTTTTTTCTTTTCAACCATAAATAATTCTTTAATCTTAAGAAGGGAGTCTATCAGACTCTCCTGTTTCCCATGCTATTCAAAAGTTTTGCTTGAATTCTAATCTAATACTTATGATCCGCACAATAAAATTTTGCTCTCCCTAAGAATATTTGGCCAACTAGTTCCTATCGAATTACTGTTATTAGTAGAATATCATTTCTTAACTGTTTTATAAGTTATAATTGTCATCCATAGCATCCTGTCTTTTCTAGGGGAACAAAATTATATTTTGTGTCTTACTGCTACACAAATAGAATACTGTTCCTTACTAAACTTTGAGCAAAAGATCCATTGCAATATCAAAACAACTACAAATCCCATATCGGAGACTGGATGACTCAGCCCTATAGGTGTTATTTTTAAATTTTTACCATGCCAAAAATCTCTAGTCCCATAATAATTCTTGATGTATCAGAATTCATTCTAGGGTAACGGAGTCTTTAACTCTCACTACCTAGCAACCATGATCTTTTGATATTCTAATTATAGAGTTTTAAATCCCGAATTAGGATTTTCGAACTCAGTTATAGTAATAAAACTCTATTCTGGTATATTTGTACCAGAGCAAAAGTCATTTATAACTATTCTTATCCTTATGTATTATTAGGTAGTACGTAGCTCTACACAATAAATCTCAAGTCAATACTATAATCTGCAGCTTACAGCACAAACATCAAGAATATTGCATAGTTACTACGATACATCCCAATAGATCAAACTTCCCTATGTCTTATTTCTTTCAAATCCACTAATATCTTAAACTTATTTTTATAATGGTACTTACTGACATCTATCAACAGTAATACCTTTACTTCCATCTAAGGCAGATAAATTGCTATAACTTATTTTTTGGTCCTCTTGCCTTACTTAATTAGGCTTACTAATTAACTTTATAATTTATCGTAGTCTAGGAGATGTCTCTCACTAGAAACTTTTCCAAAATTAATTTCAATCACGCTTATTATCGCAATTGTTATCCCTAAAGAATATTTACTAACACATTAAAATTTATCTCTATGCAAGGGAATAGTAGTAGAACATATAATTTTAGCATTAGCATATAAACAAGTAGAGCTGGAATCAAATAGTACATAATTATTCCTTTCACAAGTTAAGAACATATCAACAATTACATCTAAAGTCTCTGCTTCTTCCCCTCGATGCATGGTGTTTCCTCTTTCTATTGTATTCCTCTGCTTGGGTTGGTCCATTGTGCGAGGATTACCCGAAGTGTTGTCTTTACTTCGCCGCTCTACCGACTATTAATGAGCTCTCTAAAATCGTAATCTTGAACTGATTCCTCTAGTGTAGTATGTGGCATAAATCGACGTGCGTTAGTACAATCTCGGGCGAAATGTCCAATTCCACCACAATTGAAGCAGGTTCTAGTGACCCTATGGCAAATGACCCCCATGAAATTTTCCACAAACGTCATAGATACGGATAGGGTAGGAACTTCTGGCTCTTTGACGAATGGTTCTTGATTGCTTCCGCCCTGAAGATCCGCCTCTGTCACACTTGGGAGCTCGAGGTCCCTCAAAATCTTTTCTCTTTCCTAAATTACTACTCAAACTTTGACCGATGGGTTTCTAACTTTTCTCTTTTTCATGCTGCTCTTGAGGGTGTTGGGTTTGTACTTGGGCCTGGGCTGACAGATTATCAGCCATTTGCTAAAAGAACATGGCCATCTGCTGGGCCGTTTGTGCAATAATTTGTATAGGAGGGACTGGTGCAGTTGGACCTCCAACACTCTGCAAAATTGGGGCCTCTCCTTGTACGTTAGCTACATCGCATCGCTTCACCGCTTTATCCCCTTGTCTATATCTATTCATAGGATTTTTTTTTCTATTTCCTATACAACCAACACAAGGAGATTTCTCCCCGTTAGTTCATATTTATGATGTAAATGTACGATATGTATCAAACATTCGAGCAGTTGTACTTATCGAAAAATATTTCAAATTCACAGTTCAAAATTTACTTTAAAACCTTTGCTCTGATACCACTAAAACATGTCACACCCTACTCCTCGTAAGATGTAACATGCTCCCGTAGTACACCTAATAATTACTATACTTTGCCTACTGGTAACCCATTAAATGTACTACAAGGGATTTTGAAACAATTTTGGTTCATTTTTAAATTGGTGGGTAAAATTTTCTTAGTTATTAAAAACTTTTATTTAAAGTCCAAACCTAAATCAAATTTTTAGATATTTAAAATCTCCGTAATTTTTACAAAAAATTTCAACAAAGTGCCATCTATATTTTGAGAAAACAGTTCTTCAAAACCTGAAAATAAAGACACTCCCAATATTTTTCTCAACAACTTCTTCAAATTTCACAATCAATCTCAACCAATTTCTCAAGTCTCAAAATTCAAACAATCCTCATTTCACAAACAACACAAGCAATTCAATATACAATTTAAATTAAATCAAACATTGAAATATCTCATTAAGATAACAAAATGAATATTTACATTCATGAGAGTATTAAAAATTTAGTAGTGCAAACTTTATAAATACATAAAATCTGAAGATAACCTTATAATAATTTCTATTTCATTACAATCCAAAAATGTGTTATAAAAGAGTTGGTACAACTGCTCAAAGAAAATTTCATACATATAATTACAGAATTACATCAAAAGCTAATGTACAAGGGTATACCTATGATATACCCGAGGATAATCTCACCGTGTCCTTCGGTAACCTTACTCAGCTGCTCTATACATTTTCTTTCACCTGCCACAGCATACAAAGCTATCGCTGAGTGGTGAACTCAGTGGTGCACAAAACTAATAATTTTAAACTTAATACAACTTATTCTTAACAATTCATAATGGATAAAATTTTAAAATTTCTAAATTCTTCAAAATCCATGACATTCAAAAATCATTATTTTCATTCATGCAAATTATTCATTTGAATAACATTTTGATCAAACAGTAACTATTTATTTACATTTCTTTTAAATTCCGAAACAATACAAAAATATTTTGAATCACTAACAAATTATTTATTTCAATCACAATTTATCAAATTATGCATAATTTAAAGGGCATTGCCAACAATTCACACAGTTTATCTCATGTCCCAAAATTCAAATAGATGCCGTGTTTGACACCACGACATTTCACATTCTCCCAATAATCGAGGCTAAAAGGGAGAAACAAAGACTAGCTAGTATATATGAGTACTCATTCAAATTCTTCTCCAACTGGCAAGTTAGAGAGGAAGTAACTCGCCCCATCTAGTGGAGGAGATATCTCACTAGACAAGCTAATGAGAATTCACAACAAATTTTTCCATGTCAACTGTGATTTCAACTCATATTCAAAACAATTTCTAATCACGAAGTGTTTACAAATCATCAACATATTTAATCATCATAAATTCATGCTCAAGGTTGGCAACACATCAAACTTAACATTTATGATTCTCAAAACAATGCAATAAATCCTTAAATGCATAAGAAAATTTATATCCAAATTGTATAATTTCATTCAATAAGTTAAAATTCTTAACACAATAAAAATCATAAATCATATAATAAATTTATTTCAAATTAATTTGGAATTGAAAGTTGACAAAAGAGTTAGTTGTGCACAAACCTTATACGAATCGCCTCTTGGCCTTGACTTGAAGTCTCGGGTTCTTTCTCGACGTTCTTTTTCACTGAAACACACAGTTTCACAGTGTTTCAGTATCATAACTCATCAAAATTCCAAAAATAAATTCAAATTCACTTATACCTAGCTCTAATGTGCTAAACTTGACGTTCTTCAAAATTTGTGTTTTTGGGTTACTATTCACTACACTATTCAAGTTAATTTGTTAACTTTCTAAGGCTTAATAGGTATGGGAACTCCAACTTCACCCACATACAACATTTTGGTCACTAAATTTGTTGGTTTTGGTGGTTTACTCAAATTTTAAGTCATTTAGGCAAATTTGCAAATTTTCAGTTTTGGTATCTAAAGTTGCACTGTTCCATTGGTCACTTTTCTGCTAGAATTTAGCAGAACTTCCTTCATAGAAAATGTTCCCTATTGTCTTAAGTTTATTCTCCTTTTTGAATCACTCCAATTGGAGTTTTGTAGTTCAAGTTATAGCCATTTGAACCATGGGTGCCGTATTAAACTCAACCCAGATTTCTGGGTAATTTTTTGGTTCTAGCAGTTTTAGGTAACCAACTTTGGGTAACCAAATGACTTGGTTAATGGAACAATTTGGGTTTGTGTTCTTCATGAAAGGTTTAAGGTCTATATCTCAACTGTCCACTGGTAAAATTTCAGGTCATTTAGACCTGCCTATCTTATGTTACGGCTAAATGAACAAACACTGTTGATTTGGTCAGTTTGTACAGGGCAGACTGAGATTTTCCGAGTTTGGTCAATTTGTTCACTAGGTTTTGGTCACTTTTTGGGCATGCTTCCTAAATGAAAATTGTGTCATTTAGTGTCTATTTTCATTCCCATTTGGTCTCATACCAATTGGACTCAGAATTTTCATTTTTGATCCCTCAAAGGGACCTTGGTCATGCTGCCAGCAGCATGACCACACTCAATCTGAATTTGATCTCAACTCCAACACTTCCAACACACTTCATTTGGTCACCATTGACCATTTCCCACTTCAAACTAGGTCAAAGACATCATTTACCAATTTTTCACATTTTTATCTTTAAACCTTAAGTGTCAAACCCTAATTCTCAATTTGTTACATTCAATTTATTCTAAGCATACCAATATCATTCCTCAACTCCATTAGGCTTTCATACATATTGAATTCAATCAAAACATAAGTATATTCATAGCAAACCCTAGCTGGCTGAATTCACTAAAAGTCCCCCAACAATTGTTTTCTTTGATTTTTAAGTGAAAATCTAAGTTAATTGAGCTAAACACACAAAGTATAAACTAAATTTTTTAAACTTAAATTACTAACCTTATGCATAATTTTCTTCCCTTCAAAACTCTTCCTTTCTTCTTTTTTTTATTGTCAAGTTCTCTACCAAAGCTTGAAATCAAGATTTAGTATTGGAGTTTTAACTTTGTATGGTGGAATTTAAGGTTTGCTTAAGCTCAAAATGAGCTTTAATGGAGGATGAAGTGAGGGAGAGAGGAGAGAAGTAGCAACATGGGAAAGAAGAAGAAGAATTTTGTTTTTTTTTTTCTTTTCCTTTCTTTTTTATTTCTTAGGAAGACCAAAATATCTAATTAATTGAATTTATTAATTATACTATTTATGGCATCATGCATGATGTCATGCACGATGTCATCTTCATTCACTTTTTCATTTTCTCTTTTTTTTTTCTATTAGTTCTTTAATTTAATTCCTACTCTAAAATTTTCTTTTCTGATTTTATTTGACGCTTAGGTCGAGTCACTCGAGGTCAATTGACCAAATTGCCCTCACCTGCTCAACCTGGCTTTGCAAATAATTTCATATTTCTTCTGGCTCCCTGACCTAATTATTTGAGTGGCTTAACAGTTCTTTTTCATGATTTTCTCTTTTCCACTGTGTTCGTAATAGTCTTAAGGATAACGGCGTCACATTTTACAGTTCGAAATTTGAGTTTAAATTGACTTCGCAGTTATTCCCTAGAAGGTCACCCATCGCTATGACTCTCGGCTCGTTTAACTTCTTATGTTCTGTTTTTCTTATTTATACTTATCTAATTGACAATTACTAATTATTTGTGTTTATGGCTTATCTAGTTGTCTTAAGTGTGGTTCTAATGCCCTTAATTATCCGAACCGACACCGATCACCGGAACAGTGAAATATACCAGGCTATGCAAATAGGGGTGTTACATATTCCCTTTAATTCATTTCATTAGTCAACCTATAATGTTGACCCTTGATGCACTCTAAGTGAGTCAATTCTAATATTACCAATATGTCACATTTTATTGCCCTTTAGTGTTGGTATATGTTGCCAAATTCATTTTCAAGTGTATTGCATTTTATTGCAATTTACCGGATTTTGGTACACTATTTTAACCTATCCAGATGACCTAGTTCCCTCTGTTTTCGGGTTTCGATCCAAACCAAAAACTTGTAGGTCTATGTCTTATTGCAAGCGGGGCAAAATATCAGGTCATTCTAAGTTGTGTAGACCAAGATATGGTCAATTTACCAATGCTGGACAGAATGCACTAAAATGGTAGGCTTAGGTCATTTTTAAGTCACTTTTGGTTCGGCCAATTTTGGTATCCGAACTTGTGCAAGCTATTTGGCTTCGTTTTGGCCATTTCTAGGCTTTGGTGTCTTCATTAGAATTGTAGATCTATGTATAAAATATTCATGGTAAAAATTTTATGTCAATTGGACATGTTTTGAGTGAGTTATGGTCAAAACACTAACTACTGCTCAAATGGTAAATTTTCAAGCTTTCAAGTCACTAATCCGGATTTGATAATTTTTTAAGTCACCTTCTAGGCAGAATTTTGGCAACATTTCTACATGAAAGTTGGCCTATTTGGTGTCTATTTTTACTCCCCATTGGCCTCATACCAAATGGGTTCACAGTTTGGCACTTATAACCTAATTTAGGTACTGCCATCAATACACAACCTGCACAAAACACTTACACTTCCAATTTGATATTCCTTCTCCTCCTCAATACTTCAATATTCAATCAATGGCACTTCCATATATATATTGTACACAATTCCAGCAAGCATATTGGGCAGAAAACTCAAGGGCTCAATGCACACAATTCACCATTCAAGCTCAACATTCACTTCAATCAAAATTCAACATATC
The DNA here is from genome assembly GCF_030052815.1 of Hevea brasiliensis. Classification (NCBI taxonomy): domain Eukaryota; kingdom Viridiplantae; phylum Streptophyta; class Magnoliopsida; order Malpighiales; family Euphorbiaceae; genus Hevea; species Hevea brasiliensis. The sequence goes on from NC_079504.1 coordinate 77,260,321, forward strand.
TCAATATCAATATTACACATACACTTCAATATACTCATACTTCAATATCACTTACACATGCTGCCCACAATTTAACACTATCATATTTCATTAATAAACTTCATATTCACACACAAATTCATGATATTATAGGCTGCCAAACATGGCAGTTTGCCAAAGCATCAAGGTCCCATTTCAAACCCTTAATTCAAGCACTAACATGCACATTCTTGGACATTAACCTACTACAACTTTTATTTGAGTTAATCAACCTTAATTCTCATCCAATACATATAAGAATAAGTCACTAACCCTGCATTTCCATGGCTGCCAAAATTAAGGTTCACCAATACTCATCATTTTCTCAATTTTTCTTAGCAATTCAACTTACCCAAAGCTCAACACAAGGATTATTGAAGGAAAATGGAAAGATTAAGCACTAACCTCAACTTGAGCTTGACAAATCCTTGAAATTTCCTCTCCTTTTTGCTGTCACACCCTACCCCTCTGTAAGGCATAACATGATCCCGTAGTATACCTAATGAATCACCAACTCCGTCTACTGATAACCCATTAAATACACTACAAGGGATTTTAAAAACTTTTCTTACTTCTTTTACAGTGGTGAGCACTATTTACAGGTGTTAAAAACCTTTTGAATCAAGTGATAGAACTAACACATTTGAATTATTTGGAATTTCTATAAAAATTTTCGCAGAGTGCCATCTGTATTTTGGATAAAACAGTTCTTCAGAAAACCTGTAAAAAAAACACTTCAATAGATTTCCAAATCTCAACTCCAACATATTTATCAACACAACATATTTATCAGCTCAAATCGATAGTGATTTTTCAAAGACTGAGATAAAAGAAATATAATACAATTTTTTTTACAAGTCAAAATAACTCATAATTATTTTACAACTTCAAGGTACAATTTGAATTTTACAACTGCTCAAAACCAAAAACAATATGTACATACAGTGGTCATACATTACAGTACAAATATAAAATGTGGTATACTCATTATACCCGGTAATCTCTCATTGGAGGTACTAGCACTTAGTCACGCCTGTCTGTCTGCCTACTCGCGACAAAGAATAAAGCTATCACGAGACAATGTCTCAAGCAGTACAACATTAACCAAATACATCTTTAAATCACAATTCATAAATCATACAAATAGTGGATACTTAAAACCATAGTTAATTTCAAGACAGTAATTGTTAACAAGAATTTAAACTCCATTTCTCAATATCACAATAAATTTTAATAAGTCAGATCATGGTTGAATTCAGAAGACAGTATATGTCAATAAGAGTTTAAATTTATTTCACAATCTCACAATACATATCAATAAATCACACACAGCTTAATCATGTTCCAAAGTTCAATTAGTCCTAAAAGCCGATGGCTAATGAGGTATTCAATTCGTTCCAAAAGTCAATGACTAATGAGGAATAACATAGCTAGCTAGCAAAAATATGAGTACTCATCCAATTCGTCCTCAACAGGCACACACCTCAACACTTCAGCCAGAGAGGGAATTCAATTCGTCCCACTAGACAAGCTAGCGAGGAATACAATCAATATACATGATAGCTGTGGTTTCAAACCATTTACAGTGCTTTTCAATCAATAAGTATCCATCAAATATCATTCAAACAATTTTTCACAGTTTCACAATTTAAAACAATAATATACAAATAGTCAAAATTTATTTCAATTGAAAATAATTCAAAAGAAATAGTTGTTGTGCACAAACCTCTGATAACTGTCTCCTGGTTTGGACTCGGTGTTTCCTTCCCTTTTCCTGAGTCTTTACTAACTGAGAAACACAATTTAAAGTGTTTCAGTACTAAATTAAACTGTCTCTATTGATAATGCTTGATAAGTAATTCACTGAAAGCTATTATTTGCTTAACCACCTAATATACCGACCCTCGATGCGTTCTAGGTAAATTAGGTTTTAGTGTCACTAATATGTCACATTCGATAGTGTTTTAGGGTTGGTACACGTTACGAATTTCATTTCCTTGTTTAGTGCATTTTATTACAACTTGCTGGATTCCGGTATACTAGTTTGACCTAGCCGGAGGGTTATAGGCTCATTTGCATACTATCCTTTACATGTCTCTCAAACACCGATCCAAATACACATTAACCTTGTTATAAGTCCACTTCTCTACCAAATTCTGAATTGGTACTAAACCATAACCACTCAACACATCACATTTTGGTCAACTTGGGCAGAATATAATAATTTACAATACATTAATTACAACTCAGAATTTCGAAGTCTAATTTTAACAATACATATACATGAATACCTCTCATTAACACATCTAATTTCCCACCAATAATTACATATACATTCTGTCATTCTTGGTACCATAATTCACTAAACTATTTCATGAATTTAAACACTCTACCATGCATCAAAAGGCTGCCCAATTTACACATATACATCAAGCTTCCATTTTCAATTCATAAACTCACAATTCAAACTATACACATGGTAATCAAACTCTTATACCTTTAATCACTCTAATTAACCTCATTACCCATCAATTTCAAGTGAAAACAATTTAAACTTCTTCACTATCTATGGCTGCCAAAAATGGAGCACCTCCATAACTCATCAAATCTCACAATTTCTTCCATAATCTAAAACACGATAACCTCTACTACAACTTTAATGAAGCAACAATGGAAAACAAGCACTTACCTATTTTTAAAGCTTGTTAAATCTTCTTCAATCCTTCCCTTTTCGCTCCCAATATGCTACCCAAGGTATGAGGATAAAGTTTAGTGAAGGAAAGTGTAAGAATTGGAGCTTTAATCATGGAGATTTAAGCTTAACAAGTGGGGTGGCCATGGATGGACTTTGGGAAGAAGTTTCATTCGGCTGGTTCTCATTTTTGAGTTTAAAGATGATAGTTTCTGTCCACTAAAGCTTTATATAGGTCCCTTAAGATGTCACTAGTGGAGCACTTGAAAGAATGAAAGCGTGAAAAATACAAGTTTATACCATTGAATTCAAAATTTTTCCACCTAGGGTCACATGCATCATGCAAGATTTATTTTTATCTATTTGATTTCAATGATAAAAAACATATTAAAACTCTTTTAAAATGTTTTTGGATCTGTATTTGCCATTTAAGATTTTAAAATTAATCAGATTAATTTTAGAACCCTAGATTAAATCAAGAACGATTACACTAACTGCTTGATGCACTGTAGCGTGTCTGCGCCTTTAAGATTTGTCTTCAGGATAGCAGATGTTGTCCCTCTAGTTTGTCCACATGAAGAACACCTATGGCAGCCCTTGAACAGCTTCTAAAGCTTTTTCTATTAATTAGAAATTCAAGTTCTGCCTTTTAAGAGATTAGAGATGTAAACAGGACACTAGAAACAATTTCTAGTGTTCTTAATTCAAGAGATTGATGGCTAATCTCTTTGAATTGATGAGAGATGAAAAAGAATAGATGGATAACCTCAAAATGGCGTGACAAAGGAGAGGAGTGGCTGCTGGTTGTTTTTATTTTTCATAACAACACTTATATAGCTAGGTTAACATATTAAACCCTTGCCACATGTCACCCTTTGATTAGCTCTAGGTTTAAGTGACCAAATCACATTGTGCCAAGTGTCAAACCTATATTTAATCTTGATTTTAATCATCTTACATGATTAAAAACATTTGGCAAGCTTATGTGTAATCCCATGTGTCACCATCTCATGGTGCCACGTGTCACACTGTGAAATGACCAAAATGCCCCTGTGTCTTAATTTTGAGTTCTTAACCCAAAATAATTATTTTTCTTCTTCTAATTTATATCAAATATAAATTAATTCTTTAATCTCTATTAATTAATTTCTCATTAATTAAATTCATATTTAAAGACATTAAATATAAATTTAACTTATACTATACATCCAATAATCTAGATTTGGTTTCAAGTCATGCTAGGGACTTTATAATTTAATTGTAAACCAAACCCATTTAATTAATCAATTAAACTCTTCAATTAATTAATTAAATCATATTTAAATAGGTGATAACTTGTGTATGTGTGTGACTTACTAGGCTCATCACTAATTGGCAATGAGACATGATATCAACTCTTAATATCATCAGAACTCTTTCTTACCATAAATGATTTCCCTAAATCATTTTATGAACCTCATAGACCATGGTTAACACCTAGCATAGCATGCCATGGCCACCCAATTAGTAATAAGGTTTACCTTAAATGAACCTATAATCATATGTTACCATGCACTAGAATCTCTCTGTTACAAAATCCCAACTCAAGCTGGAGTCATGGTTTATGTTAAACTATATTTGCTATGAATATTATGTTCTCTTTTAATTCCAGTTCCTGATTAAAAAGATTTTCTCATCAGAAACTCTTTTCTGAATAAATCTATCTGTCCTAGCCAGGAACTTGAAACATCAAGAACAATTAATTGAACATAGGATTTTATCTCTATTTACTTAGAGAAACAGATTTGATCTTGATCAACACCTACCTCCATATATAACTAGTAGGAGCCAACAGATGCCCATATACCCATACACAGTACAAGTATGAAAGCAGTATCAAACTCAAACTGCCTATATACAAGATAATTGTGCTATCTCAGGTCTAAAGATTATATGCACTGATATGATTTATGACAAAACATTGACAAGAGTAAACTCCATGTGCTTATCATAAGTGTCACTGGTTCGGCCTACTTATCATTTATAAGTGCCTATCATGTTTGTCATGTGGCTTGAGACTCACCATTCTATCTTATTTATATCTCATATAAATAACTTGGTAACAAACATGAATACAATCTTTCTGGATAAGTCATATCCTTATTATGAAGTATCCTCGATTATGAACCTATTTATGATACTTTGTGCTAGAAATATTATTACTCATATTCTTAACAACTTAAGAATAATATTTCTAATAAAATAACAATGGACCTTTTCTATTACACATAAATATATTATGTAAACGGAAAAGTGGAAATGACTTTTATTAATAAAAATTTGTACAAGATACAAACTAAATGATATGCTCTAGGGCATACTACTAACAATCTCCCACTAGCACTAGAGCCATTCATTACAATATCCTATACCTATTTTCTCAAGATGTCGATCTAACTAAGTCTATGACATAGGCTTAGTGAATGGATCAGCTGGATTTTCAGCTGATGCTATTTTCTGCATGGCTACATCGCCTCGCCCAACTATTTCTCTGATAATGTGGCAGCGCCTTTCTATGTGTTTGGATTTCTGGTGAGACCTTGGTTCCTTAGATCAGATGATCGCTTCCATTATTGTCACAAAGATAGTGGAACCACGACTCAATGGAAGGAACTACTGTAAGTTTTGTCATAAACTTCTTTATCCAAATGCCTTCCTTTGCAAAGATTCGATGCAACAATATACTCACCAGTAGTGAAATTGCAAATGCGGCTCGCTTGGAACTCTTCCAATGCATCGCACCTCCATTATAAATGAACACATATCCAGAGGTAGACTTTCTATCATCGATATCTGATTGGAAATCAGAACCAGTATAACCATCTAATTGCAAGTCTCCACCTCCATAAATCAAGAATAAATCCTTAGTTCTTCTCAAGTACTTAAGGATATTCTCGATACTATCCAAAGGTTCCAAACCTCGATTGGATTGATACCGCTAGTCAAACTAATAAAGATATGCGATATCCGCCTAGTACACAACATTGCATACATTAAACTTCCAATAGCCAAAGCATATGGAATCCTGGCCATCTTATCTCTTTCTTCAGGTGTCTTTGGAGACATCTCTTTAGAAAGGTGGATACCATGTCTCACTGGTAACAATCCTCTCTTGGAATCAATCATGTTAAACCTCTTTAACACCTTTTCCAAGTATAGACTTTGGGATAAACCAATTATTCTTTTCGCTCTATCTCTATTGATGTGAATCCCAAGAATATAAGTTGCCTCCCCTAATTCTTTCATGGAGAATTTATTTGACAACCATACCTTTATAGTTGTCAACATACCTGTGTCATTACCCATCAATAGTATGTCATCCACATATAAGACAAGGAAAGTTATAGCACTGTCACTAACCTTCTTATATACACATGGCTCATCTTCATTTTTGATAAAACCAAAGGATTTAATGGCTTCATCAAAACGGATGTTCCAACTCCTCGAAGCTTGTTTCAACCCATAAATGGATCGCTTTAGCTTGCATACATTGGAACCATCTTGGGATTCAAAACCCCTAGGTTATTCCATGAAAATGTTTTCTTCAATGTATCCATTGAGAAAAGCTGTTTTGACATCCATCTGCCAAATCTCATAATCATAGTATGCAGCTATTGCTAATAAAATCCTAATTGATTTAAGCATGGCAACAGGCAAGAAAGTCTCCTTACAGTCGACTCCTTGCCTTTGGCGAAACCCTTTCGCTACTAGCCTTGCCTTATAGGTCTCTACCTTTCCATCAGAACCAATTTTCTTCTTGAAAACCCATTTGTTCCCTATAGGTACAATACCTTCAGGTGGGTCAACAAGATCCCAAATTTGATTCTTATACATGGAATCAATCTCAGATTTCATAGCATCAATCCATTTTGAAGAGTCTATATCTGATATAGCTTCTTCATAGGTAAGTGGATCATCTCCATGATCTACTTCTTCATGAGTAGACAACTCTTGTTCTTCTTCATGAAGAAAACCATATATCACTGGTGGGTGAGATACCCTGGTTGTTCTACGAGGAACAGCTGTAGATGTTTCATCAACGGGTATAGGTTGACTAGATGGATCTATATCCATCTAATTTGTTGGTTGGTCAGAATTCTCCAATTCTAACTCTATTTTCCTTCCTTTGCCTCCTTCTTGAACAAACTGTTGTTCAAGAAATGTGGCATCTTTACTTATCACAACCTTTTGTGAAGTAGGCAAATAAAAATAATATCCAAAACTATTTTTGGATATCCAACAAATCGACCTTTTTTTGATCTAGTCTCCAATTTATCAGTGTTCAGCTTTTTGATATAAGCTGGACAACCCCAAATCTTAACATGCTTAAGACTTGGTTTTTTTCCATGCCATATCTCATAAGGTGTGGAAGAAACTAATTTTGATGGAATCCTATTCAGGATATACAAAGCTGATTCTAATGCAAATCCCCAAAAGAAGATTGGCATATCAGTATAGCTCATCATACTACGTACCATATCCAATAGGGTACAATTTCTCCTTTCAGATACACCATTCAGCTGTGGAGTTCCTGGAGGAGTCAGCTGAGAAACAATGTCATGCACTCTAAGTATTCATCAAATTCAGTACTTAAATATTCACCTCCACGATCTGATCGAAGAGCTTTAATACTCTTTCCTGTTTGATTTTCTACTTCAGATTTAAATTCTTTAAACTTTTCAAAGGATTTATGTTTGTATTTCATCAAATACAAATACCCAAATCTAGATTTATCATCAGTAAAGGTAATAAAATAATGAAAGCCCGCTCTAGCCATTTCTTTAAATGGGCCACATACATCACTATGTATTAGTTCCAAAATATTTTCAGCTCTTAGCCCTTGTCCAACAAAGGGTGATCTAGTCATTTTGCCCTGAAGGCAAGATTCACAAGTTGGAGTAGGCTCAGAGCCCAATAAGGATAGAATCCCCATTTTCTCCAGTTTTGCAATCCTATCATCTGCAACATGACATAAACTTAAGTGCCAAATATATTTTGAACTTGAGTTGGTTTTCACCATGGCATTGCATTCTTTTAGATCACTTGCATTCAATTTGTGTTTGTCATTATTATCCAAACAATAAAGACCATCATTCATATAACCCAAACCAACATATTTATTTCCAAAATAAATATTGCAAACATCATCTGTGAACTGAAATTCATAGCCATTTCTAGTCAAACTAGATATAGAAATGATGTTCTTAAAAGCATCAGGTACATATAAAATATTATCCAAACACAAAACATGTCCAAACATGTAAAAAGATTTAGATCCTATGGCTAAAGCTTCAACAGTTGAGCCATTGCCAATCCGAACTCTAATATCTTGAGAACGCAAGCTTCTACTACTTGCTAGTTCCTGCATATCATTAAAAATGTGAGAACTGGCACTAGTATCTAAAACCCAAACTGTAGATGAACTATGAGTATCATCAGAATCTAAATAACAAGATATGGACATACCTTCCGAAGGTGTATCCTTCTTGTCTTTCAGAGAAGCAAGATACTGGGCAATTCCTTTCCAAAGGCCCATCCTTTTGGCAAGTGGAAACACTTTCCTTTGCCTCCATCGCCTTTAGTCTTCCTTTTTTGTCTAGCTATTTTCTTGAAAGGACTGTAAACTGAGGTTTCTTTTTCTTATTGCCCTTCTTCTTGTTGGACTTTCTAGCAGAAGAAGATGCAATCAAAGCTACCTCTTTTCCTTTATTGCCAGGCATATTCTTTTGGGCAATAATCAGCATGTTGAGTAAACCAGCTAAGGTGCATTCCTATTGAGTCATATGGAAATTTGTCACAAAATTCCCAAAAGACTCAGGAAGGGACTGAAGGATCAAATCTGTCTGTAGTTGGAAATCCATATTGAAGTCAAGATGTCCCAACTGCTCAATCAGCCGAATCATCTTGTGGACATGATCCCCAACATTCTGTCCGTCAAACATCCTCATACGGAATAGCTGTCTAGATATCTCATACGTAGCATTCCTGCTGTGCTCACCATACAACTCTTGTAAGTGAAGGAGGATCTCACTCGCACTCAACATGTTCTCATGCTACTTTTCTAACTCATTACTCATGGAAGCAAGCATGTAACACTTAGCTCTCATATCATGCTCCTTCCACTTATCCAAAGATTCATGTTCCTCTTGTGTGGCCTCTGGAGGTAAGGGACCAGGAACATTTGAATCTAGAACATATCCTATATGTTCAAGGTTCAGGACAAGTTTCAAATTTCTTAGCCAATGAGACAGATTAGGTCCTGTCAACCTAGTGTGATCCAGTCTGCGTGCACGGATATTGGAGGGGGGGGGTGGTTCTGTGCTCATTTTTATCGTAAAATTAATCAGTAAAATAACTAGATTAATTAGTAAATGTATCATGTAATTCACCAAAATGATTATAGTATTTTAATCAAATAGGTCCTCCCACGAACCTAGCGAATCCTACACTTCCAAAGTAGAAAATGGAAATCCTAGTTGGATGGATTTCTAATGGGTGATTGAATTCTTATAAGTCTATTGATCATCCTCAGGTACATCCATTATTGGAATTACAATAAACTATAAGTGAGCAACTCCTTGCCCATCACATCTCATGTGAGGTTCAACTTTACCTAGCCCCTAATGCTCAAAATGTCAGGTACATCCATTATTGACTTATCTTGCATTAGTTAAGTTGATCCCATTGAGCCAGTAATTATGCAAATAATTTTAATGTCCTCAGGTGCATCCAATATTGGCCACCAAACTATTTACATATTTACAACATCTCATGCTTAACAATTATTCTTAAGAAAATCTCTTAAATTAATTGCATCTTATGCAACTATTTAAAATTTCTTAAAATAATTGCCCCAATGGAGGGCCTATGTTATAATTACTTTAATTATAGCATTTCCAACTTAATCATTTGTTTGGAAGATTTTATGGTCATTCTAATTACTATTAAGGTCTCACTTTTCACATTATCCAATTAGCATGCATATATCAGATAATAGCATACATTCCCATGCATCTCATGCATTCATGGATAAGCAATAAATATGGTATGATCATGGACTTTCTAAGGGATTCAATTCTGAGCCACCAAGAATTGAATCAAGGCATTCCTAGGTGCATTTCATTCATTCATTTTACAAGAGTTGCTGAAGGAGTACATAATCAACACTTGATCTTGAATTCCTCCCACTGGTCCCACCAATGCTCTTGACCTCCTTGAACTTCTTGCAATCCAATATTACATAGTAATCCTTGGCATACTAAGGCGAATTTACAAGAACTTAAATAAATGAAATTACAACCCAAAAATTATTAAAAACTTAATAATACATGCTTAAAATAAATTAAAATAAATAAATTAATTTACAATCCCAAAGAAACATAGAAGAAATAAATCCAATCACATTGGTCTTTTATAGTCCATGATCATCCATCATGCATATCACTATTTAACAATTAAATAAAATATATATACTTAAATTAAATTGAATATCTCATATTCAACTTAAAAATCCATATTTGAATATGATTCAAATAAATTTAAAAATTTAGATTTGAATCTCATTCAAACAAATTTAAAAATTCAGATTTGAATCACATTCAAACAACTTTAAAAATTCAGATTTGAATCACATTCAAACATTTTTAAAATTCTGATTTGAATTATAATTTAATTGTATGATAAAAATTCTAATTAAACAATTTAATTAGACATAAAATGGATCTTAGATCATACAACAATTGCACATTCACCATCCATTTACCTTTGCATACCATTGTGGTGCATCAACCATGAGCACCATGGTGTTCATCATTTGTGCCGCCACCTTGGCTTTGCAACCAGCAATGAACTTTTGATCTCATGATCAATCACATAATTAAATCATATAAACATCAATCTAAATGGCAAATATAGTGGCTCTGATACCAATTGAAAGAACGAAAGCGTGAAAAACACAAGTTTATATCATTGAATTCAAAATTTTTCATCTAGGGTCACATGCATCATGCAAGATTTATTTTTATCTATTTGATTTCAATGATAAGAAACATATTAAAACTCTTTTGATATGTTTTTGGATCTGTATTTGCCATTTAAGATTTTAAAATTAATCAGATTAATTTTAGAACCCTAGATTAAATCAAGAACGATTACACTAACCTCTTGATGCATTGCAAATGGTTCGCGCTTTGAGATTTGTCTTCAGGACAGCAGATGTTGTCCCCCTCATTTGTCCACACCTGGAACACCTATGGCAGCCTTTGAACAGCTTCTAAAGCTTTTTCTATTAATTAGAAATTTAAGTTCTGCCTTTTAAGAGATGAGAGATGTAAACAGGACACTAGAAACAATTTCTAGTGTTCTTAATTCAAGAGATTGATGGCTAATCTCTTTGAATTGATGAGAGATGAAGAAGAATAGATGGAGAACCTCAAAATGGCGTGACAAAGGAGAGGAGTGGCTGCTGGTTGTTTTTCTTTTTCATAACAACACTTATATAGCTAGGTTGACACATTAAACCCTTGCTACATAGTCACCCTTTGATTAGCTATAGGTTTAAGTGACCCAATCACATTGTGCCAAGTGTCAAACCTATATTTAATCTTGATTTTCATCATCTTACATGATTAAAAACATTTGGCAAGCTTATGTGTAATATCATGTGTCACCATCTCATGGTGCCACGTGTCACACTGTGAAATGACCAAAATGCCTCTGTGTCTTAATTTTGAGTTCTTAACCCAAAATAATTATTTTTCTTCTTCTAATTTATATCAAATATAAATTAATTAATTAATCTCTATTAATTAATTTCTCATTAATTAAATTCATATTTAAACACTTTAAAGATAAATTTAACTTACACTATACATCCAATAATCTAGATTTAGTTTCAAGTCATGCTAGGGACTTTGTAATTTAATTGCAAACCAAACCTATTTAATTAATCAATTAAACTCTTTAATTAATTAATTAAATCATATTTAAATAGGTGATAACGTGTTTATGTGTTTGACTTACTAGGCTCATCACTAATTGGCAATGATACATGATATCAACTCTTAATATCATCAGAACTCTTTTTTACCATAAATGATTTCTTTAAATCATTTTATGAACCTTATAGACCATGGTTAACACCTAGCATAGTATGCCATGGCCACCCAATTAGTAATAAGGTTTGCCTTAAATGAACCTATAATCATATGTTACCATGCACTAGAATCTCTCTGTTACAAAATCCCAACTGAAGCCGAGTCATGGTTTATGTCAAACTCCGTTTGCTATGAATATTATGTTCTCTTTTAATTCCAGTTCTTGATTAAAAAGATTTTCTCATCAGAAACTCTTTTCTGAATAAATCTATCTGTCCTGGCCAGGAACTTGAAACATCAAGAACAATTAAAGGAACATAGGATTTTATCTCTATTTACTTAGAGGAACAGATTTGATCTTGATCAACACCTACCTCCATATATAACTAGTAGGAGCCAACAGATGCCCATATACCCATACACAGTACAAGTATGAAAGCAGTATCAAACTCAAACTACCTATATACAAGATAACTGTACTATTTCAGGTCTAAAGATTATATGCACTGATATGATTTATGGCAAAACATTGACAAGAGTAAACTCCATGTGCTTGTCATAAGTGTCACTGGTTCGGCCTACTTATCATTTATAAGTGCCTATCATGTTTGTCATATGGCATGAGACTCACCATTCCATCTTATTTATATCTCATATAAATAACTTGGTAACAAACATGAATACAATCTTTCTGGATAAGTCATGTCCTTAATATGAAGTATCTTCGATTGTGAACCTATTTATGATACTTTGTGCTAGAAATATTGTCACTCATATTCTTAAGAACTTAAGAATAATATTTCTAACAAAATATGAATGGACCTTTTCTATTACACATAAATATATTTTGTAAACGAAAAAGTGGAAATGCCTTTTATTAATAAAAATATGTACAAGATATATACTAAATTAATGCTCTAGGGCATACTACTAACAGCACTAACTTGAATTAAATAATTAATTAATCTTAATTTCCTTAATTTGCACATTTGCCACTAATCTTTCACTATTTACATTATGTACCATATTTTTATTTTTCATGACATTTTCAAAGTGTAATATCACTTATTTTTAATGGACATTTAGGTCAAAAGTCCACTCTAGGTGTCAAATGACCAAAATGTCCCTCTTCGGGTTGCATTTCGAATTTTTCAGTGCTACCGATTAACTTCTTAACTCGCTGATTTCTTTAATTTTCGTTTTTCTTTATATTTACTTATGAAATTTTTTTTGACATTTCCAATGTCAATTACACCTCAATAAATATTTATTTAAGTCTTAAAAAAATTTCCCAGGGTTTCCCGCGATCCAGAGCTAGTCAATAGTCTTCGTCGAAACTGAAGGAGCGGAAGCGTGAAAAACAAAACTTTATACCATTGAATTCAAAAATTTTCACCAAGGGTCACATGCATCATGCAAGATTTATTTTTATCTATTTGATTTCAATGATAAACAACATATTAAAACTCTTTTAATATGTTTTTGGATCAGTATTTGCTATTTGTGTCTTTCGAATGCATCTTCAGGACACCAGATGTTGCCCCTCTATGTAACATCCTCACTTTAGCTAGACCGTACAGTCTACTGTTCAGGTGACCAATGTCAGTTCGGGCAGCTAGAATGTTTGAAATTATAAATAGATTAAAGTGAGGAGTTATTAAGTAACTAAATAATGCTCATAAAAATCAAAGAAAAATTTTAGAAACCAAATACACTAAGGTTAAACGAGCCGAAACACCAGGGATGGGTAACCCGAAAGGGAAGTGACGGTGAAGGCCGTTAGCAGCCCTAGACCAGGGGGAAAAATTATAAAATAATTTTTGAGACTCCAGAGAAGGGTTATTGAGGTTCTTATGGCATTAGAATGCCAAGAAAATACTTAGAAAAATTTTTCTATCGGTACACACAATTTTGGCTCTCAGAAGCCAAACGGAGGGCATTTTGGTCATTTCGTCTTCAGAGATGATTTTTGACCAACTTGTCCATTTATGTAAATGAATTATATGACATAAAATATGAATAAATGTTGTTAAAAATTTAATTGAAATTAAATAGACAAGAAATGGTGAGAAATTGAAAGAAAATGGAATAATGACATCATAATGATGTCATTAAAATTCTCCCAACCAATCAAAACTTGACACATGGAATAATCTTATTTAAAAGAGGTTAAATGGGCAGAAAATCACAAAAAAATCAGAAGAACAACACCTTTCTTCTTCTTGGCGACACCACCTCCTCCATAGCTAACCAAAACCAAGCTTTTCAAAGCTTGATTCCACCACTTTCTACCCAACAAAACCCTAACCTAGCAACACAAAAAAGTGTTCTTACACCTTGGAAAGTCTTTTGGGAGTAAAAAGGAAAGGAAAGGAGGAACCCTAGCAAGTGAGAAATCTCATTCCATAAGAGGTTAGTGACCAAAACCTTAAATTTCAATTCAATTTCATGTTTAAGCACTATATTGGTGATTAAATGACAAAGAAACTTGATGAAAGACATTGGTATGCCATCCCTTATTTTTTGCAGCCATGGTTAGGGTTTGATGGTGTTGAATTTAATGAAGTTAAAAGGGTATTAGGGCTGCCCACAATATGTATTTGCTAAGTAGATTGATGAAATAAAGTGAAAATGCATGATTTTGAAATTGTTGAGTTAGGGTTTGGGTTGAAGAATGAGATTTGATCTTGTGATGGTGGAAGTAGGTTTTAATGGTCAATTAGTGACCATTTGGTTTGGTTTGAACCAGAAATGAAGTGAATTGGGTTGTGGGATTTGAGGTTGGAGTGGCTGCCAACCTGCAGGTTTGGCTATGAGTCCAGCCTGTTTGGACAGCCATAACTTAAATTGTAGAGGTTCAATTGGTGTTTAACTAATTGTACATGAAAATAGACACATAATGGCACAACTTTGATGAAGAAACCATGCCCAGAAAACTAAACCAACTTGACCAAAAGTTTGCCCTAATCCGGGTGACCTGCAATCTGCCTGGGCAAAATGACCAAATGAACAGTGTTTGGTCATTTGGCCATAACTCAATGTATAAAGGTCCAATTGGCCTGAAATATTACCAGCAACAAGGTGACATATAGACCAACAACTTTCATGAAGAAACCTGACCCAAATTATGATCATAACCTAGTCAAATTTCCAACCAAACTTGAGTCACCAAATCTGGCAGAACCAGTTTTGCCCAGAAATTTGGAATCTGTCCAATCCGGCCAGTTATGGTATTTAGGCCATAACTTGAGCTACAAAACTCCAAATGGAGTGATTCAAAAAAAGAAATTCATCTAGACAAAATAAGAAACAACTTTCATATTGATCACTTTTCCAAATTTCCACTGCAAATATGACTAATGGAATAGTAAAGACAAAGCATGAAAACTGAAATTTTTGTCTAATTATCATTAAGCTTAGAGATGGTATTGGCAACCAATACCAACAAGTTTTAAATGCAAAATGTGGTTTATTGATGATAATTAAACTAATTTACCTATTATCAATGCAAAAGTCAACATTTTGATTGACTAGTGAAATGAATAGTAGTCATAAAAATTTCAATTTCAAAGAATTACACAAATAAAAAGTGTTAAATGCCCTAGTAGGCCTAATGTGATTGGTTGGATAGTTTGGCATGCTAATAGGGTTCTTAGCAAGATCGCATATGGCTTCATGCCATTCTCAGATTTCATGGCTTCCCATGCCATTCTCAGGACATAATAGCCTTTGGCTATGATATTGAGTTGTTATACTTGGGTTTAATCTCGATAATTATTACACTTATTAGTCGCTCATGTGCACACCGAGACACAATGTGACCGATGGTGTGATGGTCTGAGGTACTTAGTACCCAATGCCAGTTTACCCATTTATCCAGTCCAGTTGACTAAGTTAGGTTACTAGGGCAATGTTAATAAATCTTACCTAACTTAAATCGAATAACACTGCAATAAATATCAGAAACTAAGTCTACCTAGAAATGTAAACATACATTCTGCATAATTTATTTTATTTTTTTATATTGTCACCACTAAGCAGAATTGCTTAGCTGGCCGCTTTGCCACGCTGCAGTATCGAGACACAGCTGGGGAGTCCAGCAGGGCGCACACTGGGTGAGCCTTCATATCTGCACTCAGAGTTCAGAGTCACCTCACATTGCAGTGCATTTGGTAGGACATTAGGCCATCTGGGATATTTTGATATTTTGATATTTTGTATTTTGTAAACTTTTGTTATGTACATTATAAACTCATGTAATCATATTTTTGCTGCGTTCAGAAATAAATATGAGTATTTCTCATTTAATTTGGTATGATATGAGATGAATGTAAATTTTGAGATATTGAAGTGAATTGAGAATATATTGGAGGTTGACTGAGAATAATATGATGATATTATTGGAAGTGTTTTTAAACAGGTTCAGAAGAATTGTTTTCCAATTTATAGCTGGCACTCTGCCGGATTTTCTATAAAATTTGCGAAAAAATTTAGATTTATCAAAAAATTGTAAATAAATGAATAAAAAGGGATTAATTGAAATTCAAACATGAATTGATGTTCCGACACACTCAGAGACATAACTTGCTCGGCTACACTGTAGACGGGTAAGGGGTGTCATATTTAGTGGTATCAGAGCATCGGTTTAGGCGTTTCTGGGCCTAGATAGAGTACATACCATTGCATTGCATTTGTAAATGTTGAGGTGACACTGATGCAGTCTGTTTGTCTTCTTATTTTGAATAGGACATGGATCCGCCGCAAAGAGCAGCTTGATGAAGAGGTGGAGAGTCATGCTCCACCAAGGGTTGAGTCAAAGGTGGGGAGAATCGCCCACCAGCAGTTGAGGCACCTGCTCAACCTCAGTTTGCACTATTTCAACAAATGACCGAATTCTATCGGCAAATGATGGGGGCAATTCCACCACCACAACCACAGCCACAACCTCCACCAGCCCCACAAAAGTCCCATTTGGAGAAATTGCGAAAACATGGGGTCAGACTTCTTTGGAAAGAGGGAGGATGATCCCATGGCTGCAGAAAATTGGTTGGATAGAACCATCGAGTATCGAAACAATGAAATGCACCCCGAGCGGTAACTCGTGGGTGCCGTGTCCCTACTTCAGATGACGATATCGCTGGTGGGACACAGAACCAAGTGAGGTGCAATCAACGGATCACTTGGGAATTCTTCCTTGCGGAGTTCGTGAAGAAATACATTAGCAAAGTGTATTTAGAGGAGAGAAGAAGGGAATTTATCACCGAGACAGAGAGCTTGTCGCTGGTCGAGTATGAGCGTGAATTTGTCCGATCGAGCCAGTATGGGAGGGAGATAGTCCCTACCGAGGCGTAGAGGTGCACGGTTTGAGGAAGGGCTCAATGACAACATCAAAGTCATGATCACAAAGACCGAGATTACGGATTTTTCTAAACCGTGGATGCCGCATCAAAAGTGGAAAGGGTTAGAATCAATGAGCAAAATAGAAGGGAAAGACAAAGAGAAGAGAGGTCCGGCCCAAAGGCATTCTCTCGCTTCCTAGCAAGAAGAGCATGGGTCCTCCTGCTCAGAGTTCAAGACCACCACAGGGTCAGGGTCAGTCTCAGGGGCCTAGACCACACTTTACACCTAGGAGAGGCCAGTCCACACCATCAATGGGCAACTCTCCAGGGACGGTGTTTAGGGGACCAGCCCCTGCATCTTCTGCTTGTCAATACTGTCAGAAGTGGAATAGCGAGTGATCGGTGCATGCTTACGGTGTGGATCGACAGAACACCAGATCAAGAATTGTCCGAAGAGGACTACTACTATTGCACCAACACAAACTGACAGGCCTGCTCCTGCACCACAAAGGGGTAGGAAACCCGTAAACTCGAGACAATCGGTCCATCATCGAGGCTGCATCCGAGCCACCGAGAGGCTAGACACTAGAATACCAGCCGTGGCTTATGCCATCGAGCTCAGAGGAGCAAGATACCCTGATGTCATCGTACGTTTTCCCTCTACAACACTTCTGTACATGCATTGGTGGATCCGGGATCCACTCATTCCTACATTTGCATCAAACTACCCATAGAGAGGGGAGTTTCAATAGAGGAGAGTGATCAAGACATTCTGGTCACAAATCCACTAGGCCACAGTGTGGTGGTGAATAAGGTGTATAAAGGGTGCCCGTTGAGGATTCAGGGGCATGAATTCTCTGCAGACCTAATTGAATTGCCCTTCCACAAGTTTGACGTGATTTTGGGAATGGACTGGTTGTCACGTCATCAGGCAATAGTTGATTGCAAATTGAAGAGGATTTCTCTGAAAACTTCTGAGGGTAATGAGATCACTGTTGTGGGTGAAAGGACAGATTTCCTGTCCAATGTTATCTCAGCCACAGTTGCAAGAAGATTGATGAGAAAAGGCTGTGAAGCTTACCTAGCACACGTGGTGGATACTAGGCAAGCTAAGCCAAATTTGTGTGATATACCCACAGTAAGAGACTTCCGAGATGTGTTTCCTGAGGAGTTGCCTGGTTTACCACTAGAAAGGGAAGTCGAGTTTGCTATTGAGGTAATGCCGGGTACAGCACCCATTTCTATTGCTCCTTATAGGATGGCACCCACTGAATTGAGGGAGTTGAAAATTCAGTTGCAAGAGTTGCTTGATAAGGGGTTCATACGCCCCAGTGTGTCACCATGGGGAGCTCCGGTGCTATTTGTGAAGAAGAAGGATGGAACCTTGAGATTGTGTATTGATTACCGGCAGTTGAATAAAGTAACTGTGAAGAATAAATATCCATTGCCTGCACTGACGATCTGTTTGATCAGTTGAAGGGAGCCGGTGTATTTTCAAAAATTGATCTCAGATCAGGGTATCATCAGTTGAGGGTAAAAGATGCAGATGTGTCAAAAACTGCATTCAGAACCCGGTATGGGCACTATGAATTTCTAGTGATGCCGTTTGGGTTAACAAATGCACCAGCAGCAATTATGGACCTTATGAACCGTATCTTCCATCCATACTTAGATCGGTTTGTAGTGGTCTTTATTGATGATATTCTGGTGTATTCCAAGACCAGGGAAGAACATGATGAACATTTGAGGATTGTTCTGTAAACCCTGCGAGAAAAGGAGTCAGATGCTAAGTTGTCCAAGTGTGATTTTTGGATGAGTGAGATCTCCTTTCTTGGACACATAGTGTCACCGAGGGGATTAGAGTAGATCCCAAAAGATAGAAGGTTGATGGAATGGAAGCCTCCTAGAAATATAATCGAGGTCAAGTTTCTTGGGGCTAATGGATACTACGTAAGATTTGTGAAGGGTTCTCTCTTATAGCTACTCCAATGACCAAGTTGTTGCATAAGAATGTGAAATTTGGCTGGAACGACAAGTGCTGCCGGTTTGAGAGGTTGAAGGCTATGTTGACAGAAGCACCAGTGTTAACACAGCCAGTGTCGGGAAAGGACTTTGTGGTCTATAGTGATGCCTCGCATAATGGGCTAGGGTGTGTATTGATGCAAGAGGGGAAAGTGGTCACCTATGCTTCTAGGCAGCTAAGGCCACATGAACAGAATTACCCTACCCATGATATAGAGCTCGCAGCAATTATCTTCGCACTGAAGATATGGAGGCACTACTTGTATGGTGAAAAGTGCTACATTTACACGCACCACAAGAGTCTAAAATATTTGCCAACCTGTATGAGCTCATCCTTAGACAACCGCGATGGAGTGAGTTCCTGAAGTACTATGATTGTGTGATAGTTTATCTTCCTGGGATGTCAAATGTTGTGGCTGATGCTTTGAGCAGAAGTCCATCATGCTTTAAGATCACTAAATGCTCATCTGCCCTTAGCTCAAGATGGAGCTATTTTGGCCGAGTTACAAGTGAGGCCAACCCTACTACAAAGAAATACAAGATGGGCAGAGGGCGTATGAAAACTAATGGCCATTGTGGGTAAAATTTCTGAGGGGAAGGAAACTGAATATGAGGTGAAAGCAGATGGGTGTCTATATTATAGAGGAAGAGTGTGTGTACCAGATGATGGGGAACTGAAGACTAATATTCTAAATGAAGCACACACTAGTGTTTATGCTATGCACCCGGGGAGCACAAAAATGTATAATGATTTGAAGCTTCATTATTGGTGGCCTGGTATGAAGAGGGATATAGCTGACTATGTGACTAAGTGTTTGACATGTCAGCAAATTAAGGCAGAACATTAAGTTCCTTCAGGTTTGTTACAGCCTATAAACATACCTGAATGGAAATGGGACCGGGTCACTATGGATTTTGTTAGTGGTCTACCCCTCACCCAAAGGAAGCATGATGCAGTATGGGTGATAGTGGATAGATTGACGAAGTCAGCACATTTTCTCGCCGCTTAGACCGACTACTCCGGAGAAGCTAGCAGAATTGTATATCAGTGAGATAGTTAGACTGCATGGAATCCCACTTTCTATCATATCTGACCGAGACCCAAGGTTTACATCAAGATTCTGGAAGAAGTTGCATGAATCCTTGGGTACACAACTCCATTTCAACACAGCTTTCCATCCTCAGACGGATGGGCAATCAGAAAGAGTAATCCACGTAAACAACTGAAACCAATTGAACTAATGCAAATATTGAACTGAAATGATAATAATAACATGAAATATATGTCAGGTCCTTGAGGATATGCTGAGGAGTTGTGTCATTGAGTTTGAGGGAAGTTGGGATAGATATCTTCCACTGGCAGAATTTGCATACAACAATAGCTATCAAGCTAGCATCCAAATGGCCCCGTATGAAGCACTGTATGGGAGGAAATGTAGAACTCCAGTGTGCTGGACTGATTTGGGCGAAGATAAGCTGGTAGGGCCGGACCTGGTGAAACAGACTGAGGAAAAAGTGAAAATAATCAAAGCTAACCTGAAGATTGCCTCCGATAGACAGAAGTCTTATGCCGACCTAAAGAGAAAAGAGATAGAGTATACAGTTGGTGATAAAGTGTTTCTCAAAGTCTCACCATGGAAGAAAATACTGAGGTTTGGAAGAAAGGGTAAGTTGAGCCCTAGGCTCATTGGCCCATATGAAGTCATTGAACGTGTGGGACCAGTAGCCTACAGGCTAGCTTTACCACCAGAGCTGGACAAGATCCACAATGTGTTCCATGTATCTATGCTAAGACGATACCGCTCATATCCTTCACATGTCATCTCCATGGAAGAAATTGAAGTACAACCGGATTTGACATATGAAGAGGAACCCATACGGATCCTGGCTTGGGAAGTAAAAGAGTTGAGGCATAAGCAGATTCCACTGGTGAAAGTGCTTTGGAAGCACCACTACACCGAGGAGGCAACTTGGGAAAGTGAAGAGATGATGAGGCAACAGTTTCCTCAACTATTTGTATTAGGTAAATTTCGAGGACAAAATTTTTATTAGAGGGGAAGAGTTGTAACATCCTCACTTTAGCTAGACTGCATACCATCGCTCCTGACCAATGTCGGTCCGGGCAGCTAGAATGTTTGAAATTATAAATAGACTAGAGTGATGAGTTATTAAGTAACTAAATAATGCTCATAAAAATCAAAGAAAAATTTTAGAAACCAAATACACTAAGGTTAAACGAGCCGAAACACCAGGGATGGGTAACTAAAGGAAGTGAAGTGAAGGCCAAGTAGCACTTCTAGACCAGGGGAAAAAATTATAAAATAATTTTTGAGACTCCAGAGAAGGGTTATTGAGGTTCTTATGGCATTAGAATGCCAAGAAAATACTTAGAAAAATTTTTCTATCAGTACACACAATTTTGGCTCGGTAAGCCAAACGGAGGGCATTTTGGTCATTTCGTCTTCAGAGATGATTTTTGACCAACTTGTCCATTTATGTAAATGAATTATATGACATAAAATATGAATAAATGTTGTTAAAAATTTAATTGAAATTAAATAGACAAGAAATGGTGAGAAATTGAAAGAAAATGGAATAATGACATCATAATGATGTCATTAAAATTCTCCCAACCAATCAAAACTTGACACATGGCATAATCTTATTTAAAAGAGGTTAAATGGGCAGAAAATGAAAAAAAAATCAGAAGACCTTCTCCTTTCTTCTTCTTGGCGTCACCACCTCCTCCATAGCTAACCAAAACCAAGCTTTTCAAAGCTTGATTCCACCACTTTCTACACAAAAAAACCCTAACCTAGCAACACAAAAATGTGTTCTTACACCTTGGCAAGTCTTTTGGGAGAAAAAAAGGAAAGGAAAGGAGGAACCCTAGCAAGTGAGAAATCTCATTCCATAAGAGGTTAGTGACCAAAACCTTAAATTTCAATTCAATTTCATGTTTAAGCACTATATTGGTGATTAAATGACAAAGAAACTTGATGAAAGACATCGGTATGCCATCCCTTATTTTTTGCAGCCATGGTTAGGGTTTGATGGTGTTGAATTTAATGAAGTTAAAAGGGTATTAGGGCTGCCCACAATATATATTTGCTAAGTAGATTGATGAAATAAAGTGAAAATGCATGATTTTGAAATTGTTGAGTTAGGGTTTGGGTTGAAGAATGAGATTTGATCTTGTGATGATGGAAGTAGGTTTTAATGGTCAATTAGTGACCATTTGGTTTGGTTTGAACCAGAAATTAAGTGAATTGGGTTGTGGGATTTGAGGTTGGAGTGGCTGCCTTGTGTAACCTGCAGGTTTGGCTATGAGTCCAGCTTGTTTGGACAGCCATAACTTGAATTGTAGAGGTTCAATTGGTGTTTGGACAATTTTACATGAAACTAGACACATAGTGGCACACTTTGATGAAGAAACCATGCCCAGAAAACCAAACCAACTTGACCAAAAGTTTGCCCTAATCCGGCTGACCTGCAATCTGCCTGGGCAAAATGACCAAATGAATAGTGTTTGGTCATTTGGCCATAACTCAATGTAGAAAGGTCCAATTGACCTGAAATTTTACCAGAAACAAGGTGACATATAGACCAACAACTTTCATGAAGAAACCTGACCCAAATTATGACCATAACCTAGTCAAATTTCCAACCAAACTTGAGTCACCAAATCTGGCAGAACCAGTTTTGCCCAGAAATTTGGAATTTGTCCAATCCGGCCAGTTATGGTATTTAGGCCATAACTTGAGCTACAAAACTCAAAATGGAGTGATTCAAAAAAATAAATTCATCTAGACAAAATAAGGAACAACTTTCATGTTGATCACTTTTCCAAATTTCCACTGCAAATATGACTAATGGAACAGTAAAGACAAAGCATGAAAACTGAAATTTTTGTTTAATTATCATTAAGCTTAGAGATGGTATTGGCAACCAATACCAACAAGTTTTAAATGCAAAATGTGGTTTATTGATGATAATTAAACTAATTTACCTATTATCAATGCAAAAGTCAACATTTTGGTTGACTAGTGAAATGAATAGTAGTCATAAAAATTTCAATTTCAAAGAATTACACAAATAAAAAGTGTTAAATGCCCTAGTAGGCCTAATGTGATTGGTTGGATAGTTTGGCATGCCAATAGGGTTCTGTTAGCAGTACTGCATATGGTTTCATGCCATTCTGTATTTCATGGCTTCCCATGCCATTCTGTGACATAATAGCCTTTGGCTATCATATTGAGTTGTTATACTTGGGTTTAATCCCCGATAATTATTACAGCTTATTAGCTGTTCTGTTGCACACCGGGAGACACAATGTGACCGATGGTGTGATGGTCCGAGGTACTTAGTACCCAGTGCCAGTTTACCCGTTTATCCAGTCCAGTTGACTAAGTTAGGTTACTCGGGCAATGTTAATAAATCTTACCTAACTTAAATCGAATAACACTGCAATAAATATCAGAAACTAAGTCTACCCAGAAATGTAAACATACATTCGCATAATTTATTTTATTTTTTATATTGTCACCACTAAGCGTAATTGCTTAGCGCCTCTTTTGCCACGCATACAGATCGAGACACACTGGGAGTCCAAAGAGGCGCTAATCGGGTGAGCCTTCATATATGCACTCAGAGTTCAGAGTCACCTCACATTGCAGTGCATTTGGTAGGACATTAGGCCATCTGGGATATTTTGATATTTTGTATTTTGTAAACTTTTGTTATGTACATTATAAACTCATGTAATCATATTTTTGCTGTAATTATCTATGAATTGTGTTCAGAAATAAATATGAGTATTTCTCATTGAATTTGGTATGATATGAGATGAATGTAAATTTTGAGATATTGAAGTGAATTGAGAATATATTGGAGGTTGACTGAGAATAATATGAGGATATTATTGGAAGTGTTTTTAAACAGGTTCAGAAGAATTGTTTTCCAATTTATAGCCGGCACTCTGCCGGATTTTCTATAAAATTTGCGGAAAAATTTAGATTTATCAAAAAATTGTAAATAAATGAATAAAAAGGGATTAATTGAAATTGAAACATGAATTGATGTTCCGACACACTGAGTGACATAACTTGCTCGACTACACTGTAGACGGGTAAGGGGTGTCACACTCTAGCTTGTCCACACCAAGAACACCTATGGCAGCCCTTGAACAACTTCTAAAGCTTTTCTATTAATTCGAAAATTAAGTTTTTCCTTTTAAGAGATTAAAGATGTAAACAGGACACTAGAAACGATTTTTAGTATTTTTAATTCAAGAGATTGTTTGCTAATCTCTTAGAATTGATGAGAGATGAAGAAGAAGAGAGGGAGAGGAGCCTTTGGGTGGTGGCACAAAGAGGATAGCTGCTGGTTGTGTTATTTTCTTTTCATAACAACACTTATATAGGTAGGTCAACACATAAAACCTATGCCACATGTCACCCTCTGATTGGTTCTAGGTAGGTTTAATTGACCCAATCACATTGTGCCAAGTGTCAAACATATATATAATCTTAATTCTAGTCATCTTACATGATTAAAAGACATTTGGCAAGCTTATGTGTAATGCCATATGTCACCTTCTCATGGTGCCACATGTCACCCTGTGAAATGACCAAAATGTCTATGTGTCTTAATTTTGAGTTTTCAGCCCAAAATAATTAGTTCTCTTCTTCTAATCAATTTATATCAAATATAAATCAATTAATTAATCTTTATTAATTAATTTCTCAATAATTAAATTCATATTTAAACACTTTAAATATAAATTTAACTTATACTGTACATCCAATAACCTAGATTTGGTTTCAAGTCATGCTAGGGACTTTGCAATCTAATTGCAAACCAAACCTATTTAATTAATCAATTAAACTCTTTAATTAGCTAATTAAATCATATTTAATTAGGTGATAACTTGTGTATATGTGTGACTTACTAGGCTCATTACTAATTGGCAATGAGATATGATGTCAACTCCTAATATCATCAGAACTCTTTCTTACCATAAATGATTTCTCTAAATCATTTTATCCACCTCATATGTAACACCCCTATTTGTATAGCCTGGTATATTTCACTATTCCGGTGACCGGTGTCGCTCTGGACAATTAAGAGGATTAAAACCACACTTAAGACAACTAGATAAGCCCTGAACACAAATAATTAGTAATTGTCAATTAGTTAAGTATAAATAAGAAAAACAGAACATAATAAGTTAAACGAGCCGAGAGTCACCGCGATGGGTGACCTTCTCGGGAAGGACTGCGAAGTTGATTTAAACTCAAATTTCGAGCCATAAAATATGACGCCGCAGTCCTTAGGACTATTGCGAATATAGTGGAAAAGAAAAAATCACGGAAAAAGGTTGTTAAGCCAGTCAAATAATTAGGTCAAGGAGCCGGAAGAAATATTGAATTAATTGCAAACCGGGTTGAACCGGCGAGAGGCAATTTGGTCAATTGACCCCGAGAGCTGACTCTTGACCTAACTGTCAAATGAAATCGAAGAAAAGAAAATTTCAGAATCTGGAATTAAATTAAAGAACCAATGGAAAAATAAATAGAAAAAAAAAGGAAAATGAAAAAGTGAAAAGTGATGATATCATGCATGATGCAATAAACATTATAATAAAAAAATTAATTTTTGGATAATTATTGGTCTTTCATAAGATTAAAATACATAAAAGAAAGAAAGAGAAACAAAAAAAAAGGTCCATTTTCATCAAGTTGTCATCCTCTCTCTCTCACTCTCTCCCTCACCCATAAACCTCCATTAGAGCTCTTTTGTGAGCCTAAAAATAACAAAATCCCACAATAAAAAAATAGTCTACCATGGATAAAACTTGTTTGGGCAACTAGAAAGGAAGGTGCGAGGGAAAGAAAGAAAAGAAAACTTGAAGGAAAGGAAGAAGAAAATTCTGCATTCAAGGTAGTAATTCAAACTTCAGCCTTTTAGTTTAATTATTATGTTTGTAGCTTAACTAACTTAGAAATATACTTAAAATGAAAACAAAAATAATTGTTGGAGGACTAAAAGTAAATTCGGTTAGCTAGGGTTTTCCATGGTAATGTATGAATTTGCTTGAATTAATAGTGTAGATAAACTTGTATGAGTGTGGAAGTGATGTTGGTATGCTTTGAATTAGTTAAACGTAACAAAAATGTGAATTAGGTTTTGGCACCTAGGGTTTGGAAGAAAAAAATTTGGAGAAGTGGTCAAATGGTGTGTTTGACCTTGTTTGAGATGGAAAATGGTCGTTTGTGACTAATTGATGTATGTTGGAAGTGTTAGAACCAAATGGAAATTCGGATTGAATGGGGGAAGTATGCAGGCAGAATGACCAAGGTCCCTTTAAGGGACTAAAACTAAATATTTGCAAGTCCAATTGGTATGAGACCAATTGGGAATGAAAATAGACACAAAATGACACAATTTTCATTTAGGAATCATGCCTAAAAAGTGACTAAAACCTAGTGAACAATTTGACCAAACTCGGATTTTCTCAGTCTGACCTATACAAAAATGACTAAATGAACAGTGTTTGTTCATTTGACCATAACTTGAGCTAGGCATGTCTCAATGATCTGAACTTTTACCAGTGGAAATTTGAGATATAGACCTAAAACTTTCATGAGGAACACAAACCCAAATTATGCCATTAACCTAGTCATTTGGCCACCCAAAGTTGGTGACCTAAAACTGCAAGAACCAGTTGGTACCCAGAAAATCTGGGTTAAGTCCAATCCGGCAGCCATGATTAAAATAGCTATAACTTGAGCTACAAAACTCCAATTGGAGTGATTCAAAAATTGGAATAAAGTTAAGACAATAAGGAACAATTTCTATGAAGAAAACTTAGCCAAATTCTAACAGCAACATGACCAACGGAACAGTGCAACATAAGACACCAAAATTGAAAATTTGCAAATTTGTCTAAAAGACTTAAAATTTGAGTAGACAACCAAAATCAACAAATTTAGTAACTAAAATATGGTATGTGGGTGAAATTAGAATTCCCATACCTATTAAGCCTTCGAAAGTCAACAAATTGACTTGAATAGTGTAGTGAATAGTAACCCCGAAATACAAATTTTAAAGAACGCTAATTTTAGAATATTAAAGCTAGGTAAAAGCTAATTTGAATTTATTTTTGGATTTATGATAAGTCATGATACTGAAACACTGTGAAACTGCGTATTTTAGTAGAAAAGAAAACCGGAAAAGAACCCGAGGGATCGAGTCAAGGCCAGGAGGCGACTCGTATAAGGTTTGTGCACAACATAAAATTTGTCTTTAAATTTGTTTTGCAATTGTATAAAATGAATTGTGATTTATTTTGATTGCAACTTTGTGATTGAAATGAACAAATTGTGTTAACCTAAATTGTTGTAAAGTTTAATTGTTTGTATTTGATTTGGCAATAAATGTTTGTTAAATTGTTAAGATAGTTTTGAAACCACAGTGTCATGACCATATATTTGAATACCTCACTAGCATGACTAGTGGGGGAAATCAGTTTCGAATTTTGATTTCTTTTCTAGCTAAAGTGTTGAGGTGTGTGCCACTAGAAGAAGAAATTGAATGGATATCCATATATTTGAGCTAGCTAGCCTTGTGATGTAACTTCTTCTTAGCCTCTGGCTATTGAGATTATATTTGTTTCGAATGGCATGATATAACTGTGGGTTTTATGAAATGTGTTTTGACACTTCGAAATGAACTTGTTTGGATTAAAATCTCATATTTCATGTTTTGCATTTAATTCTTATGTTCAGTCCAATTTTTGAATAAATGTGATTTAAATTCTGCATAAAGATTATTTTAGTATATTGTGCACCATTGAGTCCTAATACTCAGCAATAGCTGTTTGCTATCGCACATATAGAGACTAGAGGAGCAGTAGATTGAGCTACTGAGGACAGAGGAGCTACCTGCTTGAAGTTATATCGGGTATAAGTTATACCCTGACTGTAAATATTTATTTTGCTGTATGTAATGCACGTAAATGTATGGACATGTAAAATTGATCTTGAGCAGCTTGTACAAAGTTTATATAAAGTTTGTAATAAATTTTAGTTTGGATTTTCCTAATGTAGATTTTTAGTATGATGTATATATAAATTGTTTATCTTTAATGAAATATGAATGAATGAAATTGATTGACAGTATCTTGATGATTACTGAATTTTTGGAAATTGAGAAATGAGGATTGTTGAATTTTGAAACTTGAGAAATTGGTTGGAATTGATTGTGAATTTCAAGAAGTTATTGAGAAAAATTATTGGAAGTGCTTTTTTTCAGGTATTTAAAGAACTGTTTTCTCAAAATACAGACGGCACTCTGCTGGAATTTTTATAAAATTTGCGAAAAAAATAAAATGGGATAAAAATTTTAACTAGTTTTCAAACTCTAATTAAATGTTTTGATACCTATTAGAAAATGCTCACCACTTATAAAAAGTAAGAAATTATATTAAAATCCCTTCTAGGGTACTTAATGAGTTATCGGTAGGTGAAGTTCGGTAGTTCATTAGGTATTTTATGGAATCATGTTATGCCTTACAGAGGGGTAAGTTATCACATCATAGACCATGGTTAACACCTAGCATAGCATGCCATGGCCATCTAATCAGTAATAAGGTTTACCTTAAATGAACCTATAATCATATGTTACCATGCACTAGAATCTCTCTATTACAAAATCCCAACTCAAGCTGGAGTCATGGTTTATGTCAAACCCCATTTGCTATGAATATTATGTTCTCTTTTAATTCCGGTTCTTGATTAAAAGATTTTCTCATCAGAAACTCTTTTCTGATTAAATCTATCTGTCCCGGCTGGGAACTTGAAACTTCAAGAACAATTAAATGAACATAGGATTTTATCTCTATTTACTTAGAGGAATAGATTTGATCTTGATCAACACCTACCTCTATATATAACTAATAGAAGCCAACACATGCCCATACACCCATACACAGTACAAGTATGAAAGCAGTATTAAACTCAAACCACCTATATACAAGATAACTGTACTATCTCAGGTCTAAAGATTATATGCACTGATATGATTTATGACAATGCATTGACAAGAGTAAACTCTATGTGCTTGTCATAAATGTCACTGGTTCGGCCTACTTATCATCAATAAGTGCCTATCATGTTCGTCGTATGGCATGAGACTCACCATTCCATCTTATTTATATCTCATATAAATAACTTAGGAGCAAACATGAATACAATCTTTCTGGATAAGTCATGTCCTTATTATGAAGTATCCTCAATTGTCAACCTATTTATGATACTTTGTGCTAGAAATATTGTCACTTATATTCTTAACAACTTAAGAATAAAATTTTTAACTAAATATCAATGAACCTTTTCTATTACACATAAATATATTATGTAAACGGAAAAGTGGAAATGCATTTTATTAATAAAAACATGTACAAGATGTATACTAAATGACATTCTCTAGGGCATACTACTAACAATCTCCCACAAGCACTAGAGCCATTTATTACAATATCTTAGACCCATCTTCTCAAGATGTCGGTCTGGCTGAGTTTGTGACATAGGCTTAGTGAATGGATCAGCTGGATTTTTAGCTGATGTTATTTTCTGCATGGCTACATCGCGTTGCCCAACTATTTCTCTAATAATGTGGTAGTGCCTTTCTATGTGTTTGGATTTTTGGTGAGACCTAGGTTCCTTAGACTGTATGACCGCTCCATTGTTGTCACAGTGTAATGGAACTGCTGACTCAGTGGAAGGAACTACTGTAAGTTTGTCACAAACTTCTTTATCCAAACAGCTTCCTTTGCAGCACTGATGCAGCAATATACTCAGCCTCTGTAGTGGAATCTGCAGTCGCACTCTGTTTGGAACTCTTCCAAATGACTGCACCTCCATTACAAATGAACACAGATCCAGAGGTAGACTTTCTATCATCGATATCTGATTGGAAATCAGAATCAGTATAACCATCCAATTGCAAACCTCCACCTCCATAAATCAAGAAAAAAATCCTTAGTTCTTCTCAAGTACTTAAGGATATTCTTGTGACTATCCATGTTCCACACCTGGATTAGATTGATACCTGCTAGTCAAACTAACAGCATATGCGATATCCGGCCTAGTACACAACATTGCATACATTAAACTTCTAATAGCCGAAGCATATGGAATCCTAGCCATTTCATCTCTTTCTTTATGTGTCTTTGGAGACATCTCTTTAGAAAGATAGATACCATATCTCACTGGTAACAATCCTCTCTTGGAATTAAGCATGTTAAACCTCTTTAACACCTTTTCTAAGTATAGACTTTGGGATAAATCAATTATTCTTTTCACTCTATCTCTATAGATGCAAATCCAAAGAATATAGGTTGCCTCCCCTAAGTCTTTCATGGAGAATGTATTTGACAACCGTACCTTTACAGTTGTCAACATACCTATGTCATTACCCATCAATAGTATATCATCCACATATAAGACAAGGAAAGTGATAGCACTGTCGAAGCTTGCTCTAACCCATAAATGGATCGCTTTAGCTTGCATACCTTGGAACCATCTTGGGATTCAAAACCCCTAGGTTGTTCCATGAAAATGTTTTCTTCAATGTATCCATTGAGAAAAGCTGTTTTGACATCCATCTGCCAAATCTCATAATCATAGTATACAGCTATTGCTAATAGAATCCTAATTGATTTAGGCATGGCAATAGGCAAGAAAGTCTCCTCATAGACGATTCCTTGCCTTTGCCGAAACTCTTTTGCTACTGGCCTTGCCTTATAGGTCTCTACCTTTCCATTAGAACTAATATTCTTCTTGAGAACCATTTGTTCCCTATAGGTACAATACCTTCAGGTGGGTCAACAAGATCCCAAACTTGATTCTTGTACCTGGAATCAATCTCGAATTTAATAGCATCAATCCATTTTGAAGAGTCTATATTTGATATAGCTTCTTCATAGGTAAGTGGATCATCTCCATGATCTACTTCTTCATGAGTAGACAACTCTTGTTCTTCATCATGAAGGAAACCATATCTCACTGGTGGGTGAGATACCCTGGTTGTTCTACGAGGAATAGCTGCAGATGTTTCATCAATGGGTGTAGGTTGACTGGATGGATCTATATCCATATGATCTATTGGTTGATCAGAATTCTCCAATTTCAACTCTATTTGCCTTCCTTTGCCTCCTTCTTGAACAAATCATTTGTTCAAGAAATGTAACATCTCTACTCACCACAACCTTTTGGGATGTAGACAAATAAAAATAATATCCAAAACTATCTTTTGGATATCCAACAAATCGATCCTTTTCTGATCTAGTTTCCAATTTATCAGTGTTCAGCTTTTTGATATAAGCTGGACAACCCCAAATCTTAACATGCTTAAGACTTGGTTTTCTTCCATGCCATATCTCATAAGGTGTGGAAGAAACTGATTTTGATGAAATCTTATTCAGAATATACAAAGCTGATTCTAATGCAAATCCCCAAAAGGAGATTGGCATATCAGTATAGTTCATCATACTACGTACCATATCTAATAAGGTATAATTTCTCCTTTCAGATACACCATTCAGCTGTGGTGTTCCTGGAGGAGTCAGCTGGGAAACAATGCCATGCTCTCTCAAGTATTCATCAAATTCAGTACTCAAATATTCACCTCCACGATCTGATCGAAGAGCTTTAATACTCTTTCCTGTTTGATTTTCTATTTCAGATTTAAATTCTTTGAACTTTTCAAAGGATTCGTGTTTGTATTTCATCAAATACAAATACCTAAACCTTGATTTATCATTAAGAAAGGTAATAAAATATTGAAAACTGCCTCTAGCCATTTCTTTAAATGGACCACATACATCACTATGTATTAGCTCCAAAATATATTCAGCCCTTAGCCCTTATCCAACAAAGAGTGATCTAGTTATTTTGCCCTGAAGGCAAGATTCACACGTTGGAGTAGGCTCAGAGCCTAATGAGGATAGAATCCCCATTTTCTCCCATTTTGCAATCCTATCTTCTGCAACATGACATAACCTTAAGTGCCAAATATATTTTGAACTTGAGTTGGTTTTCACTATGGCATTGCATTCATTTAGATCACTTGCATTCATTTTGTGTTTTTCATTATTATCCTAATAATAAAAACCATCATTCATATAACCCGAAACAACATATTTATTTCCAAAATAAATATTGCAAACATCATCTGTGAATTGAAATTCATACCCATTTCTAGTCAAACTAGATATAGAAATGATGTTCTTAAAAGTATTAGGTACATATAAAATATTATCCAAACACAAAACATGTCCAAACAAGTAAAAAGATTTAGATCCTATGGCTAAAGCTTCAACAGTTGAGCCATTGCTAATACAGACTCTAACATCTTGAGAACGCAAGATGCTACTATTTGCTAGTTCTTGCATATTATTAGAAATGTGAGAACTGGCACCAGTATCTAAAACCCAACCTGTAGATGAACTATGAGTATCATCAGAATCTAAATAACAAGATATGGACATACCTTCCGAAGTTGTATCCTTCTTGTCCTTCAGAAAAGTAAGATATTCTGGGCAGTTCCTTTTCCATTGCCCATCCTTCTGGCAGTGGAAACACTTTCCTTTGCCTCCATCAGCTTTAGTATTCTCTTTCTGTTTAGCTATTTTCTTAGAAGGGAATCTGAGATTTTTTTTTCTTATTGCCCTTCTTCTTGTTGGACTTTCCAGTAGAAGAAGATGCAATCAAAGCTACCTCTTTTCCTTTATTGCCTTATATATTCTTTTGGGCAATAACCAGCATATTGAATAAACCAGCTAAGGTGCATTCCTATTTAGTCATGTCGAAATTTGTCACAAAATTCCCAAAAAGACTAAGAAGGGTGAAGGATCAAATTAAATGCGTAGTTGGAAATCCATGTTGAAGTCAAGATGTTCCAGCTACTCAATTAGTCGAATCATCTTGTGGACATGATCCCCAATATTTTGTCCCTTAGACATCCTCATGCGAAACAGCTACCCAGATATCTCATACCTAGCATTCCTGCTGTGCTCACCATACAACTCTTATAGGTGAAGGAGGATCTCACTCGCACTCTGCATGTTCTCATGCTGTTTCTGTAACTCATTACTCATGGAAGCAAACATGTAACACTTAGCTCTCATATCACGCTCCTTCCACTTGTCCAAAGTTTCATGTTTCTCTGGAGTGGCCTCTGGAGGTAAGAGACCAGAACATTTGAGTCTAGAACATATCCTATATGTTCAAGGTTCGGACAAGTTTCAAATTTCTTAGCGAGATTAGGTCTGTCAACCTATTGCGATCAAGTATGCTTGCAAGGATATTGGATGGTGGTGGTTGTTCTATGCTCATTATTATCAAAAAATTAAGCTAGAAAATAACTTGATTAATTAGAAAATATATTAAGTAATTAACCAATATTATTATGGTCTTTTAATCAAATTGGTCCTCACACTAACTTATCGAACCCTACACTTAGAAGAAAACGGAAATCCTAGTTGGATGGATTTCTAGTGGGTGATTAAATTCTTATAATTCTATTGATCATCCTCAGGTACATCCATTATTAGAATTATAATAAACTATAAGTGAGCAACTCCTTGTCCATCACATCTCATGTAAGGTTCAATCCTTTACCTAGCCCTTAATGCTCAAAATCTCAGGTACATCCATTATTGACTTATCTTGCATTAGTTAAGTTGATCCCATTGAGCGATAATTATGCAAATAATTTTAATGTCCTCAGATACATCTAATATTGGCCACCAAACCATTTACATATTTACAACATCTCATGCTTAACAATTATTCTTAAGAAAATCTCTTAAATTAATTGCATCTTATGCAACTATTTAAAATTTCTTAAAATAATTGCCTCAATGGAGGGCCCATGTTATAATTACTTTAATTATAGCATTTCCAACTTAATCATTTGTTTGGAAGATTTTATAGTCATCCTAATTACTATTAAGGTCTCACTTTGCACATTATCCATTTAGCATGCATAAATCATATACTGCATACATTCACATACATCTCATGCATTCATGGACAATAAATAAATATGGTATGATTATGGACTTTCTAAGGGATTCAATTTTGAGCCACCAAGAATTGAATCAGGGCATTCCTAGGTGCATTTCATTCATTCATTTTACAAGAGATGCTGAAGGAGTACATAATCAACACTTGATCTTAAATTCCTCCCACTGGTCCCACCAATGCTCTTGACCTCCTTGAACTTTTTGCAATCCAATATTATATTGTAATCCTTAGCATACCAAGGCGAATTTACAAGAACTTAAATAAATGAAATTACAACCCAAAAATTATTACACACTTAATAATACATGCCCAAAATAAATTAAAATAAATTAATTAATTTACAATCCTAAAGAAACATAAAAGAAATAAATTCAATCACATTGGTCTTTTATAGTCCATGATCATCTATCATGCATATCACTATTTAATAATTAAATAAAACATACATACTTAAATTAAATTGAATATCACATATTCAACTTAAAAATTTAGATTTGAATATGATTCAAATAAATTTAAAAATTTAAATTTGAATCTCATTCAAATAAATTTAAAAAAATCATATTTGAATTACATTCAAACTACCTTAAAAATTCAGATTTGAATCACATTCAAACAATTTTTAAAAAATCAGATTTGAATCACATTCAAACAATTTTTTAAAAATTCAGATCTGAATATTATTGAAATAACTTTAAAAATTCAGATTTGAATATGATTCAAACAACTTTAAAAATTCATATTTGAATCACATTCAAACAACTTTTAAAATTCAGATTTGAATCACATTCAAACAATTTTTAAAATTCTGATTTAAATCAAAATTTAATTGTGTGATTAAAACTACTAATTAAACACTTTAATTAGTCCTAGGATAGGCCTTAAATCATACAATAATTGCAGAATTAAAAAGCCAAACCTTGCACCACTCATGAATCCACAAACCTTGCACACCACGTTGGTGTTCTTCAAGCATGCTGCCACACATCCATTGCAACCAACAATGGATAAATCATCTCATGATCAAAACACACAATTAAATCATATAATCAACAATCTATATGGCAAATATAGTGGCTCTGATACCAATTGAAGGAGCGAAAGCGTGAAAAACAAAAGTTTATACCATTGAATTCAAAAATTTTCACCTAGGGTCACATGCATCATGCAAGATTTATTTTTATCTATTTGATTTCAATGATAAACAACATATTAAAACTCTTTTAATATGTTTTTGGATCTATATTTTCCATTTAAGATTTCAGAATTAATCAGATTAATTTTAAAACCCTAGATTAGATCAAGAACAAATACACTAACCTCTTGATGCACTGCAGCGTATTTGTGTCTTTCGGATGCGTCTTCAGGACACCAGATGTTGCCCCTCTAGCTTGTCCACACCAAGAACAACTATGGCAGCCCTTGAACAGCTTCTAAAGCTTTTCTATTAATTAGAAAATCAAGTTTTGCCTTTTAAGAGATTAAAGATGCAAACAGGACACTAGAAACGATTTCTAATATTTTTAATTCAAGAGATTGTTTGCTAATCTCTTAGAATTGATGAGAGATAAAGAAGAAGAGAGGGAGAGGAGCCTTTGGGTGGTGGCACAAAGAGGATAGTCACCGGTTGTGTTATTTTATTTTCATAACAATACTTATATAGGTAGGTCAACACATAAAACCCTTGCCATATGTCACCCTTTGATTCGTTCTAGGTTTAAGTGATCCAATCACATTGTGCCAAGTGTCAAACCTATATTTAATCTTAATTTTAATTATCTTACATGATTAAAATACATTTGGAAAGCTTATGTGTAATGCCATGTGTCACCATCTCATGGTGCCATATGTCACCATCTCATGGTGCCCCATATGTCACCATCTCATGGTGCCATATGTCACCCTGTGAAATGACCAAAATGCCCCTGTGTCTTAATTTTCAGTTCTCAACGCAAAATAATTATTTCTCTTCTTGTAATCAATTTATATCAAATATAAATCAATCAATTAATCTTTATTAATTAATTTCTCTTTAATTAAATTCATATTTAAACACTTTAAATATAAATTTAACTTATACTGTACATCCAATAACCTAGATTTGGTTTCAAGTCATGCTAGGGATTTTGCAATCTAATTGCAAACCAAACCTATTTAATTAATCAAATACACTCTTTAATTAATTAATTAAATCATATTTAATTAGGTGATAACTTGTGTATGTGTGTGACTTACTAGGCTCATCACAAATTGGCAACGAGATATGATATCAACTCTTAATATCATCAGAACTCTTTTTTACCATAAATGATTTCTCTAAATCATTTTATGCACCTCATAGACCATGGTTAACACCTAGCATAGCATGCCATGGCCACCCAATCAGTAATAAGGTTTACCTTAAGTGAACCTATAATCATATGTTACCATGCACTAGAATCTCTCTGTTACAAAATTCCAACTCAAGCTGGAGTCATGGTTTATGTCAAACCCCATTTGCTATGAATATTATGTCCTCTTTTAATTCCAGTTCTTGATTAAAAGTTTTTCTCATCAGAAACTCTTTTCTGATCAAATCTATCTGTCCTGGCCAGGACCTTGAAACATCAAGAACAATTAAATGAACATAGGATTTTATCTCTATTTACTTGGAGGAATAGATTCCATCTTGATTAACACCTACGTCCATATATAACTAGTAGGAGCCAACACATGCCTATATACCCATAAACAGTACAAGTATGAAAGCAGTATCAAACTCAAACCACCTATATACAAGATAATTATGCTATCTCAGGTCTAAAGATTATATGCACTGATATGATTTATGATAATGCATTGACAAGAGTAAACTCCATGTGCTGGTCATAAGTGTTACTGGTTCAGCATACTTATCATGTATAAGTGCCTATCATGTTTGTCATATGGCATGAGACTCACCATTCCATACTGTTTATATCTCATATAAATA
The DNA here is from genome assembly GCF_030052815.1 of Hevea brasiliensis. Lineage (NCBI taxonomy): Eukaryota > Viridiplantae > Streptophyta > Magnoliopsida > Malpighiales > Euphorbiaceae > Hevea > Hevea brasiliensis. Next base: position 77,297,589 of record NC_079504.1, read on the forward strand.
ACTTGGGAACAAACATGAATACAATCTTTCTGAATAAGTCATGTCCTTATTATGAAGTATCCTCGATTGTGAACCTATTTATGATACTTTGTGCTAGAAATACTGTCACTCATATTCTTAACAACTTAAGAATAGAATTTCTAACAAAATATCAATGG